>NC_046172.1:34222918-34346265 GCF_011064425.1 Rattus rattus
AAACAGGGAAAGGGAATAACACTGAAATGTATATAAGAAATATTCAAGTTAATAGAGAAATTATACGAGTCTTGTAAATCCCCCAAAAAATAAATAAATAAATAAATAAATATAATGCAACAAGAAAAAAAAATGGTAAATAGATTTGAATAGATATTTGCAAAGGAAGACAGACAATTATCCAATGCATTTATGGAATACGCTCAACATCACTATTCATGATGCAAATATAAATCAAATAGACCATGAGATATCACCTCACTCTAGTTAGAAAAGTTATTAATATGAAAGAGACTAACTCTAGTTAGAAATGTTATAAATATGAAAGAGACTATAAACAATATGTCCCATCAAGAACAGAGAGAAGGATCCTTATACTTTGTTAGTAGGAGTATAAATCAGTCCAGCCATTATAGAAAACACTGTAGACATTCCTGGGGAAAGCTAAAGTGAAACTGAGAGATGTTTCCAGTCCTAGGAAGTAAAATACCTATGCTGAAGAGATTTCTGCACCTGTATGTTCAATATAAGACTACTCTTAACATCCGAGAAGTAAAACTCTTAGTGTCAACTGACTGAAGCAAAAAAGGAAAATGGAGAGAGAGAAGAGAAAAAAAAGAGAGAAACGTGAGAGAGAGAGAGAGAATCCTATTATTTGTCACAATGTTCATAGTAGGTAATGTAAGTCAGCCACAGTAAAGCAAACTTGATCACATGTGTGGAATCTAAACTAGCTGTTCTCATTATGATTGAAGGTGGACTAGTGGTCAGAAAGTCCTGGTATACTATTGTGCAATAGGATGACTATATATTTTTACTTAAAAAATGTATATATTTCACAAAGTTCAAAGAAATGTGGGAAGTGGAGGTTTTCACCATACGTGGTAAAATGCATATATATATATATATATATATATATGTGTTTGATGCACATATAATTGCATCAAACTTACTGATATGTATAGTTTTTATATTATATATCAAAAGCAAAATAATAATGCATTAAAATCTTCCACATTCTAGTCTATTTTATCACTGCATTTTCCTGTAATTAGTTGTGACTTTGAGGAATTGTTAAAAGTCAAAATGTTTCAGGATATATTGTAGGAAATAGGCAATATTTGCCAGCTAATAAATGGTTGCAAAGTTTGTATGAGATTGTTTGAAATCTCTGCCTCTAGAATGCTTTCAATTTCAAATCATAAAAGTTTTTCCTTGTCATTCTAGCTCTTAGCACACGACGTTAGAATGTGTTGAGAAGAAAGGCAAAAGCTTCTTTACTACTCAAGAATACTTTACATCTAAAGAATGCTGGAAGTGGAAAACACAATTTTCTAACAAATCATTCTGCATAGATCTATGTAGGATTTGGAAATTAATCTTCATCTCTTTCAAAATTCTCCAAGAGTGAGAATAGCAATAGAAGTAAAGACTTGGCAGAAAGCCGCCATAGAAAACATGTAGCTATGTCACAGAACACTTAAAGATGAATGGGGGAGTCTCAAACTGCTTGCTTTACGACACATACTGATTGCTCTGAATCTTGCCATTAACAGCTTAAGAATTAGTTTACAGATGGTAGTCTCCATTGGGTACTTATTTTTGTGTGGGAAGACAGGAGGAAGTACTGTTTTCAATTTCCCCCTATTGCTTCTGAATACAAGGATCCTGGGATTCTGTCTGCACTGTGCAAAGAATGCAACTAGAATTCATGAAAATGTATCTGACATTAATAATTCAGGGGCTGTCTCGTACAGCCAAGTGTTTGGGAAAGGCTGAAAATAAACTTTGAAAATATCAAGTTGAAAGCTAGAGTGTTGGAAATTTCCTTCACTGTTTAAAAAATTCCTGCAAGCCAGTAGTTTGACATCAACATACTTCTGTTCAAATTTTAGCATCCATGTTGTCATTAATTCGAGGTGGTCATTTAACTTAAAACTGAAGCAACAAAGTAATCCTCAAAATAATGATCATTTATTTCCAATTACTAAACCCTCCCTGTTCCTCTACAGTCAAGAATACTGTATTTCTTTGCATTCTTTTAATGAGTACAGTGTATTATAGCATCATGTAGTGCTACCAGGAAATCAAGAAGAAAAGAAGATATAAAAAAAAGCTAAAATAGACATAAGTAATTGTTCTCTCACATTTGAATAGCAGAACAGAGGGAAAATAGGTAATTCTGACTAAAGTCGTATCCATTAATTTTGTGTTTTGTGCTTTTAAAAATATTTATAATTTCATATTTTCTTATCAGTAGTATTCCTTTCATGTCAATACAAATTTAGAGCATTTCTCAGTTCTGGGGAGGGAGTAAACTTAATGGCAATACTAAAGGAATGAAACAGCTCAGGGAGAATGGAAATGGCTTCAAGGAATTAAATACCTGCTGTCATTTCTCCTACTGGCAGATAATCTATGTACAAATATTTAGATGTCAACTGGCTAATACACACCCAGTAGCATCCATTAATGACTATCCTTCCTCACTGTGAAAGCATTTCCTGTAGCTGAGAAAAGTAATTCTAGGGGAAATTTTTCTTAATAATAGCTGAGAAACACAGATAGCATTAATAGTCATTTAACATCTTAGAAAAAAATTTAGTAGCTCAATTTATATAGTGCTTGACATTCACCTGTGAAAAGCCTAACATAAGAAACTTCCTTGGAGAAATTCTTTACTTGACAATTGATTTGAAAACATTAAATAAGCCCATGCCACGAACCTTCTCAAATACTGAGTGTCTGCCTTTATATTTAAGTTGATTTAATTTCTCTTTAGTCATGTACAGACACAGAGTACTGGTAATCACTCAGAAAGTCTTGATTATTATTTTTTAATCTCGGGACACCAAATCACCTAAAGGCACCTTTGCTTTTATTTATTCTGAATCACTTCCTATTTTCACTTTGATTGTCACTCCCTGTCTTTCTCCCACTTTTTCATCTGAATTAATTTTTTAAATCTGATAAGATATATTACTGTATGTACTTGAGAGAGCCTAAAGTGACTGTGTTTTCCTCAACAAATCCATTTCTCAATCTTCTCTGTTTTGCTCACATTGCTATGAGAAGCTGACCTAAATTCCCTCCATTAATATCTGGTCAGAGGAGGTTAGTTTTGTTTCTGGATCTTCTAAAAGGCACCCGTATACATCCTGTATGGATTCTGGTAATCCTCTCAATTTGTGATTAGACTTCAACAGGAGTAGTGACTGCTCCCAGTATTGCAAGTGCTAGCTCACTCTTCACTCCCTTTCCCCCAAAGTTTGCAAAAAGCCTTGTAAGCACAGGTACTTCTTTTGTTAAACTCTCAGTAAGTCACCAGGGGTCAAAGTGTCAGCCATTTTCTGCAAGTTTGTGACCAATAAAAATTCTGCATTGCACTCTTTTCTTGCACCTCTGATTCTCACCAGTCTCACCTTGTCTATTCCAGTAATAGAGAGATTTTAAGGTAACCTTCACTAAACCTTGCCTTCTTGTGCTCATGCCCTGAAATGATCCTCTCTTTTTGAGTGTAGGTGGAACCTAATAATTGCTTTTATCTAATCAAATATAGTGAAGCTGATAGAAATATAAGTCTGATGATTCTATCATTTTATATAACACCCAATCTTTCTAGAAGTATATCTGTCTCTTTCTCCATACCCATTTTAGCTTCTCTCTTCAATCACTCTCTAAAGAAGGAAATGACTACATTGGAAACTGCTATGTGAAATATATTATTTTCCACAGGGAAAATAATTATAGACTATGTGTAAGAGCTGAAGTCTATGCCTTTAACTGAATTTTGCTAATAATCTGAGTATGGATTAATAATCTTAGTAGATTTCTACTGAGATGAGTCCTCACATTAGAGATAGAGCCTAGATATTTTAATGATAGCCCATAGAAACAAGAAATAAAAAAAAAAACAAACTTCAGTGTGATACTGCCTGGAATCTTGACACCCCAAAACATTGAGCTATTACATATACATTCTTTTGAGTTGCAGTACTATTATTATTATACAACAATAATTAGTAATGGTTATAGCATTCATTCTTTTTTTTTTTTTTTAGAGATTTATTTATTTATTATGTATAAGTACACTGTAGCTGTCTTCAGATACACCAGAAGAGGGCATCGGATCTCACTACAGATAGTTGTGAGCCACCACGTGGTTGCTGGGATTTGAACTCAGGACCTTTGGAAGAGCAGTCGGTGCTCTTCACCACTGAGCCATCTCTCCAGCCCCCCTATAGCATTCATTCTTGAAATATAAGGCAGCTGAATATTTCTGTAGAAAGTCTTGAGTATCAACTAAATCCAGCTTGCATGTATATTTTATATGATTTTACTTATAAAATCTTCTTTTATAGAAGATTTCAAAAACTTTTGTCATAAAAAATTTTTTTTTTTTATTAACTTGAGTATTTTTATATACATTTTGGGAGTGTTATTCCCTTTCCCGGTTTCCGGGCAAACATCCCCCTCCCCTCCCTTTCTTTATGGGTGTTCCTCCCCATCCTCCCCCTTGCCGCCCTCCCCCAAACAATCTAGTTCACTGGGGGTTCAGTCTTAGCAGAACCCAGGGCTTCCCCTTCCACTGGTGCTCTTACCAGGATAGTCATTGCTACCTATGAGGTCAGAGTCCAGGGTCAGTCCATGTATAGTCTTTAGGTAGTGGTTTAGTCCCTGAAGCTCTGGTTGCTTGGCATTGTTGTACATATGGGGTCTCGAGCCTTCCAAGCTCTTCCAGTTCTTTCTCTGATTCCTTCAATGTGGGGGTCCTATTCTCAATTCAGTGGTTTGCTGCTGGCACACGCCTCTGTGTTTGCTGTATTCTGGCTGTGTCTCAGGAGAGATCTACATCCGGCCCTGTTGGCCTGCACTTCTTGCTTCATCCATCTTGTCTAATTGGATGGCTGTATATGCATGGGCCACATGTGGGGCAGGCTCTGAATGGGTGTTCCTTCTGTGTCTGTTTTAATCTTTGCCTCTCTCTTCCCTGCCAAGGGTATTCTTGTTCCCCTTTTAAAGAAGGAGTGAAGCATTCACATTTTGATCATCTGTCTTGAGTTTTATTTGTTCTAGGCATCTAGGGTAATTCAAGCATTTGGGCTAATAGCCACTTATCAATGAGTGCATACCATGTGTGTTTTTCTGTGATTGGGTTACCTCACTCAGGATGATATTTTCCAGTTCTGACCATTTGCCCTACGAATTTCATAAAGTCATTATTTTTGATAGCTGAGTAATATTCCATTGTGTAGATGTACCACATTTTCTGAACCAGTCACACAGCTCCCTGCACCCAAATCCTGTGGGGGAGAGAGCTGAACTCACAGAAGTGCAGACAATCCTGAGATTACAGGACAGACTGCCACTTCTGTACACTTCTGCCCACATACCTGGCCCAAGAGGAAACTAACTGCATAGTGTCTCTGGACACAGGAATATAGGAACAGTGAGCAGCAGGAACCTGCTAGTTTCTGCCTGCACCTTGAACTAAATTGAACTGGTCCCACTGCTTCCTGCACCCAAAGCCCATGGGGGAGAAAGCTGAACCCTCAGAAGTGTGGATAATCCTGAGAAATCAGAGGAGACAACTACTTTCTGCCCACATTCCTGACCCAAGATGAAATCCCCTAGTGCCACTATGCCCTGTAGGAGCAGTCAGGGGCAGTACCCTTCAGGTTTCTTCGAGCACCTAGAGCTGAAAATAACTTATCAGGAGTACCTACACATCTGACATTAGAGCTCTCTATTCCCAGATCCGGCTGAAAGAAAACAGGCCTACAGTAGTGCTGACACATAGGCTTACAGGAGGATCAAGCCACTATCATCAGAGAACAGTTCTGCCACCAAAGAAAATACTGGATATCCAAACACACCGGAAAAGCAAGATTTAGATTTAAAGTCACATTTTATGATGGTGATGGAGGACTTTAAGAAGGACATAAATAATTCCCTTAAAGAAATACAGGACAACACAAGTAAACATGTAGAACTGAAAGACTCCCGGAGCAGGGAGACCCTCACTCAAGTCTCAGGATGATGCGACCCCCAAGAACTCACGAGAGACCGATCTTGATGCAATCAACAAGAGGTTTATTGATAGGTATGACAGAAACCAGTGCACTGGGCTCGAGGCTCGTATCCCACACAGGGGTAGAGGAGTTCGACCACAAATAGTTGGAAGAAGGGGTATTTAAAGGAAAAACCATACCGAATCACAAGGAAGAACCTCGTGTTTCTCATGATTGTTACCCAATCATAAGGAAGAACATCCTGTTTTTCATGATTGTTCTTTAAGATTTTAATCTAACTTTATGGTTAATCAGTTTCTGCTACTATGGTCAACTGCTATTATGGTCAACTGCTATTATGGTTAGCTAGTTTCTGGAACAAAGTGGCTGAACCAGCTGGTGCAATTACTCTTTCTGTGATCAGCTAGTTTCTGGAACTGGCAGTTCCAGGGCCTGCTTTTGGCTTCATTTGTCTAGGGGGCAATTTTAAACTTTTTCCTTTCAGAATCCCTTAAAGAGGAAACACAAAAAAATCCCTTAAAGAATTACAGGAAAACACAACCAAACAGATGAAGAATTGAACAAAACAGTCCAGGATTTAAAAATGGAAATAGAAACAATAAAGAAAGCACAAAGGGAGACAACCCTGGAGATAGAAAACCTAGGGAAGAGATCAGGTGTCACAGATGCAAGCATCAACAACAGAATACAAGAAATAGAAGAGAGAATCTCAGGGGCAGAAGATACCATAGAAAACATCAACACAACTGCCAAAGGTAATGTAAAACACAAAAAGCTCCTAGCCCAAAATATCCAGGAAATCCAGGACACAATGTGAAGATCAATCATAAGAATAATAGGTATTGAAGAGAGTGAAGACTCCCAACTTAATAAACTTCTGGAGGAATCAACATCCCTGATTTCAAGCAGTATTACAGAACAATGGTGATAAAAACTATGATATTGGTACAAAGACAGGCAGGTAGACCAATGGAACAGAATTGAAGACCCACCAATGAACCCACACACCTATGGTCACTTGATTTTTTTTTCATAAAGGTACTAAAACTATCCAGTGGAAAAAAGACAGCATTTTCCACAAATGGTGCTGGTTCAACTGGAGGTCAGCATGTAGAACAATGAAAATCAAGGAATTATTATCACCCTGTACAAAGCTCAAGTCCAAGTGGATCAAGGACCTCCACATAAAATCAGATACACTAAAACTATTAGAAGAAAACTTGGGGAAGAACCTTGAACCCATGGGAACTGTGGACAATTTCCTGAATAAAACACTAATGGCTTATGCTTTAAGATCACGAATTGACAAATTGGACTTCATAAAACTGTAAAGCTTCATTAAGGCAAAAGACACTGTCATTAGGACAAAATGGCAACCACCAAATTGGGAAAAGATCTTTACCATTCTACATCAAATAGAGGGCTATTATCCAATATATATAAAGAACTCAAGAAGTTAGAATCCAGAGAATCAAATAACCATATCACAAATGTAATACAGGTCTAAACAAAAAAAAATTCAGCTGAGGAATATCAAATGACTGAGAAGTATATAAAGAAATGTGCAACATCCTTAGTCATTAGGAAAATGCAAATCAAAACAACCCTGAGATCTTACCTCAGCCCAGTCAGAATGGCTAAGTTAAAATACCCAGTTAACAACAGATGTTGACAAGGATGTGGAGAAATAGGAATGTTTCTCCACTGTTGGTGGGATTGCAAGATGGTACAACCTCTCTGGAAATCAGTTTGGAGGTTCCACAGAAAATTGGACATAGTATTACCTGAGATCCCAGCTATACCACTCCTGGGCATATTCCCAAGTGATGCTCCAACATATTACAAGGACACATGCTCCACTATGTTCATAACAACCTTTCTTTTTAATAGCCAGAAGCTAGAAAGAACACAGATATCCTTCAACCAAGGAATGGATACACAGATGTGGTACACCTACACAATGGAGTACTACTCTGCTATACAAAACAATGACTTCATGAAATTCATTGGCAAATGTGTGGAACTCAAATATATCATGCTGGGTGAGGTAACCCAATCGCAAAATAGCACACATTGTATGTGCTCACTGATGAGTGGGTATTAGTCCAAAAGCTCAAATTACCCAAGATACAATCCACAGACCACATGAAGCTCAAGAAGAACAACCAAAGTGAGGCTCCTTCAGTCCTTCTTAGAAGGGGAAAATATTCATAGGAGAAAAATGGAGACAAAATATGTAGCAGAGACTGAAGGAAAGGCCATCCAATGACTGTCCCACCTGGGATCCAACCCATATACATACAGTCACAAAACCCAGACAATATTGCTGATGCCAAGAAGTTTATGCTGATAGGAGCCTGATATAGCTGTCTACTGAAAGTCTCAGCCAGAGCATGACAAATACAGAAGAGAGTGCTTGCCACCAGCCATTGAATTGAGAACAGGGTCCCCAATGGAGGAGTCAGAGAAAGGACTGAAGGAGCTGAAGGGGTTAGCAAACGCATAAGAACAGCAATACCAACCAACCAGAGGTTTCAGTGACTAAACCTCCATCCAAAGAGTCCACATGGACAGACCCATGGCTCCAGCTGCACATGTAGCAGAGAATGGCCTTGTTGGCTGCCAATCAGAAGAGAAGCCCTTGTTCCTATCAAGGCTCGAGCTCCCAGTGTAGGTTTAATGTTAAAGTGGCAAGGCAGGAAGGGATGGGTGGATGGTTTGTGAAACACCCTCATAGTAGAAGGGGCAGGGGGATTCATTAATGGTTTTACAGATGGAAAACCTGGAAAGTGTATCACATTTGAAATTTAAATAAAAAATCCAATAAAAAATGAAAAAATTAAGGATATACAGTGAAATAGGATAAAACGTCTTCCCCAGGGAAGCATACACCACTTGGTTATCTAATGTTAAATTGTCAGCCCCCAAATTATACATTTTCAAGTAACATTATACAGACCAAGTAATTTGTATTTTTATACTTAATGATATTCAAATGATTTAATGATATGTACCAAAAATCAATGTAACAATAAGTCATGAATTGAAAACACAGTAAGAGATGGTATATGGGAAGGATTAGTGGAAAGATAGGAAGGAAAAATATAATTACACTGTATTCTCAAAGGTAAAAGAAATAGACAAAAAAAAATAAGGATAAAGATGTCTCCAGTTTTTATGGAAAGAGACTTAAAAACAATGGAACTGTAAACTCAAAAAATCTATCCTTTCCTTTATTATTTCAGGATGAATCAAATATCATGAACTCCAGCCTAAAGGGGAGTTTCAATACTACTCCCAGTAATCCCAGAATAATGCTGATGAAAGGATCCCTTGAGATGTTAGTTGGTTGATGGCTACATGACTTCTTTGTAATCTGCATTCTAATAGAGATTTGAGCATTATTGTTTATTTTAAGTGGGAGTGTAGCAGAAATTATAGTGAACTCTTTGCTACACTTTTTTATTACATTATGCCTGAAATCCATTCTCCATGTCAGAATTTCTTGGTAGGCTTTGCTAGTTTTGCATATACCCATATACACAACCATATACATATACGCATACACAAACACATACACATACATGTATGCATATACATACACAAACATGTATATGTGCACATACACGTATACATGCACATACACATAAACATATACATACACACATACACATACATATTAATAGACACATAGTAATTACACATATTTATGAGATACAATGTGATACATAGTACTTGCAAAGTAAGTACAAATGGTATATCACATCTGCAAATTTACCTATACTATCTCTCTAGATTTTAAGTATTTTTTTTTTTGTGTTACAAGTTGGACTATGGGCTGTAGAACTATAGCTCATTAAATCTGTAGTCATGTCCTTGCACTAATGCTTTCTAATCATTTCCTTCCTTTGGAACCAAGATCGCCTTAGGTCTCCTTACAGAATGATGACAGTTCTTTAAGACTCCCAATTAAAGGGCCAGTAAATATCTTTAACAAAATTATAGAATACTTCCCTAAACAAAAGAAAGATATGCCCATAAACGTACAAGAAGCCTAAAAACCTCCAAATAGATTACACCAGAAAAGAAATTCCTCCTATCACATAACAGTAAAAACACCAAACCCACAAACAAAAGAAAGAATATTATAAGCAGTAAGGGAAAAAGTCAAGTAACATATAAAGCAGACCTATCAGAATTATACCAGACTTCTCACCAAGGACAATGAAGGCCAGAAGATCCTGGGCATATGTCACACAGACCCTAAGAGATCAGAAATACCAGCCCAGGCTATTATATCCAGCAAAACTCTCAATTATCATAGACGGAAAAACCAAATATACCACGACGAAACCAAATTTACACGATATCTTTCCCCTAATCCCGCCCTACAATGGATAATAAATGGAAAACACCAACAGAAAGAGGGAAACTCCTCCCAAGAAAAAGCAAGAAAGTAATCTTCTTTAAACATGCCCAAAAGAAGAAAGCCACACAAACATAATTCTACCACTAAAACAAAAATAATAAGAAACAACAGTCACTATTCCTTAATATCTCTTAACATCAATGTTCTCAATTCCACAATAAAAAGACAAAGAATATCATACTGGATATGCAAAGAGAACACAGCATTTTGCTGCATATAGGAAACACACCTCAGTGATGAAGACAGACACTACCTGAAAGTAAAATGATAGAAAACAATTTTCCAAACAAATGATCCCAAGAAACAAGTTGGAGTAGCCATTCTAATATCAAATAAAATTGACTTTCAACCAAAAATTATCAAAAAAAAGAGGAAGGACACTTCATATCCATTAAAGGAAAAATCCACCAAGATGAACTCTCAATCCTGAATATCTATGCTCCAAATGCAAGGGCACCTACATTCATAAAATAAACCTTACCAAAGCTCTTAGCACACATTGTACCTCATACAACAATTGGGGTAGATTTCAACACCCCACACTCATCAATGGACAGATCATGGAAACAGAAACTAAACAGAGACATAGAGAAACTAAAAGAAGTTAAGAACCAAATGAATTTAATAGATATTTATAGAACATTTCACCCGAAAAAAAAAGATTATACCATTTTCTCAGCACCTCATGGTACCTTCTCCAAAATTGCCTATATTGGTCACAAAACAGGCTTTAACAGATATAAGAAGATTGAAATATTCCCCTGCATCTAGGCAGGTCACCAACGACTAAGCCTGGTCTTTAATAACAATCATAAAGGACAGAAGGCCCACATATACATGGAAGTTGAACAACATTCTATTCAATGATAACTTGGTCAAGGAAGAAATAAAGAAAGAAATTAAAGACTTTTTAGAATTTAATGAAAATGATGACACAACATACCCAAACTTATGGGACACAATGAAGACAGTGCTAAGAGGAAAACTCATAGCCCTGAGTGCCTCATAAAAGAAACTGGAGAGAGCATATATTAGCAGATTGACAGCACACCTAAAATCTCTCAAACAAAGAGAAGCAAATACACCCAAGAGGAATAGAACACAGGAAATAATCAAACTCAGGGCTGAAATCAACCATATATAAACAAAAAGAACTATAGAGAGAATCAACAAAAACCAGTAACTGATTCTTTGAGAAAATCAACAAGATAGATAAACCCTTAGCCAGAGTAACCAGAGGTCATAGAGAGAATATCCAAATTAACAAAACCAGAAATGAAAATGGAGTCACAAAAACAGCATCTGAGGACATTAAAAAAATCACAATATCCTACTACAAAAAACTATATTCAACAAAACTGGAAAATCTGGATGAAATGGACAATTTTCTAGACAAATACCAAGCACCAAAGTTAAATCAAGATCAGATAAACCCACATCCATACTCCTGAAGTAATAGAAGCAGTTATTAAAAGTCTCCCAACCAAAAAAGTCCAGGACCAGATGGGTTTAGTGCAGAATTCTATCAGACCTTCATAGAAGACCTCATATGAATACTGTACAACTTATTTCACAAAATAAAAACAGAACGAACACTACCCAACTCCTTCTATGAAGCCACAATTGCACTTATACCTAAACCACAAAAGTATCCACCAAGGAAATAGAACTTCAAACCAATTTCCCTTATGATATCAATGCAAAAATTCTCAAATAAACTCCCACAATCCAAATCCAAGTACACATCAAAACCATCGTCCATCATAATCAAGTAGGCTTTACCCCAGGGACACAGGGATGGTTGAATGTAAGGAAATCAATCAGCATAATCCACTATATAAACAAACTAAAAGAAAAACCACATGATCATCTCATTAGATGCTGAGAAAGCATTTGAGAACATTCAACACCTACTCATGTTGACAGTCTTGGAATTGAAGGCCCATACCTAAACACATTGAAAGCAATATACAGCAAACCAGTAGCCCACATCAAACTGAAGAGAAAGTAACTTGAAGCAATCTCATTAAAATCAGGGACTAGACAAGGCTGCCCAATATCTCCCTACCTATTTAATATAGTACTTCAAGTCCCAGCTAGAGCAAGCAGCAATCAAAAGGAGGTCAAAGGTATACAAATTGGAAATTAAGAAATCAAAATATCACTCTTAGCAGATGATAAGATAGTCTACTTAAATGACCCCAAAAGTTCCACCAGAGAACTACTAAGCCTGATAAACAACTTTAGCAAAGTGGATTGATATAAAATTAACTAAAACAAATCATTAGCCTTCCTCTACTCAAAGGATAAACAGGCTGAGAAGGAAAGTAGGGAAATGGCACCCTTCAAAATAGTCCCAAATAACATAAAATACCTGTGTGACTCTAACCAAGCAGGTCAAATATCTGTATGATAAGAACTTCAAGTCTCTGAAGAAAAAAATTGAAGACGATCTCAGAGGATGTAATGACCTCCCATGCTCACGGATTGGCAGGATTAATATAGTAAAAATGGCCATTTTGCCACAGGCAATTTATAGAATCCATGTAATCCACATCAAAATTCCAACTCAAATCTTCATAGAGTTAGAAAGAGCAATTTGAAAATTCATTTGGAATAAGACAAGTCGCAGGATACAGAAAACTAACCTCAACAATAAAAGGACTTCTGGGGGAATCACCATTATCTCTGACCTCAAGCACTATTACAGAGCAATAGTGATAAAAACTGCATGATATTGGTACAGAGACAGGCAGGTAGGTCAATGGAATCGAAGACCCAGAAATGAACACAAACACCTATGGTCACTTGATCTTTGACAATGGTGCTAAAAGCATCCAGTTGAATAAAAAGATAGCATTTTTAACAAATGGTGTTGGTTCAACTCCAGGTCAGCATGTAGAACAATGCAAATTGACCCATTCTGATTGCCCTCCGGTTAAAAGCGCAGTGGATCAAGGACCTCCACATAAAACCAGATACACTCAAACTAATAGAAGTAAAAGTGGGGAAGAGCCTTGAACACATGTTCACTGAGGAAAATTTCCTGAACAGAACACCAAGGGCTTATGCTGTAAGATCAAGAATCAACAAATGGGACCTCATAAAACTGCAAATGTTCTCTAAGGCAAAGGACATTGTCATCAGGACAAAATGGTAACCAAGAGATTGGGAAAAGATCTTTACCTATCCTGAATCTGATACTAGCGTAATATCCAAAATATACAAAAGAACTCAAGAAGTTAGACTTTAGACAGCCAAATATCCTTTTTAAAAATGGGTTAGAGAGCTAAACAAAGAATGCTCAGCTGAGGAATATCGAATGACCGAGAAGTACCTAAAGAAGTGTTTGACATCTTTAGTCATCAGGGAAATGCAAATCAAAACAACCCTGAGATTCCACTTCACACCAGTCAGAATGGCTAAGATCAAAAACTCAGGTGATAACAGATGCTGGCAAGGATGTGGAGAAATAAGAACACTCCTCCATTGTTGGTGTGATTATACTCTTATATAACAACTCTGGATATCTGTCTGGAGGTTCCTCAGAAAATTGCACATAGTACTACCTGAGGACCTAGCTATACCTCTCCTGGGCATATACCCAAATGATTCTCCATCATACAGCAAAGACACTTGCTCCACTATATTCATAGCAGCCTTATTTGTAATAGCCAGAAGCTGGAAAGAACCCAGATGCCCTTCAACAGTAGAATAGGTACAGAAAATGGGGTATATCTACACAATGGAGTACTACTCAGCTATAAAAAACAATGACCATGAAATTCATAGACAAATATATTGAACTAGAAAATATCAGCCTGAGCGAGGTAATCCAATCACAGAAAAACACACATGTTATGCATTCACTGATAAATGGATATTAACCCTAAACTCTTGGATTATCCAAGATAAAATCCACAGACCACGTGAAGCTCAAGAATAAGGATGACCAACGTTCTGATGCTTCACTCCTACTTAAAAGGTGGAACAAAAATATTCATAGGAGGGGATATGGAGGCAAAATTGGAGCAGAGACTGAAGGAAAGGCTATCAAATTTCTGCCCCACCTGGGGATCCAGTCCATATACATACAGCCACCAAACCTAGTCAATATTGATGAAGCCAAGAAGTGCATGTTGATAGGAGCCTGATACAGCAGTCTCCTAAGAGGCTCAGCCAGAGCTTGACAAATACAGAGTTGAATGCTAGCAGCAAACCATTGAGCCTAGAATGGGATTCCTGTTGGAAGAATTAGGGAAAGGATTGAAGCAACTGAAGGGGCTTACTTCCCCGTAAGAACAACAATACCAACCAACCAGCACTCCCAAGGACTAAACCACTACCCAAAGACTATACATGGACAGACCCCTGGCTCCAGCTGCATATCTAGCAGAAGGTGCCTTGTTGGGCTCCAATGGGAGGAGAAGCCCTTGGTCCTACCAAGGCTGGATGCCCCAGTGTAGGGGAATGTCAGATGGGGGAGACTGGAATGGTGGGTGATTCGGAAGGAGGAACACCCTTATAAGGAGAGGGGGATAGGATAGGGGGCTTATGTTTGGGAAACCGGCATATGGAATAACTTTTTGAAATGTAAAATAAAATACCCAAAAAAAATACATTTAAAAAAGGATCTCTTCGTTGCTTATTATTAAGGATTCTGATGTCTTTCCAAAAAACCATCTAGTTAGAAGGGTGTCTTAGCCACTATACGATTTTTGTAGTATACACAGAAGAATATTTAGATTATTTGTATTCTATGTGTATTCCTCTTTTGGGATTTGTTGTCTTAGAACTGCATCATTGGAGCTATTATAAGCCTCAGCCTATTCTTCTAACAGGGATTTTGTGTTCTTGAGGCCATTGATTGATGGAAGCTTAGGGGAATTTTGGCATGCTTTTGGTATTATTTGTGCATTGTACTAGTACCTTGTGCTTTGTTTTTAGATAGTTTGCTACAGATCTTGATGTCTAACAAATATCAAGTCTTCTTAGAAAATAAGGGCACTTTCTTATGCCTTCTTTTTTTCTTTTTGCTTAACCAAAGTACTATTTGCCCATCAATGCATAGTATGGGCAAATGTTACTCACTACGTTGCTTAGGATGTCATGAGGTAATATTTCAAGAAACATTTCCTGCAATATTCCATTTTGTCTAACAGCTACCTCAGTGGTGAGCCAAATAAAGTTCTTTCTCTTCATTAGTACCATTTATGAAGTTATAAAGTACCTTAATAAATTTTATAGTTATTAAAAACTGATAACACATCATTCTAATGGAAATGAGTGATAATAAGAATAATAAACAATATTCTTGCCATAAAAAGAATGACAAGCTGATATATATGGCATGTACCAACCTTAAACATTTCATGTACTTAACAGAAATCAGATGTAAAAGTCCTCGTGTGCGATTCCATTTAATACTAAAGTCTAAAATAGGCAACTCTCTTACAAAAGAAAGTAGATTGTTAGTTGCTAGGGAATGAAGGAAATGGATAATTTGAATGTATGAAAATTCTTTTAAAAGTGATTAACTGCCAAGATTTCAGCTAATAAAGAGTAAAGACATTCAGTTACTAATTTAACGTGATAAAACCAGGTGTGGGGGCATGTACTGTGATATTAGCATTTGAAAATTTGAAATAGGATTATGGATCAAGGACAGCCTGCGTAATATAATAAACTCCAGGTTATCTTGAGCTATATAGCAAGACCATATCTCAAAAATATTAATTTTATGTTATATGATTATCTCAATAAACAGTAAAATAAAATATATTTGTGTGGTACGGAAGAGTTTCCGTGGTCATTATGATGATTTTTATTAGACTAGTGTTTTATAATCAGAATAAAAAAATATGTACTGATATGCAACTGTGACAAACTTAAAAAAAGTAGTATTTGTACACATTAAACTCAAAATAGTCAATCTTTCAAAGGTGTACTAAAAAGGATGATTTTTATAATACTAATCGGGAATTCTTTTATGATAATTTTATATGACAGAACTCCCTGTGCTGTCATGGATCAAGAAGAAGAATAATAGGCAAAATAATCCAATGTAGTTTGTTCAGAAAACAATTAAGCAGAAAGATACCAGCCAAGTGTTCTCTATGTGTGGAACTAAAGTCATCTAAAGTCATTTCCAATCTTTTTTTTTTTTTTTTTTTTGGCCTAATGAGAAAATAGGTAAAGTATTGATGGAAAGGAAGAGAGTAGAATTCAACAGAGAAAGAGCAGGGCAAACAAACAATTTTGCAAATCTTTTTCTGTAACTCTGGCTTATTAGTCTTCTACAAAAGTTCACCCTATATCAAAGTCATGAGAAGACATGGGGGAAACATAAATATATGACATTGAGTAAAAGAAGATACTCTTAAGAGGCTGTAGATTGGAACCTTCCAACTATATGAGAGGCATCAATGGGAAAAATCCACAAGACAGTAAAATGATCAGTGGTTTGAATAAAAGAAAGAAGTAAATGACAATAAGGAGATTTCAAGGCAGTGAAGCTACTATGTATGATATTATAATGCTGAAATGAAGAGAGAATGCCAATAAGAATGAACCCTGCTGTAAATTATGGAGTCTGATTATAATGCTGTGTCAATTCAGTCTATCAATTATAAAAACTGTGCTACTGAGTTGGGATATTGATACAGGTGAGTCTGTGTATGTCTAATGGCAAGATGTATATAGGAGACATTTGCATTTTATTCTCTGATTTGCTGTGAGCCTAAAATGTCTTTAAAAAATTAAACTGTATTAGAAAAATGTGCTCACTCTGAAAGATTACTTTAGTCAGAACTGTAATCAGATAAGGAAATCACGGAAGCAAACTTCCCATGGTTTATGTCAACAAAAATATATTATCCTCGAAACTTTGATTGCCAAAGGGACTGTATTTCAATTACCAGAAAGGTATTTCTTAAATTAGCAATGTAAAATAGATACAAGCTGTGGATAAATGAAATATACATGGATAAATTCAAATTACAGAAAAAATGTCAACAGTTTTCATTTTGTAGGACAAAACAAATTGTCCTCCAGTTGTTTCTATTGCTGCCTTGTCACAAGTCTTATTTGGCTATTTCTAGTAACTACTTATTAGGGCCCAATTGCTCTCCTAATTTATTCAGGTATTTATAGAATGCTTAATGTGTTCTTAGCCCTAAGGCTATGAAGATAACACACACACACACACACACACACACACACACACACACACACTTATACAGTGACACACCTAAGCTTTCGGAAAATGTCAAAGCAGTGTCAGTAGAAAAGAATGAAAAATACACCATATGGCATTCCATTAAAAGATCTGATTGTTTAGAGCTTTCCAATTGGAGAATACGCTCTGTAAAGATGTTGAGAGCATATAGAGTCTGAAGATTTAAAGCAATTTATTTTCAGTGTTTTCCATTCTACCTAGAGAGTATAGAACAGTCAGTGTGGCTACTAAATAGGATCATGTTACTGTCCTAAAGGTTAATTTAATGTTATGTTTTTAGACTATTTTACATAATTTCCAAAGTTTTACACTGGATCATCTATTTGCCATAGTTGTGTCAATTATCACAATTTTAAGAAATACAGACCTTAAAACTTACAATAAGGAAAATCCTACAAAAAGTCTTTCTTCACTGATAAGCTACTTACTGTCCCTTTACTATAGAACTTGTTCTTTACTACTCTTTGTAGACCATCACAATTCTCCCTGCTTCTTTGCCTCCTAAACACACACACACACACACACTCACGTACCTTAAATAAAACCCTAACAGAGTAACAGTATAAGTCAAGAACAATCTAATAGAGTAAAACTGGGATTATTTGAAAAATACAGGAATGAGAAACTGCAAAGAAATGCACTAATATAATTATGTGGATAATACAGTAGTTGCAGAAACACATTAAAACTGGACATTTAATGCCACTTTAGAAACTAACAGGTTATGAACCAAAAGGATTTAACAGACGTATACAGAACATTGCACCCTAAAATAAAATAATATACTTTCTTCCCAGCACCGCATACCTTCTTCTCAGCACCTCATGGTGCCCTCTCCAAAATAAGCCACAACAAATACAAGAGGATTGAAATAATCCTATGTATTCTATTAGATCACCACAGACTAAGGCTGGCCTTCAATAACAACAAAAACAATAGAAAGCCCAAAAATTCATGGAAACAGAACAATTGCTGGTCTGCATGCAGAATAATGAAAATCGATCCATATTAATCACTTTGTATAAAGCTCAAGGCCAAGTGAATCAAGGTCATCCATATTAAACCAGATACACTGAATCTAATAGAAGAGAAAGTGGGACATAGCCTTCAACACAATAGCACAGGGGAAATTTCCTGAACAGAACACCAATGGCTCATGCTCTAAGATCAAGAATTGACAAAATAGGACCTCATAAAATTGCAAAGCTTCTGTAAGGCAAAAGACATTGTCATTAGGCTAAAATGGCAACCAACAGATTGGAAAAGGTTCTTCATTAAACCTACGTCTGATAGGGGGCTAATATAAAAACTGTACAAAGAACTCAAGAAATTAGACTCTAAAAACCTAAATAACCAAATTAAAAACTGGGGTATAGAGCTAAACAGACTTCTCAAAAAAAGGAATATCAAATGACTGAGAAGTACCAAAGAAATGTTCAATATCCTTAGTCATCATGGAAATGCAAATTAAAACAACCCTGAGATACTACCTCACACCAGTCAGAATGGCTAAGATCAAAAACTCAGGTGACAACAGATGCTGTCGAGGATGTGGAGAAAGAGGAATACTCCTCCATTGTTGGTGGGATTGCAAACTGGTACAACCACTCTGGAAATCAGTCTGTAGGCTCCTTAGAAAATTGGACATAGTACTGAGGACCCAGCTATACCCCTCCTGTGCATATACCCAAAAGTTTTTCCAACATATAACAAGAACACATGCTCCTTTATATTTATATCAGCCTTATTTGTAATAGTCAGAAGCTGGAAAGAAAACCCAGATGTCCCACAACTGAATAATGGATACAGAAATTGTGGTTCATTTGCATAATGGAATACTATTCAGCTATTAAAAACAAGATCATCATGATTTTTGCAGGCAACTGGATCTAACTAGAAAATATCTTCTTGAGTGCAGTAAACCAAACCCCAAAGGAAATGTATGGTATGTACTGACTGATAAGTGGACAATAGCCAACAAGTTCAGAATACCCATGGTATAACTCACAGACTATAGGAAGCTTAACAAGAAGGAAGGCCCCAGTGTGGATACATCAATCCCACTTAATAAGGGGAACAAAATAATCATAGGAAGCAGAGGTAGAGAGGAACCTGGGTAAGAGAGTGGTGGGGGAGTAAGGGGGCAGGATCAGGTATTGGGGGAGAGACAGGAGAGAATTCCAGAGGGCCAGTAGAATCAATGGATATATGCATCAGTATGGGGGTGGGTATGGGTGGGTCAAACCTCTATAAAGTCCTAGAGATCTGGGATGTGAGAGGCTCCCAGGATTCGATAGAGATGACCTTAGCAGAAATGCCTGAACCTGAAGAGACCTCCTTCAGTAGATAGACATGGCCCCTAGTTGAGGCATGTGGCCACCTGCCCATATTCAAAATTTTGACCCGATATTTTCCCTGTCTAAGGAATGCAGGAAAAAATGGAGCAGAGACTGAAGGAAAGGCCATCCAGTGACCAGCCCAATGTGAGATCCATTCTATGTGCAAGCACCAAACCCTGACACTATTATTGATGCTATTTTGTGCTTGAAGACAGGAGCCTAGCATGGCTGTCCTCTAAGAGGTGCTACTAACAGCTGACTGAAACAGATACTTACAGCTAACCAGGATGGCTATGAAAGAATTAGGGGAAGAAGGACTGAAGGAACTGAAGGGATTGTAACACAGGAAGACCAAGACAATCAATTAACCCGACTCCCTCAGGGCTTCAGAGACTAAGCCACTAACCAAAAGAGTACACATGGGGATCAGTAATACCTAAAGGCCCATACATAGAAGAGGATCACTGTCTGGTTTGTCCTCAGTAGGAAAAGAATGTTACTAATCTGTAGATATTTGATGCCCCAGGAGAAAGGAGACACTGGTGGGGAAGTAGGGGTGGAGGGGGTGAAACAGAACCCTCTTAGAAACAAAGGAGAGGGGTTATGGGTTATGGGGTAAAGAATTCAGGGAGTGATACCAGGAAAGGGGGCAATGTAAATAAATAAAACAATTTATCAAAATGTAATATATATATATATATATGTGTGTGTGTGTGTGTGTGTGTGTGTGTGTGTGTGTGTGTGTGTCTTATGATAATCCTGTTAGCATTATAATCAATATCTAATATATTTAAGTCTTTTTCTTTTGTAAATTCAGGAACAATAGAAAATATCTGCATTTACAGCTTTTCCGTACTAGCATTTTGAAAGTTTTGAAAAAACATTGTTATTCTTTTGAAAACTTTATATACGAGCCTACAAAATATCTTGAATATATTGACCCTACCAGAACTCCTCTCCAGGTTAAAAAATTAATTAAAAAAAAAGACTAGCTCTGTACCCAAATCCTGTGGGGGAGATAGCTGGATGCTCAGAAGTGCAGACAATCCTAAGAGCTCAGGGGAGACCACCACTTTTGCTTATATTCCTGGCCCAAGAGGAACCTGCCTGGTGCCCGCTAGATACAGAAATATAGGAACAGTCAGCAGCAGGAACCTTGTGGTTTCTGCCTGCACCCGGAACTGAACTGAACCAGTCCCATAGGTCTCTGTACTAAAATTATCAAGCGAGAGAGAACTGGACTCTCAGAAGTGCAGACAATCCTCAGGCCTCAGAGGAGACAACTACTTCTGCCCACATTCCTGACCCAAGAGGAACCTGCATAGTGCCCTCTGTGCCCTCTGGGCACAGGATCATAGGAGCAGTCAGGGGCAGGACCCTTCTGGTTTCTGCCTGTGTCTAAAGCCAAAAGCCAGTCACCAGGAGTGCCAACACACCTGAGAACAGAAGTAAGACCAACTATTCTAATCCTAGGGACCCACCTGGTGTGTACCTCAGGACATACAAAGTCAAAAGTTGTCTGGGACAGGACACTTCCGGTTTCTGGCAATGCCCAGAGCTGAACTCCTCTCACAGCTCTCTACCCGGATCCTGTGGGGAGAGAGAGCTGGACTCTCAGAAGTGCAAAAAATCCTGAGAGCTCAGGGGAGATCACCATTTCTGCTCGCATTCCTGGCCCAAGAGGAACCTGCCTGGTGCCCTCTGGATATGGGGACCTAGGAACAGTCAGCTGCAGGAACCTTCTTGTTTCTTCCTAAGCCCAGTGCATAGAACCAGGTACCTGGAGTGCAGACACAACTGAGAGCAGAAGCAGGACCAACTCTTCTGCTCCAATCAATCCACCTGGAGGCTTTAGCACACACAGGCAGAGGAGTAGCTCTCTGTTCCAAGATCCAGCTGAAGGAAAGCAGGTCTGCAGGAGTACTGACACACAGGCTTGCAGGAGGGTCTGGTCACTGTCAGAAACAACATGACAAACTGGCACCAGAGACAGCCTGATTGTAAGAGGAAGGTACAGGAGCCAGGGCAGCAGAAACCAAGACTGCTTGGCATCATCAGAGCCCAGTTCTTTCACCAAAGCAAATACTGGATAACCCAACACATCTGCAAAGCAAGATTTGGGTTTAAAATTGCATCTCATTATGAAGATAGAGGACTTTAAGAAGAGCATAAATAAATCTCTTAAAGAAATACAGGAACACACAGGTAAACAAATAGAGGTCCTTAAAAAGGACAAACAGAGATCCCTTAAAATATTACAGGAAAACACAACCAAACAGGTGAAGAAATTGAACAAACCATCCAGTATTTAAAAAATGGAAATAGGAACAATAAAAAGCAAAGCTTTAGCTAAAGGGAGAGAACTCTAGGGATAGAAAACCTAGAAAGAGATCAGGAAGTCTAGGATGCAAGCATCACCACAGAATACAAGAGATAGAAGAGAATCAGGGGGCAAAAGATACACACAGAAACATTATACAATCATCAAAAGAGGAATGTAAATGCAAAACTCCTAGCTGAAATATCAGGGAAATGCTGAATACAATAAGATGACCAAATCTAAGGATAAGAGTATAGAAGAGAGCAAGACCACAACTAAAAGGCCAGTAAATATATTCCATGAAATTGTAGAAGAAAACTTCCCTAACTAAAGAAAGACATGCCATAAACATACAAGAAGCCTACAGAACTCAAAATAGATTGCAGCAGAAAAACATTCCTCCAATCACATAATAGTCAAACACCAAATGAACAAAACAAAGAAAGAATATAAAAAGCAGTAAGGGAAAAAGGTCAAGTGGCATATAAAGGCAGACCTATCAGAATTACACCAGACTTCTCACCATAGAGTATGAAAGCCAGAAGATCCTGAGCAGATGTCATACTGGCCCTAAGGGAACACAAATGCCAGTCCTGGCTACTAAATGCAGCAAAACTCTCAATATAAATGGAGAACCCAAGATATTCTATGACAAAACCAAACTTGCACAATATCTTTCCACAAAACCAGCCCTACAAGGAAAACTCCAACACAAAAGGTAAAACCACCCCCAGAAAAGCAAAAGAATTAATCTCCTTACCAAGGAAACCAAAGAAGAGAGACATACAAACACAATTCCAACAACAACAACAACAGCAACAACAACAACAACAACAACAACAAAAACCCAATCACTATTCCTTAATATCTCTTAACATCAGTGGAAATGGACTCAATTTCCCCCCAAAAAAGACAAAGACTAACGCACTGGATATGTAAAGAGCATATTTTTTAAACAGATATCAGGTATCGAAGTTTAATCAGTTTCAGATACACCATCTAAACAGTCCCATAACTCCTAAAGAAATGGAGGCAGTTATTAAAAGTCTTCCAACCAAAAAAGCCCAGGACCAGATGGGTTTAGTAGAGAATTCTATCAGATCTTCATAGAAGATCTCATACCAATACTGTCCAAACTATTCCACAAAATAGAAACAGAAGGAGCACTACCCAATTCCTTCTGTGAAGCCACAATGACACATATACCCAAACCACACAAAGACCCAACAAAGAAAGAAAACTTCAGGCCAATTTCCCTTATGAATATCAATGCAAAAATACTCAATTAAATTTTCACAAACCAAATCCAAGATAACATGAAAATGATCATCTATCATGATTGAATATGCTTCATCCCAGGTGTGCAGGGATGGTTCAATATATGGAAATCCATCAACATAATACACTATGTAAACAAACTCAAAGAAAAATAACCACATGATCATTTTATTAGATTCTGAGAATGCATTTGACAAGATTAAATATTCCTTAAAAGTCTTGGAAATATCAGGAATTCAAGCCCATAGTGAAACATAGTAAAGGCAATATAGCAAACTAGTAGACAAAATAAAACTAAATGGAGAGAAACTTGAAGCAATCCTACTAAAATCAGGGATTAGGAAAGGTTTCCAGCTCTCATTCTACTTATTCAACCTAGTATTTAAAGTCCTAGCCAGGACAATCAGACAAGAAAAGGATGTCAAAGGGGTACAAGTTGGAAAGGAAGAGGTCAAAATATCATTATTAGCAGATGATATGATATTATATTTAAGTGACCCCAAAAGTTCCACCAGACAACAACTAAGTCTGAAAAAACAACTTCAGAAAAGTGGCTGGGTATTAAAGTAACTCAAACAAATTAGTAGCCTTCCTCTACTCAAAGGATAAATAGCCTGGAAAAAAGTTAGCAAAATGACACCCTTCACAATAGTCCCAACTAGCATAAAATACCTCTGTGTGACTCTACCCAAACAAGTGAAAGACCTGTATGACAAGAATTTCAAGTCTCTGAAGAAAGAAATTGGAGATCTCAGAAGATGGAAAGACCTCCCCTGCTCATAGATTGGCAGGAACAATATAGTAAAAATGGCCATTTTGCCAAAAGCAATATACAGATTCAATGCAATCCCCATCAAAACTCTGACTCAATTCTTCACTGAATTTAAAAGAGCAATTTCCAAATTCATTTGGAATGACAAAAAACCCAGGACGGTAAAAGCTCAACAATAAAAGAATTCTGGGGGAATCACCATCACTGACCTCAAGCAGTATTCCAGAGCAATAGTGATAAAAAAAACTGTATAGTATTGGTACAGAGACAGGCAGGTAGATCAGTGGAATAGAATTTAAGACCCAAAAATGAACACACACACCTATGATCATTTGATCTTTGACAAAAGAGCTAAAACCATCCAGTGGAAAAAAGAGCATTTTCAACAAATGGTGCTGGTTCAACTAGAGGTCAGCATGTAGAAGAATTTAAATTGAACCATTCTTTTTGCCCTGTACAAAGCTTACATCCAAGTAGATCAAGGACCTCAACATAAAACCAGATACACTCAAACTAATAGAAGAAAAAGTGGGGAAAAGTCTCGAACATATGGGCACTGGGGAAATTTTCATGAACAAAACACTGATGGCTTATGCTCTAAGATCAAGAATTGACAAATGGGACCTCATAAAACTGCAAAGCTTCTGTAAGGCAAAGGACACTATCATTAGGAAAAACTGGCAACCAACAGATTGTGAAAAGATCTTTACCGATCCTACATCTGTTAGAGGGCTCATATCCAATATATACAAAGAACTCAAAAAGGTAGACACTAGAGAGCCAAAAAACCCTATTAAAATGTGAACTGAACAGAGCTGAACAAAGAATTCTCAGCTGAGGAATATCAAATGGCTGAGAAGTACCTAAAGAAATGCTCAACAGAATTAATCATCAGGGAAATGCAAATCAAAACAACCTGAGATTTCACCTCACACCAGTCAGAATAGCTAAGATAAAAACTCAGGTGACAACAGATGCTGACAAGGATGTGGAGAAACAGGAACACTCCTATTCTGTTGGGATCGCAAATTGGTACAACCACTCTGGAAATCAGTCTGGAGGTTCCCCAGAAAATTGGACATTGCACTCCCTGAGGATCCAGCTATACCCCTCCTGGCCATATACTCAAAATACGCTCCAAAATACAACCAAAACACATGCTCCACTATGTTTATCGACACCTTCTTTGTAATATCCAGAAGCTGGAAAGATCCCAGATGTCCTTCAACAGAGGAATGGATACAGAAAATGTGGTACATCTACACAATGGCATACTACTCAGCTATCAAAAACAATGATTTCATGAAATTCATAGGCAAATGGATAGAACTAGAAAATATCATCCCAATCACACACACACACACACACACACACACACACACACACACAAAAAAAAAAAAACCATGGTATGCATTCACTTATAAGTCAATATTAGCCCTAAAACCTGAAATACCCAAGATACAATCCACCAACCATTCGAATCTCAGGAAGAAGGAGTATAAAAGTGCAGATGCCTCAGTCCTCCTTAAAGGAGGAATGTGGAAAGCCGTGATAGCATTCGCCATTACAAGATGGCGCTGGCTTCCGCTGCGCCAGCCCGACTTCCTTTCAGGAAACTAGCTATTAGCTGATGTGCAAGAATATTCAGGCCAAGTCTTTGCCCACCCTGGGCGTGCCTATGAGATCATGGAAGCGACCAATCAGGTGTGGACGCACTGCAGCTTAGGGTGTATATAAGCAGGGCCTTTCTGGGCCCCGGTCTCTCCTCTTCAAGATGCAATAAACGCTTTTGCTGCAGAAGGATCCTGTGTCCGCGTTGTTCTTGGGCTAGACGCTAGGCGGCGTGACAGAGGAACAAGAATATTCATAAGAGGAGATATGGAGACAAAGTTTGGAGCAGAGATTAAAGGAAAGGCCATCCAGAGAGTGCCCCATATGGGGATGCAGCCCATATACATACAGCCACCAATCCCAGACAATATTGCTGATGCCAAGAAGTGCATGCTGACACTAGCTTTATATAGCTGTCTCCTGAGAGGCTTAGCCAGATCATGACAAATACAGAGGTGAACACTAGCAGCCAACCATTGAACTGAGAATGGGGTCACTGTTGGAGGAATTAGAAAAAGGATTGAAGGAGCTAAAGGGGCTTGCAACCCCATAAGAACAATAATACCAACCAACCAGAGTTCCCAGGGACTAAACCACCATCCAAAGAGTACACATGGACAGACCCCTGGCTCCAGCTGCATATGTATCAGAGGACGGACTTGTTGGGCAACAATGGGAGGAGAAGCCCTTGGTTCTGCCAAGGCTGTACCCCTCAAGAGGGTAAGAATGGTTCCTTTAGAGTTTCAGGTGGTTGTTTGTTGTCATGTGGGTTTTGTGTGTATAACCCAGGTCTTCTTGTGGAGCAGGCAGTGCTCTTAACCAGTGAACCATCTCTCTAACACCCCAAACACATTTCTTCTTTTTCTTTTTTTTCATTGGATACTTTTTTTTTTACATTTCAAATGTTATCCCCTTTCCTGCTTTCCCATCCATAGACCCTCTATCACATCCCCCTCCCCCTTCTTCTATGAGGGTGTTTCCCCACCCATCTACATACCCCTTCCTGCCTCCCTTCCCTGACATTCCCCTACATGTGGGCCATCCTCTGCTGCATATGTAGCTGGAGCCATGGGTCTGTCCAAGTGTACTTTATGGATGGTGGTTTAGTTCCTGGGAGCTCTGGTTGGTTGGTATTGTTCTTATGGGTTTGCAAACCCCTTCAGCTCCTTCAATCCTTTCTCTAACTTCTCCAATGGGAACCTTGTTCTCAGCTCAATGGTTGGCTGTGAGCATCAGCCTCCATATTTTTCATGCCCTGGCAGAGCATCTAAGAAGACAGCTATATCAGGCTCCTGTGAGCATGCCCTTCTTAGCATCAGCAATATTGTCTGGATTTGGTGGCTGTATATATACGGGCTAGATCCCCTCTTCTTCATTGTAATAGAAATTCTTACAGAATAATTGAGTTTCATAAGACTTTTCCATAAATCCTTACTTTTGTTTAACCCACTGCAACCTCTCTTTTCTTTTATCCTTCTCCCAATTCTTGCATAAACTTTTAGTTCCCAGTACTCTTTATCAGTTCTTTTAGCACATACATTGCACCATCTGGTTTTACTATATTATTATTAATTTCATTCCAAGATCATAGGTGTATCATTTTATTAATGATATGCTAAATATAAAAGAAATGAGTAAAAAATAATATACAGAATTTCTTGTTACTAAGTGACTTGATTTTACACTTTGAAATCTGAGACATTCTGCTAAAAACAATGGCTACTCTTGAAGAAAGTTTGTTTATGGAAATGGTGAATGATAAACACCAGAAGTGAAACATATTTTATGCTTTCATTATATAAATAAAATACCCCTAAAAGCAAGAAGGAAGGAATAAGACACCACAACCAATTTTTAAAAATCGTATTAAAAATAAATGCATCCAGGAGATTTCCTTGGTGAGTTCTTCATTGCTGAGCTTGATGACCTTGGTTCATGGTCTATCGCAGGGTAGAAGTAGAGAATAAGCTACAATTTATACTCTGTTTTAGCATTCCTTCTACGTTCCACTCCACAGTTACTTGGCAACAGTCAGGTATGCCTGACTCACTATAAAAAGAGCTGTTTGAACCCTCCTCACTCTTACTCTCTTACCATCTCTGTCCCTTCTCTCCCCTTTCCCTCTATCTCCATGTGTTCCTGGCTGGACTCTCTGTCTCTCTGTCTCTGTCTCCCTCTGTCTCCCTGTTTCTCTGCCTTTCTCTGGCTCTACTCACACAACTCCCCTTCTCATGCCCTAAACAAACTCTTTTCTACCTTGTACCTCAAGAGAAAGAGATGCCTTAGCATGACCCTGCAGAGGCACCACCATTTACTTCACCATACTGCATCTCTGTAAACATATCCCTTGTTCTTTTTTTCTTTTTTGTAAAACACAACACTCTGACCTCTACATATGTATTATGGAACATATATACACACTAAATAAATAAATAAATAAATAATAAAATCAAAGAAATAAATATATAGAAGCAGAGCACATACATTATATTTTACTGTATTGAAATGGAAATATTATAAGACAGAAAGACTGACTATTGTGTGTTTGTCCTCTCTGAGTTATGTTTTATCTGGGATTAAATTCAATTCTTACATGTAAGTACACTGTAGCTGTCTTCAGACACACCAGAGGGCGTCAGATCCCATTACAGATGGTTGTGAGCCACCATGTGGTTGCTGGGATTTGAACTCAGGACCTCTGGAAGAGCAGACAGTGCTCTTAACCACTGACCCATCTCTCCAGCTCCCAGAAATTCAATTCTTAATCCTAAATGACTTTTCTGGAAATTGATGATTTTATTTTAAAGGTCAACTGTAAAAACAAATAGTTAACCTTTATAAAGACACATTGGAAATATGAATCTTCACAAAAGGATGCCAAGTTCCACAAAAGATTAAAAGTAGAAAAGAGAACACATATAACAATTCAAGTTTTATTTAAATCTTTTTTAAAATGTACATAACTGTTTGAAACAGAAGATCTGCATATTCCAGCAAGTATATAAATTGTATACTGGCAAGTGTCAAAAGCACACACAGATATTAGTTTGCCAATATTCAACACAACATAATTCACAAGAACCAAAACAAGAAACAACCAAATGTCTACTGCTAGTGTATATAAATATATTCATATTTATGAATGCATAAATGTTTTATATTACAAATAATTAAATATTATCTAGTAATGCGATGGAAACTTTCCAGAATCTATGTTGGCGACCCTTGCAAAGACTCCTAGTAATAGGAGATATGGAGCCTAAATCAATCATCTTCTGTAACCAGGGAAGTCTTCCAGTGGAGGGGAGGGGTTGGGATTTCAACCCAGCCACAAACCTTTGACCTGCAACTTGTCCTTTCTGTAAAATATTCTAAGGTAGTTCTTGTTCTCTCTTGGTCTCTTGTTCTTGCCTTCCCTTCCCCACCTCTCTCTCCACACACACCCACATGCTCATGGCCTGCCTCTACTCCTTCTCTCTCTCTCTCTCTCTCTCTCTCTCTCTCTCTCTCTCTCTCTGCCTTTATCTGCCCCTACTATCCTCTTACCTCCCCTTCCATGCCCTGAATAAACTCTATTCTATATTTAAAAAGAGATATTCTAGGGTAAGGTAATAAAGAACTTCTGGGAGTGGACAACCAATGCCTGGTCCATCTTGAGACCCATATCATGAAGCAGCCCAGAGGCTGGATAGCCTAGAGACCTAGAATAGAAACATAAATGAGAAGATAATGAAATGATAATGAAAGATAACGAAATGATAATCTGTTATACTAGTAGACTACAGTGTAGCATAATAATCATCAAAGAGGCTTTGTCCAGCAGTTGATGGGAGCAAATGCAAAGAGACCCACAGCCAAATGTTATATGGAGCCAGGAAATCCTGCCAAAGAGTGCAAGGAAGGTTTGTGTCAAAGAGACCACAAAAAAAAAAAAAAAAAAAAAAAGATCCACTGAATCAACCAACCAGGAATCATGGGGATCACATAGACTGAACCTACAATCAGGAAGTCTGCATGGTTCTGACCTAGATCCTCTGTTTATATGTTATGGTTGTATAGCTTGGTATTGTTGGGAAACTTCTAGCAGTGGGAATAAGGGCTTTCTCTGACACTTTTGTCTGCTTTTGGAATACTTTTTCTCTCACTGAGTTGCGTTGTTCGCTTTAATATGAGGCAATGTGCCTAGTTTTATTGCAACTTTGTATGCCATGTTTGGTTGGTATTCCTGGGACTCTAGCTCTTCTCTGAAAAAAATGGAGGAGGAATGGATATAGAGGAGAGTGGAGATGGTAACAGGTCACTAGGAGGAGAGGAGGAAGGGGAAATTGCTATCAGGTTGTAATATGTGAGAGAAGGAAAAAGAGATAAAATTTGATACATGCTAAAACATAATTGAACCTTGAAAACAGTATGCTGAGGGGAATAATTCAGTTACCAAAGGGAAAAAAATAGGTGCTCTGATGCTCTGGTTTGATAAAGTACATGAGTACTCATAAAGAAACTAATAAAGACAGAAATTGAGAGTTGAGGATAAAAGAAATAGCAATTATTCTTTAATTGGCACAGAGTTTTGGGATAGGGAGACCAAAACAATTTGAATAATAGTAATGGTATCTCAAAATTACAAATATATAAAATTTTATTTTAAGGTTCAATGAACAGGATTAATATGGTAAATTGTATATTACATAAATTTTTCACAACGAAATATATAAGCAATTAAATATCCTAGCAATGTTTTAGAATAGTATACATACACACAAGGGGAGATTATATAAATATAATTTAGTAAGGATTTTATATTTTATGCCATATAGTATTTAGCTGAAGATAAACAGAAATATATTGAAGGCCTGAAATATAAACCCCAAACAATTGCCAAACTAAGAAATATTTGAGAATAATAATTTAACAAGCTGTTCCATGCAACAAAATATTCAACCAATTCAAAGAAGGGAAGAAAAATAATAAATATAACAAAGAAATATGAAGATTATAGACTTCAAGCTAAAAATATCAATAATTATATGTAAATGTTCTAATTGCAACAGTTAATATGTAGAGATTATTGTAGATAAAATGGAAGATTCTACAAGAAACTGTAATTATGTTAACACAGTAAGACTCTGACACAAAAAACCCACACAAATCAGTAAATAATTAATCAATTAGCTTTTAGTAAAACAAAACACATTGCTACACATATAAATTTAAAATTAATTATATTGATCTTTCATCAAAATTATTGCAGAGGATACTGAATTACTAAGTATAAGAGATATGTGAATAGCCACTAAGAAAAAGGTATTCAAATACTTTTTTGATAATCTGTACAAAAGGAATTTTAAAGGCTTCTAGGAAAATATTTGCTGCAGAAATGTCTCAGGCTAACCATTTCTATTCCAAAAGGGTCCAAAATTATGAACAAATTCTCAGATCAATGAATAAGTAATAGAACTTGTGTTAGAAAATTCATAAGAGAAAAAAGGTGACAGTAAAGTCATAATCCAAAGAAAGATGTAACATTTTTGACCTACTTAATTAGTAAAGCCTTACAAAGAGTGTTAATGAATTTGAGTATGTTCCTGTTAAACCTCATGCTGTCTTTTACTACTATAATTTGAGTATTAGTAGAAACTTCAGAAAAACTAATAACTTTCATATATTAATAACTATAAAGCTATTCAAAATTTCTAGAGTAATGATTTTTCTTTTGAACTTTACCTAAAGAAAGAATTGAAACTCTAGAAAAGTTTTATTTATTAAAATAGTTTGCAATTAGCAATGAAAATGTAAAATAGTCCTAATAGCTAAAATAGGAGAGAGGCCAACAAAATTAGAATGGAATATTCTAACTCAATGGAATATTTAATTAGAGATGAAATAAAACATGGATGTTGCACAGGAGTGTGGAAAATGGTATATAATGCTGAGTTTAAAAGAAATATGTTCATAGCTAGACACCTAGTTGTCTGTTACAGAGTGAATTCAGAATCTGTAAGACAAGTCCACACCTTGACCTACAAATTAGCTTCAATCTTCTCCACTGTTGAAATTGACACAGATGAGTCTCTGAAAATCTCTCCATCATTTGAAAATAAGCAGAGTCAAACAGGAATAAACACGGATAAGAGTGTATGAAAAGTAGGAAATTATGAATTTCTGAAGGGAGTGCAAACTCATTTAGCCACTATGGAAATCAATGTAGAGGTCTTCAAAAACTGAAAAATAGATCTACAATAATATCCAATTCTACACTCTTGAAAATGTCCCCAAAGGACTCTATATCTTACTATAGAGACACCTGTTAGATCATAATTTATGTTCTATTCACAATAACCAGGGGCAAGAAACAGCCTAGATGGCCATCAACTCATAAATAGACAATACAAATATGGTACCTTTGCACAACCGAATAATATTTAGTTGTTAAAGAAATGAAAATATTAATTCACAGATAAAAAGATGAGGCTGAAGACATTTTGAGTTAGATAGCCAAGACTCACAAAGACAAATATCATATGCTTTCTCTCATTTGTATATGTAAACAGTAAATCTTAAGATATGTGTATTCTGTTTGGACTACACAAACAAATCAGGAACTAATAGGGTGTCATGGTACGTATTTCAAGGTAGTGAAGATTGAATTCAGTAGTATAAAGGGTTAAAAGCTAAAAATGAACGAGAAGAGTTAAGTAGACTGAATGGAAATATGGAGAAAAGGGGTTGGGGATTTAGCTCAGTGGTAGAGCGCTTGCCTAGGAAGCGCAAGGCCCTGGGTTCGGTCCCCAACTCAAAAAAAAAAAAAAAAAAGAAAAAAAAAAAAAAGAACCAAAAAAAGAAATATGGAGAAAGGAATACTGGGAGGAATAACTAACACTAAAGACTTTTATAATAGGATATATGGGGACTTTTTACTGTAAAAACTTCCTAAAATCTATACATATGCATATGCACATATATAAAGAGTTTGAATTGAGTTGCCATATAATGGGGCAACAGTTCCTCTACTAGACACGACAGGTAAGTAAATAAAAAGCCCAGTGCCAGGAACGGCACAAGCCTTTTGGACTTGTTTATCCTTAAGTCCCATAAAATCTTCAAACATTAGAGGCCATTGCCAATGCTCTTGGTTACCCTCTAGAACTTGATAGTATGATCCAAATACTGAAAACAGTACATACTTGAGTCATAGAACATAGAGAAATCAAACTGATGCTACACACAATGCCAGAGAAAAGTAATCATTAGTCTTACTTAGATCTAAACCCTGGGAAATACAATGACTTCCAACCTGGCAAGATATGCCTACTGGAACAATAGGCGTAAAAGTATGGTGAGCACATCCAATCAATGTCTAACTGAATTTAAGTTCTGCTTCGTAAAATAAACCAAATATCTAGCAATGTTATAAGGGCCAAAAACCTGTGGTTGTAGACTGATCACAGTCCCTAGGGGAGAACCAACCACTGTTAATTTTTTTAAGTGGTCATAGTATTAAAATGACTCTTAAGTGACTCATTGTTTATTTTCTTATCAGAAAAGGTAGAATTTATCATTAAAAAATATATAGGCATGAAGCAAACATTATGCAGTGATAAAGCACAGTTGATGGATTTAGCTATTATTATGAACTATATGCACTGAAAGCACATCTAAAGTAATGCATCTACTTAACATTCAAAGAAAGCTGGAGAATGAATGATGTTGTAGGGCCTGCAAAATGGCACAGTAAGCAGAGGTCCTTGGTGCCATGTCTAATGATGAGAGTTCAGTCATCAGGACCCACGTGATAGAAAAGGGACCAAATGATCCCTATAAGTTGTTAATTGATTTCCACTCATGTAGGGCAATCCCTGGACAAATAAAAAACATGCAAAATATTGTTTCAATCCTATTGTAACATAACACTTCACTACAACTCTTGCTACCTAGTCATCTAATGTGAAAACACAACTGAGCAGTTAAGTAAACACAGAAGATGGCTCAGAGCTTGCAAACCCCTTCAGCTCCTTCAATCCTTTATCTAACTCCTCCAATGGAGACCCTGTTCTCAGCTCAATGGGTGGCTGTAAGCATTCACCTCTGTTATTTGTCATGCTCTGGCAGAGCCTCTCAGGAGACAGTTATATCAGGCTCCTGTCAGGTGCACTTCTTGGCATCAACCAATATTGTCTGGGTTTGGTGGCGGTATGTATATGGGCTGGATCCACAGGTAGGGCAGTCTCTGAACGGCCATTCATTCAGTCTCTGTTCCAAATTTAGTCTCCATATCTCCTCCTATGAATATTTTTGTTTCCCTTTCTAAGAAGGACTGAAGCATCCAGACTATGTTCATCCGTGGACTGTATCTTGGATAATCCAGGCTTTTGGGCTTATATACATTTAATCAGTGAGTGCATACCATGTGTGTGAGTGTGTGTGTGTGTGTGTGTGTGTGTGTGTGTGTGTGTGTGTGTGTGTGTATTGTGATTGGGGTTACTCACTTGGGATGATATTTTTAGAATTTTTTTTTTTTTTTTCAAATGTCAAGTTACAAAACCATTTTAGTAACGCAATGGCTTTGAACACTGAGCGGTGAGAAATAGCCCACTTGTTTTTGCCCCAATGTCATGGGCAATAACTGAGCTTATAACTGTAGTGTTGTTCTAGGACAGCATCTTCAGGGCAGCAAAGTCATTGTTTTTAATTGAAGCTGAGTAATGTACCATTGTAAATGTAAAATTACATTTTTCTGTACCATTTTTTGTTGAGGTAACATCTGGGTCCCTTTCCAGCTTTGGCTATTATAAATAAGGCTGCTATGAACATAGTGGAGCATGTGTCCTTGTTATAAGTTGGGGCATTTTTTGAGTATGTGCCCAGGAGTGGTATAGCTGGGTCCTCAGGTAGTACTATGTTCAATATTATGAGGAACATCCAGACTGATTTCCAGAGTGGTTGTACCAGTTTGCAATCCCACCAACAATGGAGGAGTATTCCTCTTTCTCCACATCCTTGCCAGCATCTGTTGTCCCCTGATTTTTTATCTTAGCCCTTCTGAGTGGTATGGAGGTAGAATCTCAGGGTTTCGATTTGCATTTCCCTGATGTCTAAGGATGTTAAATATTTCCATTTCTTTAGGTGTTTCTCGGCCTTTCAATATTCCTCAGTTGAGAATTCTTTTTTATCCTGTAGCTCATTTTTTAAAAAGGGTTATTTGATTCTCTGGTGTGTAACTTCTTGAATTCTTTCTATATATTGGATATTAGCCCTCTATCAGATGTATGATTGGTAAAGATCTTTTCCCATTCTGTTGGTTGTCATTTTGTCTTAATGACAGTGTCTTTGACCTTATAGAAGCTTTGCAGTTTTATGAGGTCCCATTTGTTAATTCTTGATCTTAGAGCATAAGCCATTGGTGTTCTGTTCAGGAAATTTCCCCCAGTGCCCATGGGTTCTAGGCTCTTCCCCACTTTCTCTTCTACTAGTTTGAGTGTATCCAATTTTATGTGGAGGTCCTTGATCCACTTGTACTTGAGCTTTGTACAGGGTGGTAAGAATGGACTAATTTTCATTGTTCTACATGATTACCTTCAGTTGAACCAACACCAAGTGTTGAAATTGCTCTTTTTTCTACTGGATGGTTTTAGCCTCTTTGTCAAAGATCAAGTGACTATAGGTATATGGGCTCACTTCTGGGTCTTCAATTCTATTCCACTGATCTACCTGCCTTTCTCTGTACCAATACCATACATTTTTTAAATCACTTTTCTAATAGTGCTTGAGGTCAGGGCTGCTGATTCCCCTAGAAGTTCTTTGATTGTTGACGATGATTTTCTTTTTTTTCTTTTTTTTTTGTTATTCCAAATGAATTTCAAATTTCTGTTTCTAATTGAGTTTGAATTTTGATGTAGATTGCCTTGAATCTGTAGACTGATTTTGGTAAGATGGCTATTTTTACAGTATCAATCCTGCCAATCCATGAGCATGGGAGATCCTTCCATCTTCTGAGATCTTTAATCTCTTTTTTTCAGAGACTTGAGGTTCTTGTCATACAGATCTTTCACTTGTTTGGTTAGAGTCATACAAAGATTTTTTTTATTATTTGTGACTATTGTGAAGGGTGTTATTTCCCTGATTTCTTTCTTAGCCAGTTTATCCTTTGAGTAGAGGTAGGTTACTGATTTGTGATTCATTGTTATACCCAAAATTTAGCATCTCTTTCAACCCTTATTAGGGAAGCTTACTTTTTGCAGTTGATGATGATTAACCCAGAGATCTACAACTGGAAAAGTTTCAGAGAATAAAAGACTATGTAATACTGCTCCTTAACCAAGATATTTATTTCACACCCTCTCCTCCTAAAACACCCAAAACACAACAATCATTGTAAAAGAGGCAGTAGAAGGATTCTAAGAGCTAGAGATGATGGGTATCTCTAAACAGTGTTTTCTGGAAACAGCAGGGACATTTTACATAGGAATTTTCAGTAGCTGAGACATCATGCACAAGAACTGCACAAGTTTAAGACAGACAAAATTCCAGCATATTGAAGGATCTATTAGTAATTTCTAGATCCTGGGAAAGAGAGAGTCGGTTTTCTTGAAGGATGTGGTACCTGGATTGTTGCCCACTGTCCAGAGAAGGCCACATACACAAGAATATATGGGTAACACAACTAAAGCTTGATAGAGTTTTTAAAATTAAACAGTGGACACAGTAGATGGGTTGATAAGGGTGATGAATCTCAGAAGAGTGGGAAGGGAATAAATAAGATTAAAGTATATTATATAAAGTCTTCAAATAACTAATGAAAATGAATGGAAAAATCATACAGTAAATGAAATAGCCTATTCTTAGAGATGTAACCTGGTTTCAACACATGCAAATCAGATACATGTAGCCCACCATATAGATAGACTTAAAAACAGAAATTGTACCATCATCTGTATAGATACAGGAAAGGCATTTGACAAGTTCAACATGCCTTTGTAAAAACTTTGGGGAAAATAGGAAAAGATGGTTATATTACTATCAAGGACATGAAGAACTTCTACAATGCAGATACTATGACACCACATAAAAAAGAAAGAGAAAAAGAAAGGAAGAAAGAGAGAAAGAGAGAAATAAATAAATTAAATAAATAAATAAATAAATAAATAAATAAATAAATTAAAAAAATGTGCCATATTACAAAAAGACCTTCAATTCTCCTGGATTGGTATGATCAATGGAGTAAAAATAAAAGAGAGAAACCAGAAACACACCCACATAATTGTGGTCACCTATTTTCTGATAAAACATCATGAACATATACTTGAAAGAACTCACTCTACTCAACAAATGGTGATGGCAGAATTGTTGGATATTGAACTTAGATCCACATCTTTCATCCTGCACAAAATAAAATCAACATTATTCAAAGGCTTTTATTAAAAATTGAAGCTCTGAAACTACTAGAACATTGAGAAAACAGTTCAAACTATGTGCATAGGCAAGGACTTTCTGAACAGGATTTGAAGTACACAAGAAATAATCTCCAGAATCAACAAATGGGGTTACATGCAATTTAAATGTTTCTGCACAGCAAGGAAAACCATCAGCAGAGTAAACAGACAGAATGTGAGAAAATCTTTGCCAGCTGTACCTCCATCAGGGGTTTGATGTCTAGAAAATATAAAGAACAGTAAATGTAAACACAACCCTCCCTCAAGCTCCGCAAAGCACTACATTTTTTAATTAACAGACTGTTCTCAAAATGAAAAAAAAAAAGTAAGTGACCAATGATTTTCTTGATCTTCAACCTACTTAGTTGTTATGGAGATACAAATTAAATATGCTTTGAGCTTCTCTCTTACCCAAGTCAGAATTGTATGATCAGAAAAACAAATGACAACAAATTCTGGTGAGGATATGAGAAATAAGAACCCCTAGTTACTATTGGTAGGAGTTTAAATGCAGCCATTATGGCAATAGAAAAATCTAAACATAGCACTACCATATAACCCAGATATATGCTTTCTGAACATGTACCCCCAAAATCCCAAGTCTTGCCACAGAGCTACTTGTGCATCCATGTCTATTGCTCTGTTATTCACAAGGAATAGAAAATTTAAAATGTGGCGTGTGTGAACAATGAAATTTTACTCAGCTGTAAAGACAAAATGAATTCATAAAAATTTCAGGAAAATGCATGGATTTGTAAAGTATTAAGGTAGGTTATTGAAATTTAAAAAATATGCAAAGTCTTCTTTTTCTCATATGTAGATACTACCACATATGGAGCCACCCTTTAGTTCCTCTACTCAACATGACAGGTAAGCAAGTATATATATGGCAGAGCTATAGTGGCAAATATACCCTGGTACTGCAATGAAAACATACATAAGCCATAAATATGTATATCTATGTATATATATATGCATCCCATATAATTTATATACATGTATATGTAAGGGGAGAGAGAGAGAGAGAGAGAGAGAGAGAGAGAGAGAGAGAGAGAGAGAGAGAGAAGGTTATGAGAGGAGAAAAACAGGTGTTTGTAAAAGGGACATGAAGGCAGAAAGATTCTTTGTGGTGGGAATAGAAATAAAAAATACACATTTTACTAGAAAAGGATTATAATGAAACAATTGTAGTTGTATGCTAATAAATGTAAATGCCCAAAAGGAAAAACAGTACTGTTTATAAACTTCTAGGTCTAAAACAATACAAATATTTTTAGACACAAGAAGTGAGAGATAAATAAAAATGGTAGGTGATCCCTCATATTTTTAACTTCAATAATTCATATATTTATATTTATAATTAAGAATAATTTCTAACAAACCATCTTATAGAATGTTTATAGTGAAGTAGAAATATAAGCAAAAGGACATTGAATATTTAAAGGGAGCATAACCATTTTGAGTTTAATTTTGTAGAACTTGTTTACTTTCTGGGTATGTGATTCTCGGTTCTCTAAAGGCCTTTCTGAAACTCAGATTTTATGATAATTAGTGCTCCATCAATAATAATTAAATTAAGCCTTGCTTTTTCTGAATTTTTGGTCTATTTATGATGACTACAAAATGCTATACTAAACTAATCAGTTTATACACACTGATCTAATTGATCAATTCTATGAAAAAAGCCAAAATGCTAATTGTACATTATATTGCCTCAAGAAAGCTAAGTAAATCTTGGTTTCATAGGGATTTTTTCACATTCTGATTAGACTACTTTTGATTAAAGAGATGAAGTATAGCACTGATGAGGGACTGGCTTTTAAAAGGTTCAAAATGAACTTGCAAGGCCCTTGGAGCCAGCTTCATTGTAAATCACACTGATTACTAATTCCAGGAAAATAACTGAAGGCTCAGTGGAGAGCACTATAAGGTCTCTGCTTAGTTTGCATATTATCCCTCAGAGGGTTTTCCTCAACCATTATTTCAAAGTAGCAGGTTTCTGTTGCAATGCCACATCTTATCCTTTTACATTTCATGGCACTTAGTATTGTATGACATTATTTCATGTAATGTTTCACTCTTTTTCTTATCTTTGCACATAGTATGATATCACAGAGCAATATGGAAAAGACACATCCCCTGTGTTGAGAACACCACATGCTACATAAGAGGTATTTACTAATTGTTGAGTGAATGAATGAATGAATGAATGAATGAATATAATAAAAGCAATAATTAGGAACCAGCCATCACAAGAACAAAACTTATCTTTAAAGGCAAAATGAAAGGTTGGACACACTCACTCTAGAACAGATTTGGGGATCAAAGAAATCAACTGGAGAGGATCAAACAATCCAAATATCACAAGAGATAGAGATAGGAGGCTATTCAACATGATGGCCTTGTACATAATAAGGAATCTATACTATTCTGTAATTAGGGATCTGTGACTAAAGAGTAGGGAGAGGAGGTGTAAGGCAATCTGATTGCCACAGTTCATATGCTCATAGTGAATATAAATATGCAGAGATAGGCAAAGTTGGGTACATCCTCTACAACTTTCTAATAATAAGAATTAAGTCACATCTTGCTAAACATACAGACATTTATTAGCAAGCAGACAAGAAGAACCATATGTGATTCCCAAGAACAGAAATCTGTCTTTGCTGGTACTTGCATAAAATGTTTACTTGAAGAAAAATAATGTTATTATTCTAGTGGTAGACTTTGAAATACCACCCACTATAAAAAATATGATCAAGAATATTCAGAACATCTGTGTTCTGGATTAACAGCATAAGAGAATGAGAAAAACCTAATGGAAGATATGAAAAGCTTGTTATAGTTTCCTAATTTGTTTATTTGAAAATTGGTTATAACTATCAAGTACCTTAGTCAAAAAAAAATACATTTTAAAAACTACTAACTTCACTTACTAACAGCCACTTCTAACATTTTTACCCTGATTATCAAGCTATAATGTCATCAATATAAATTCACTTCTATTAATTATCCTAATTAGTAAGCTTTTAGGGATAAGAAAGACAAACATTGTGGAGATAGATGCAGACACTATTCCCAGAGTGACTTTTCTTGTTAGTTGTTCTTCATCAGTCCTTGGATATGGGTTCATGATCACAATCTTTGTTTTCCCCTAATGGTCAAAAATAATACATTTGTATCATATAGTCTTGAATCTATGGTAAAATACATGAATTCAAATGTTATTTGGCATTTCCCTGATTACTAATTTTTTTTTTTTGGTTCTTTTTTTTTTTTTTCCGAGCTGGGGACTGAACCAGGGCCTTGGGCTTCCTGGGCAAGCTCTACCACTGAGCTAAAATCCCAACCCCTACTAATTTTTTTAACATTTTTTTCATATGTTCATTTGTCCTTATACTTGATCATTTGAGAACCATCCATTCATTTCATCAACCCATCTATTGATTGGTTGGTTGGTTGGGCTTTTTGTCTTTTCTTGATATTGTTTTTTAAGTTACCAGTAAGGAGATCATTTAAGGAATGTAAAGTAAAACTACTATGATGGAGTTATAACACTTCAGGGTATATGCTACCAAACTTCAGGAATTATATGTAAACCTGTGGCAGAAATGCCTGCATATCCGTTTATATTGCAAAACTACTCAGAATAGCTAAGTCATGGAATCAGTTAAGTAAACATCAGCAGAGGATTGGATAAAGAAAATGTGGTATATATGCACAAATGAGTTTTAATGAACAATCAAAAAATCAGGGGGTTACATTATTTTCTGTAAGATAGAGGAAACTGAAGATACAATATCATCAAAAATAAGTCAGACCAGAAAGACAAGACCACAATTTCCTTATTTATAGAACCTATAAGTCTTTACACAAATACACACACACACACAAATATATATATATATATATATATATATATATATATATATATATATGTATATATGTATATTCATTGAAAATGGTTTGAAAATAAAAGGAAGATTAGGAAAAGGGGGGACACCAGAATGAGGCACAGGGTAAAATGAGAAAGATAAAGAGGCTGAATGTGGTCAAAATAAATGATAAACTTGAGAGATGTTATCTTTATAAAGCTTAACACTATACACAATGAATATATATCAGTGTATGAAAAATGTAATAGACATTAAAGACACTATGTTCATAAGAAGGAGGTCTTAGCCAGTGGGGGTAGAGGGGTCATGAGGGAGATTGGAGAAAATATTGAAAAAGATTGAGATGACAATAAACAAGGAAAGCTCCAATCTCATGTCTTTTCAGTAAATACAACTGAACCTTTCCTCAGAGTAGGCCCAAATTTGAGGAGGACAGCTCTAGGTACAAAATGAGTGAAATGAAAGAATACCTAAAAAGAGATCACCTATGGACCCCATAATGATTCACCCTATGTGTCAGAGAATCTTTTCTCTTATTTTGGCACTGACAAGCCTGAAAAACCCTGGATGTCTGCAGTAGGGTAAAAACATGATTTACTTAAAAACTTCTGGGGGAAGTAAAATGTTTAAAATAGCACAGTTTTAAGTCTTTAAAAACTTTCTGATACATGCTCATAGGATTCTCTCTCTCTCTCTCTCTCTCTCTCTCTCTCTCTCTCTCTCTCTCTCTCTCTGCCTGTCTCTAAAGATTCAGAAGCTAATTGTAGCTAAAAAAATTAAAGCATGAGAGCAAGGGGTTTACAGAAAAAGACAGTCTATGTTTGTGAGTCCTATTAAGGAAAAATGTTCATTGTTTTGTCTTAAACCATTAAACAGTGTGACTTCAAAGTAGATCCATAAATATAGATTCAAGGCCATGATAGGGTGCTACATAAGGAGACAGAAGTGTAGGAATGAGAGGTAAAACAATGTAAGGAATTCATCAAATAAAGGCTGTGTTATTAATACTGGAGATTAGTTCCACAATGTACACACACCAGAGTAAGTTATTGCACCCTGATGTCAAAGATGTTGGATTTTTATATACCTAATTCTGTCAGTCATTGTTTGTAAATGTGCTAATTTTGGTAGTTTTGAGCGCCTGGGTATATAAGGACATTAAATTTGAACTGCCGAGGAGCCTACAGCTAGGATAAATCTAAACAAAAGGGTTGGCAGTTGGCATGTTAACAAAATGGGAAGATCTGGTTGGGATATCGGAAGAGATGAGGGGGATTCACTATATTTGATATACTTGATATATATATTCAAATGTCTGAACAGCATATATTTGGCTATTACCAGAAGGAAATACTGAGGCTACTCTTAAAGGCTGCAGTACCATTTGTCTTCATTACAAGCAAGGGTACAATGTGAGTAGAAGTCAACTGAATGTTGCCTATATAAGGCTCTTGGAGAGTATCCCTCTAATCAGAGGGTGGAAAATCATAGGTGTAGCTTAGAGCTCATACACTTCTTCCTTATCTTGAAAGACTCAATGGATTGGCTTTTTTAAAAGACATTAAATGGGAAATAAAAAATGTTTTTAAGGATATGGTGAAATTACAAATGAAACAGAAGAAAATGTCTGGCATCTATGCCCTGCAACATCATCCAACTCCTATGAAAAGCATCATGTGCAGCCTATCAAATGGGACAACTTGTGGTCCTGGCATTCTTCCCTTCCTTCATTTCAATGAGAGAGATGCATTCCTAAGCCCAGGTCATTGAATAATTCAGTTTTCACTGACCACAAAAGTGTGTGGGAAAGAGCCAGATTTCTGTGGGATACCACAAAGACTTGAATTTCAGAAGGTGAAAACGTTTTTGGCACTGAATCATATCTTATTGTTCCTCAAAGGATCTTCTTCAGGACCAGTATATGAAGTCTTGAAAACATTTCAAAGCTATAAATATACGGAACAGGTTCTTGGTAAAAATAAATGTGATGAGCCATTGTAGCTGGTACTGACAAGTTTTAATTCGTCTAGAAGAGAAGGAAGCAACCCTTGGTATGCTGAAATTGGAGTTTTAAAGCTGATTCTTCTTACATTTAAAACAATATTTCTTCAGATTTATCCTGAAATGTCTGCCTTCAGTTTTATCTAGAAATCAGCCCTTAAATAAGATTTCTTGTTAATATGTATGTCTGTGCATTTCCGTTGATGCTTTTCCTGTTGAGAATTATTAGAGAAAAAGATCTTAACAAGAAAGCACAATGATGATTTGCATATAACATGTTTATTTTTAATCATTAAGAAGTGAAACATTTTATGGGGATCATGGAAATGCTTCAGTCAGATACAGAAGCTGGCATTTACCTGCTACTGGTCACTCATTTAATGCATCCACAAAATGAAGTAACTAGCATTTAATAGGCTCTTTTTCTTTGAAAAATGATACTGTGCTGATTTATATTGAAGAAAAACTCCAATGAATCAGTGGAGATGATGTCAGTCCATTTATCTGAGTGGTGATGCTGAAATCGGGAAGGGCAACTAGGTATATTCCTCCTAGAATGGCCTCTGATACTTTTAATAAAAGTTATTTTTTGTCATTCTGGTGGAAAACCTAAGTACAATGTTTATAGTTAATTCTTCTTTTATTTTATTGGGTTTGATGATGAATAGATTTGCACCAATTGAGAAGGTGACTCAATTAATTCTTGGAATATGACTGAACTTCACAATAATGGTTTCTCTAATCTCTGAACTTTAATTACAGTTTGTGATGAATACTATATTTCTCTATCTCTACCTATTTCTTTATTTATATCTGTCTTCTAGTGAGTATGATATTTGCATGAATGAGGAAGAAGAACCTGGTACATAAGGAATAGAAATACTTTTTACTACTAATACTTTTAATACTAATATTACTTAGTTTTTAAATTATGTTTGTACCACAGATTGTAATTGGAGAGACAGAAGGTGTGAGAATGAATGAATGAAAGATACCTTATTATTATATCCTTCTACATCTACATCTAGCAAGATTGTATAGCGATATTGTTTCTCAGACAAGGAAAATGAATGAAAAATACCTCTATAGATACCTTCTTGATAAATCACTAAAACATTCTTTTCTTTATGTATCCAGATAGGATTAAGAAAAGGAGACTGAGTATCCAGACTTTCCACCTATTTCTCCAGGGTCTAGCTGGCTAAGTGTAGTAGTCCTCATCTGAACTGAGGAAACTTCTCTTTGCAACAGAGAGCCCAGTCCAAATACATACAAAGCACTCAGGTACCTAAGACTCAAGGAAAAAAGTTTGTGTGGGGAGGGGAGAGGGGAGTGTAAAAGCCATCAGATCAGGCAGTTTGGTGTAATATTGTATTGGAGTATAATCTAAGAAAGAAAGAAAGAAAGAAAGAAAGAAAGAAAGAAAGAAAGAAAGAAAGAAAGAAAGAAAGAAAGAAGGAAGGAAGGAAGGAAGGAAGGAAAGAAAGAAAGAAGGAAAGAAAGAAAGAAAGAAAGAAAGAAAGAAAGAAAAGAAAAGAAAGAAAAAAGAAAGAAAGAAAAAAAAGAAAGAAAAAAGGAAGGCATTTAGAGTGGAATGATGCTAACTTTACTACAGGGACTAAACTTACAAGGATGTGTTTCTTGCCCATGATTTCTTCAATATGAAATTATGAGATGTATCCAGCTAGAAAAATCATCCTGAGTGAGGTAATTCAGATCCAAGAGACAAATACTATATGTTTTCTCTTATATGTAGATGCTAGCTTTATTGGATAGACCATGGGCCTAGGGAAAAACAAATAATATTTTATGTTTAAGGGCAATGTATATTCAGTGAAGTTTGGTATCCAGTAAGGGATTCCTGGGGATTGGGGTGGTGTGGGGGGATCTCCAAAGGAAGGGGCGATTTGTAGTCATGGGGAGAGAGAAAACTGGAGTGACATAATAAGGGAGCTATGCTGAAGAGAAGAGAAAAATGTTTTAAGAGTTAGAAATAATAGATCACTCTAATAAGACTGCTATACACTTGAAATCACTGAGACTGTAGCAGCACACATAAGGTCTGCACAGCTCCATGCTATATAAGGAACCTGCACTAAGACAGGAAAGTGGACATGTGTTCCCATCCCTAACCAAGAAGCTATCTGCAATTGGCAACCAGTTGCAAAGAAAAAGGTAATTTTCTCCCAAGGATTCTCACTGGGTTAATAAACTGCACTTAAGGATAAACCTTATTCCCAGAAGTAAATGGCAAACACAAAATGTTAATTTTGTAGATTTTTTTTGTCTCATATTTATTTGTTTTGGTGTTTTTGTCTGACTTATCTTTTGTTTACATGTTTTTTTTATTTGATTTTGTGTTTTGTGGAGATTTTGTGCGTGCGTGTGCGTGTGTGTGTGTGTGTGTGTGTTCTTTCTGTTTTTGTTTGTTTGTCTAAAGTAAGAAAGAAAGGGATAAGAGTTAAGGGGATAGGCAGGTGGAGAGGATCTCAGAGGAGGCAGAGTAGGACAAACAGATTAGAATATATTCTTTCAGAAACTTTTCTACAAAATAAATTGGGATCTTGGAGAAGAAGTATTAACATTTAACACAACTGGAAATACTGTCTCTGAAGGTTTGAAAACTGTCAGCCTTGATTCTTTTATATTTGAATTGGGTTTATTTTAAAATTTTAGTAAATAATTACATTTAGACACTGTATCAGGAACATTCCCACACCACAACATCTATAAATGTATCTAGATGCTATCAGAGGAGTGCAAAACCAAACCAAATCCCTTGCATTAAGAAAGTAGGTGTTAATGAGTTCACAGCTTCATTGGAGATAAAATGTAGGCCTATCTGGCATGGTCTCAGCACATACAGGATAACTATTAAGTATCCTTACAAAGAAAGGCAAAAGATCATACTTCTCTACATTGATGGAAATCACAGAAATTTTGTTTCGTAAACTGAGACTTTAAGAGTCAGAGATAGATGGGATCATACTGTGTAAATGTCTATACATTGGAGACAGGATTGATAGTCTTATTAACCTGTCCTTTGTGTATTTAAAACATCCCAAGTCTCTGGTGCTAAAAGATTTATACACCATTTTATATTTATAACTCATTTCTATTCATTACTCTCCAGGGTGGCTACAAGAAGGTTGTTATGCGAGTGACCCTGGTTACAGAGAGGGCAAAGGCACATTTGAAATGATGTGAAGAGCTAGAAGCAGGCAAGTGGTAACACTATAGTTAGGAGCTTTTGTTTTCTTTTTGACAATGTGATGAAAGTGAAAGTTTCAGAAGTATTTTTTTTCAGAGTAGATAAGCTTCTCTAAACTTCACAAACCAGTACTTTATTTACATTTCTCAATACTTAGAAGTTTATACTTGTACTTACTCTTCTCCTTGGGCCATCTCTTTTGTATTGATGCAAATTAATTGGGGTAGTATTGGAGCAAGACCACTCTCTTTCATTTTTGAGCCTTCTTTCCATGTCACCATTCCTTAGACCCCTTAATTTAGAAATTAGAGAATAGACTAATGCTCTGCTAAATGGCATCCAGGGAACCGAACTTAAATGTATGATGTTACCAGTTCTTAAGTTGTGGCAAGTACACACTATCTTATAATGTTTGTATTACAACTTAAAATGCTGGAAACTATACAAAAAAAAGGAAACATAGCCATTATTCTTTCTTTAATAAATGTGGCTTTTCTCCTAGGAGTGTGTCTTACTAGGCATCACAGTATGGCAATACCATAATGCTATTTTTATAAGTACTTTTTCTGAAGGTTCTTTTCAATGAAGATGTAATTTCTTTGATGTATAAGTCAGTCCGGTCAACCCATCTCCCACCCTGTGTGCATAGGTAGGTAACTTGGTAATGAAACAAGAATGGTGACTGCAAAGATAGTTATGTTAAGAAAACAGGGAGGAAGAAAGAGAGGGTGAGGGAATGCAATGAAAGCAGAATATGGTTATTTGAGGGAAGATGGGACTGGAAAGACAGGGATTTAGGGTAAGGCAGTGTAGAAGGGTAACCGAATAGTCATGAAGTCATACATACAAGTGACAAAATATGGACTGAGTAGGTTATATGTAGGAGCTTACACACACATGTATATTTATATATGTTTATGTATATATGTGTGTGTGCATCTGTATATATGCTTGCAATAGCAATTAGAGGAAAAAAGAGGTCATGAATTTGAAGGAGAGAGAGGGAGATATATGAAGGGTTTGGAAAGAGGAAAGGAGAAAGAAAATGTTTTAAATATAATTTCAAAAAGAAAAAATTAACATTAAAATATAGTTATGAAAATGTCATAATGGAACCTATTTTCTTATATGCTAAATTAAAATTTAATTTTTAAAATGAATTACCCATGAGCATATGGGAAAATTCATACTCCTCAAATGAACACTTTATATGTCGAATTTATAGAAAAATAATAAGGAATTGCTCCCACTTAAAGTATTTAACTACTAACTAAAGTTATGTAAATGAAGAACTAACACATTTGTGAACATTACATAATGTAAAGGGAAAAGATGAATTCTAGTTTCTCTTTTATCTCTCATGCTAATTTTAAGTGTTCAGTTCAGAATTGAGTATATTCATGTTATTGTCATCTCCAGAAGAATTTCATCTTGAAAAACTGAAATTCTGTATGTATTCAACAATTCCCCGAATCCCTTTTCTCTCAGCTGTTTATTACATCTAATCTACATTCTATTTGTAAATGTGAGTACTCTACATACCTCATATAAATTGGAACATAATAATATTACTCCTTTTTGTGTCTGGCTCTTTCCACTTAGTATAATGTCCTCAAGGCTTATTCATCTTATAAACTGTGTCAGAATTTCCTCCTTGTTTAAGACAGCATAAATGCCCCATTGTATTTACATACCATATATTTTTTTTACTCTATGATAAACAGTTTAGTTAATTTTATCTTTTTGAACAATGCTACTATGAACATGAGAGCATAAATTTCTTCAAGGATTTGTTTTAAATTATCTGGGATATATGTCCCCAAACGGAATTTCTCAGTTGGCAATTCTCAGCTTTTTATGGGAAAGCCCATATTTCTGTTCTATAATAACTGTGCTAAATTTATTCAGATCAATAACACTTGAGAATTCTAATTTCTCCACATTTTACCAAAGTTGGTTACTTATTAGTTAGCATCATAGGGAAAGTCTAAGTAGACTGTCTCCAATGGGGCCCTAAGATTGGAGATCAGGTAACCACCTAAAAGTGGGAGAGGAAAGATTGCATTCATTAGAGGGAATGGAGGACACCAGGAGAATGTGGCACAATGAATCAACCAAGCAATCATATGTATTCACACAGAATGAAGTGGCAATCAAAGGGTCTGCCTGCATTAGGTTGCACCAGGTCCTCTGCACATATGTTATGGTTGTGTAGCTTGATGTTTTTGTGGGGTGTGCCTCTAACTCTTTTGGGTGCTCTTGGGACAATTTTCCTCCTATTGTTTTGCCTTGTCCAGCTTGATATGAGGTGTTTTGCCTTCTGTTACTGTGTCTTCATTTGTTGTGTTTGGATGTTATCTCATCCAAACTGTAGTAAACAGTCAGAGCTATTTGTCTTCTTTCTCACTATAAGAGTCAACCTAAATTAACTATTTACAATATTACTTTGAAAGAACTACAGTACCCTTTGATTTACATATCACAATTTTATCCCCCTGCAAATGATATTCTACTTTTTTCCAATTCTGATTATAGATTTCCAGGAACTAGAGTGGCTGACTCAGCATGTGACTAGTATCTGTAGAATCAACCATGACCAGGGAGATAAAATTCACATATTCAAGTGTGTCTGTTATGGATCCAACAGGCTCTCCAAACTCATCCCTTTTCATTTCCTGCACACTTTGCATATCCTTCTGCCACTAAATAATGATTGTCTACTGAAAATATAATGAAAAAGTAATAGAAGCTATTATTATTGATAAGAGAGTTCTGGATAAATATTTGAAATCTTACCTACATAGAAGACAAAAATAAATACAGTGTGTAGAGGAAAAGTATAACATGCAAATAATTATTCATGCAAATAATAAGGTGACACAATTTATACCAATGTTACACTTAACAATAATATTCAATACTAAAAAGTCAAAATTATAATGATATCAAAAATGAAAAGGAAATGTATCTAATTCACTGATGTGTTTCTATATGCACATGTTCATATGGGTGAATGTGGACATGTGTGCATGTGAAGGACAGAGGTCTATATTGTGAATCTTCCTCTATCATTCCCTGAATAATTTTTCTTTATAATAGAATCTTTTACTGAACTTGGAACTAATTGATAATGAACTCCAAGAATCTGCGCATGTTTGTACCTTTTCTTCCCTTTGGAGCTGAAACCTCAGTACACCTTTATTTATACATCTATAAAATCTGAACTGTAAAAAACAATTAAATAAATTTTTTTTAAAAGAGAGGAAAAACAAAAGAAGGAAATCATGCCTCATACTGGAAATCTAATAAACTACTCAGCACTAGTAAAAGCATGGATTTTAGAAGTCAACCTACAATCACCACTTTATTAAACCAGCATAATCCTTAACCCTAAAAATTGATCCTTATACCCTGAGATACATGTAGTCCCCACCCTTCATTAAGACAAATTCCATTCATAAAAGGAGAATATTACAGAAACCATACCAAATCAAACTGCAGAGTTGTGGGGCCAATGCCAAAGGATACATCTACAACATATTCCTACATTCAAGGCTTAGGAACATCACATAAGAGTAAGTAGATCCACATCAAAATACCAATCCAATTCTTCAAAGAATTAGACAGAACAATTTGCAAATTCATCTGGAATAACAAAAAAACCAGGATAGCTAAAACTATCCTCAACAATCAAAGGACTTCAGGGGGAATCACTCAAGCAGTATTACAGAGCAATGGTGATAAAAACTGCATGTTATTGGTACAGAGATGACAGATAGACCAATGGAATAGGAATTGAAGACCCAGAAATGAACCCCACACCTATAATACTGTTTTTGACAAAGGAGCCAAAACCATCCAATGGAAAAAGATAGCATTTTCAGCAAATGGTGCTGGTTCAACTGGAGGTCAGCATGTGAAAATGCAGATCGATCCATACTTATCACACTGTACAAAAGCTTAGAAGTCCCAGTGGATCGGGCGTCCACATCAAAACAGATACACTCAAACTAATAGAAGAAAAAGTGGGGAAGCATCTCGAACACATGGGCACTGGAGAAAATTTCCAGAACAAAACACCAATGGCTTATGCTCTAAGATCAAGAATCAACAAATGGGATCTCATAAAACTGCAAAGCTTCTGTAAGGCAAAGGAAACTGTTATTAGGACAAAATGGCAACCAACAGATTGGGAAAAGATCTTTACCAATCCTACAACAGATAGAGGCCTTATATCCAAAATATACAAAGAACTCAAGAAGTTAGACCGCAGGGAGACAAATAACCCTATTAAAAAATGGGGTTCAGAGCTAAACAAAGAATTCACAGCTGAGGAGTGCTGAATGGCTGAGAAACACCTAAAGAAATGTTCAACATCTTTAGTCATAAGGGAAATGCAAATCAAAACAACCCTGAGATTTAACCTCACACCAGTGAGAATGGCTAAGATCAAAAACTCAGGCGACAGCAAATGCTGGCGAGGATGTAGAGAAAGAGGAACACTCCTCCATTGTTGGTGGGATTGCAGACTGGTATAACCATTCTGGAAATCAGTCTGGAGGTTCCTCAGAAAATTGGACATTGAACTACCTGAGGATCCAGCTATACCTCTCTTGGGCATATACCCAAAAGATGCCCCAACATATAAAAAAGACATGTGCTCCACTATGTTCATAGCAGCCTTATTTATAATAGCCAGAAGCTGGAAAGAACCCAAATGCCCTTCAACATAGGAATGGATACAGAAAATGGGGTACATCTACACAATGGAATATTACTCAGTTATCAAATCAATGACTTTATGAAATTCATAGGCAAATGGAGGGAACTGGAAAATATCATCCTGAGTGAGGTAACCCAATCACAGAAAAACACCCATGGTATGTACTCATTGATAAGTGGCTATTAGCCCAAATGCTTGAATTACCCTAGATGCACAGAACACATGAAACTCAAGACGGATGACCAAAATGAGAATGCTTCCTCCTTCTTTAAAGGGGAACAAAATACCCTTGTCAGAATAGGGTCAAAAGATTAAACAGAGGCAGGAAGGAACACCCATTCAGAGCCTGCCCACTTGGGCCCATACATATACAACCACCCAATTAGACAAGATGGATGAACCAAAAAGAAGTGCAGGCCAACAGGAACCCCGGATGTAATCTCTCCTGAGGAGACACAGCCAGGAAATACAGCAAATACAGAGAATGCCAGCAGCAAACCACTGAACTGAGAGCGGGACCCCCGTTGAAGGAATCAGAGAAAGGACTGGAAGAGCTTGAAGGGGCTCGAGACCCCATATGAACAACAATGCCAAGCAACCAGAGCTTCCAGGGACTAAGCCACTACCCAAAGACTATACATGGACTGACCCTGGGCTCCAACCTCATAGGTAGCAATGAATAGCCTAGTAAGAGCACCAGTGGAAGGGGAAGCCCTTGGTCCTGCTAAGACTGAACCCCAGTGAACGTGATTGTTGGGGGAGGCGGTAATGGGGGAGGATGGGGAAGGGAAGCCTGTATAGAAGGGGAGGGGGAGGGGTTAGGGGGATGTTGACTGGGAAACTGGGAAAGGGAATAACAATCGAAATGTAAATAAGAAATACTCATTTTAATAAAGATGGGAAAAAAAGTCACATGGTGGATTTATTTTTAGCCTTTTTGGAATTCTCTAAACTTATTTGCATAATGGCTACACCAGCTTTAAATCTCAAGGATGAATACTGAGCTTCCCCTTTCACAGACTCCTTCCAGCATTTGATGTTTTCGGTTGGTTTGCCATTCTAACTAAGGTAGGATGAAATCTCAAACTTCCTTTGATTTTCATTTCCCTGATAGCCAGGTATGATAAAAATTTTTTGAAGTATTTCTTAGCTAACCCTCTTTTCTTTTGAGGACTCATTGTTCATTTTTTTAATTGGTCATATGAATTTTTAAATTGTTTTCTGAGTTCTTAATGTGCTATGGACATTAATTATCTATTACATATATAGCTGACAAAGAGTCTGTTGCATATTGTGGGCTTCTTCCTCTCCCAATGCATTATTTATTTGGCTTCACACAAACACTTCATTATTATGAAGTCCAATTTGGGGATTGTTGACCTTAATTTTTGAGCAAATGAAGTTCTGTTTAAGAAGTCCTTTCCTAACCTTATGTTTTCTTCTAGCAGTTTTAGTGTTTCTGGTTTCACATTTAGCTCTGTGGTCCACTTGGAGTTTGCTTTTTTGTTGAAGTTGCTAGATAAAAGTTTAATTTAGTTCTTCTCTATGTAGACTTCCAGTTTTCAGAACACCTTTTGCTAATGATTCCTTTTTTTCCAAAATATTTGGCATCTTTGTTAAATATTAAATGGCTGAAATTATGTGTACTCAATTTGAGACTTTGGTTCCATTAGTCAATTTAGATTTTGGTTAGTACCAAATTTATTTTATTTTTTTCTTTCTTAAAATTAGACATTTTATTTACTTACATTTCAAATGTTATACCCTTTCCCAGTTTACCCTTGCTGTTTTTCTTATGGGCTTGCAAAACCCTTTACCTCTTTCAGTCCTCCCCCTAACTCCTCCATTGGAGTCCGCATGCTCAGTCCGATGGTTAGCTGCAAGCATCTGCATCTATATTGGTCAGGAGATAGCTATAACAGGCTCCTGTCAGCAAGTACTTTTTGGCATCAGCAATGGTGTCTGGGTTTGGTGTCTGAATATGGGATGGATCCCCAGGTGGGGGCAGTCTCTAGATGGCCTTTCCTTCAGTCTCTGCTGCACACTTTGTCCCTGTATTTCCTTTAGACAGGAGAAATTCTGGATTAAAAATACTGAATATGGTTTCTACAGGTTCTCTTTCCCCTTTGTTGGATATTTCAGCTTATGTTATCCCTGTTGGGTCCTGGTAGCTTCTTGCTTTCCTGGCATCTGGGATTTTCTGGTGGCAACCTCCAGTTCCCCATCCTCATTGCTACACACCTCTGTTCAATTTCCTGATCCTCTGTACATCTCTGCTGTCTCCTCGCATATTTTACCCTGCCCCCCTTTCCTCTCATCCTTCTCTCTTCCTCCCAAGTCCCTTGTCTTCCTTTTTTTCCCCCATTACTTTGGCTATGTTGATATATCTTAAGATCTGGGATAGTAATCCCTCCCGTACTGTCTTTTACTTCAGGATTATTTAGATTATTCTGTTTTTTCATAATCTATTTTACAGAAATATGAATTTAGTGTATTACCTATTCTGTGAATTTAGAATATTTAGAAATTTTTTTATTTTTGTGAATGATATGTGATTCTGATTACTATTGCATTGAATATGTAAATACCTTATGGTAAAATGGTAATTTTAATTGCAGAAATCCATGAGCACAGGATGTCTTTGCATTTTATAGTTTTTTCTTTATCTTTTTCTTGAGATGTTTAAAGTAGATATACTTTATTCCCTTAGTTAGCTTTATTTCTAGGTATTTATATTTTGTGAGGATACTGTAAATGGGTATGTGTCCATGTTCTCCTTTATATTTATATTTTGTTTATATATTTATATTTTGTATACTTATATTTTGTTGATACAAAATTTATTTATTTGGTCCATTTGATTCTATATTGTACTGTATTACAAAAATTATTTATACCTTCTAAAAGTTTTCTGGTAGAATCTTTTTGGGTTTCTTTTGTTTAGTATCATGTCATTTGCAAGCAGTTTGACTTGTTTCCCTACTTTTACTCCTTCGATTTCTTTCTTGCCTTATTACTTCAGCTAGTACTTGGAATACCATATTGAAGTGGAATGGGGATAGTGGACATCCCTTCATACTTCCTGCATTCAGTGTGACTTCCATCTTTTCTACATTTAGGATGAAGTTGGTAGTAGGTTTCTCATATATACTTTTTATTACTTGAGGTATGTTCCCTCTAGTTCTGCATTCTCTATGACCTTCATCATAAAAGCATGTTATGTTTTTGTCAAATGTTTTTTCTACATTTATCGAGATGACCATGAGATTTGGAGCCTACTTATATGGTTTATTATATTTATTGATTTGTATATATAAAATCTTCCTTGAATTTCAGAATTAGAGTCAATGCAGTTTGCTTTCCCTCATGGTTCTCCCCATCATCTCTTCTCTCTCCTTGATCTCCTACTGCTTGCCCTCAGAAAAGAGTAGGCCTCCCACCAACATCAACCAAACACAGCATTACAAGCTACAAGGCACATACCAATAAATCAAGGCTGGACAAAGCAACCCAGTAGGAGGAAAAGGGCCCTACAAATAGGCCCAGGTCCCTCTGTTAGGATTCACACAAGAATCCAAACTACTCAGCATTAACATACATTAAGAGGACTTAGGTCAGACCCCTACAGGCTCCCTGATCTCTGTGAATCCTCATGAGTCTTGGTCAGTTGATTCAGTGGGTTATTGCTTGTTGTTTTTACTTTTTTTCAGGCAAAGATTTTCTGTGTAGCCCTGACTGTCCTAGAACTTGGTCTGTATACCAGGCTGAGTTTAAACTCTGAGATTCCCTGGCCTCTGCTACCAGAATTATGGGATTAAAGTTGTGCCACCACTAACTGGCTTTTCTTTTTTATGTATGCCAATATTGTGCTTACAAGTATTTTATTGAACATTTTCTAGACTATTCCCCAGGGATACTCACTTGCAGTTCTGTTTTGTTTTGCTTTTTAACCTTTACTTAATTTTGGTATTAATATGAAAATGGCTGCATAGAAGTACGTCGGGAGTCCTCCTTCTCTTTCTATTTTTCAGTATTTTAAGAAGGACTGGCTGTATATCTTCTTTGAAAGTCTGGTATAATTCTAGTGTGAATATGTCTGACCCTAGATATTTTATTAGCTGAAATACTTTTTATTATTATTTCAATTTCTTCATTTGCTACTGAGCTAGTCAAATGGGTTGGAGAGAAGGCATGGATGGGGTGGTTTAGGTATACTTACCAGCTTAGAGCCTAGGAAAATATGTGGAAAATTGGCTGGGTGGAGAGAATTGATATATATCAGAAGGGACTTGAAGTTAATGGAAGGTCTTCTAATTCTTTTAAGGTACCATTCTTGAATACCAAGTGCTTGTGATGTAGTTATACTTCTTATGGAAGGCACTAGAAATGATCATTTTAAAATTGTAATAAAGAAAAACAGTTCATTGCTTGCTCACCATTATTTAGAACCAACTAATATTATCCTTTTGCAAAACAGAAAATCAAAGTCATTCCAAGAGACTAACTGATTTTTACCTACTTTTTTCAAGTGAGGGTACATATATACTACCTACCATGATTAAGGTTGTTGCAGCAGAAGTGTATAAAGTTATTAAAATCATAGACATATATAAAACTATTTGATAGTTTTAACTAAGAAGCTTATTGGTGGGATCAAGTCTCTTGCAAGCATTTTAACTCTAGACTGGCTCATTTGGTTATTTTTTTCATTTCATAAATTAGATCGTGAATTGATTTCTGACTTTTAAGACTTTCTATCTGTCTTTCATAACAAATGCCAGCAAAACATAGCCTGCAGGTCATATCTGATTTTTTGTCTTTCTAAATAATGTTTTATGTTATTGAAAAATCACCACATAATGTCTCTGGTTGCTTTAGCACAACAATAGAATTGAGCCCTGGAAATAGATACCATACACCTAGCAAATCTGAAAATATGATGATGTATGGCCTTTAAGAGAAAAAATGGTGAAGAATTTTAGTTTTAACTACAAAATACAAAGATTTTGGAGATTATCTCTTCTTAGGGTTTGGATACAAGGTGTTCCCTCCTGCTCAGAGAGGCTCATGTGTTGGAAGGATTAATTGACAACTGATAGGTTTGGGGGAAGTGTCTGGATCCCTGAGTTCTCTGACATAAGTAGCAGATTAATGATAGATGCATCATATAATGACTTTAAGTGGAAATTGTGCCCAGTTGGAGGAAGCATAACTAGACAGCTTTATCTTGTCCCTGAGTCATTCCTATGTTTCTTTATATTCTTACTGATGGCTATAAGATGAGAACCCTCTGCCACATGTGCTTACCACCATGATATTTTGCCTTAAGCCCAAAGAAATCATTCTAGCCGCCCTTAGATTCAGACTTTGCAGTAATTGAGTGCCAAAAAGCTTGCTTCCTTTTAAATGGTTTCTCTCATATATTTGTCAATAGTGGAAAAGCTAATGGCTACAACTCCCATTTTGAACAAATGAATGTTAGCAAAATATTTTCATGGTTGAACAAAGAACTGAAGTAAAAGAGCAATTACTAGCCCAAGTATAGGTATACAGACAAATGAGGAAAGTTATATTCAAGGTTTTCATGTGTAGAGAAGAAGATCATGGAGTGACTTATTTTTAAAAATAGCTTTCGTGGCGGGCTAGAATTAGTTCAGGATAAGGTCACTAGCCTTTGGCCCTGTAACACTCCAAAATTTCCAAGCACTGAAATGAAGACCAGTCTCTGCAGACACAGATTCCTTTCAAGAGCTTTTCATTCATAGTTCCCCCTTTTGGCCAAGCATTGTCTTTTGTGCATTCAGGGGCCATATACTATGTATCAAATATTATAAGGTCCCTCATAGCTAGGAAGGCCCTTTCCTAGGAACTGATGTAAATGAGATGGAAGAGAGTTTCAAGAAAGAGAAAACAACTGGTAAAGGCCATTAAGGAAAAAATCTCCTGGATTGTATCAAAACTAAAAGCATCATGATCTAGATCTAACTTGTTTCATTTTTTTAATATACCCTCTGTAGCTGAAATGGTATTAACATGTACCCATAGATTAGTAAATATAAAATGAAGTAATCACAAGCACAGTTTGACTCAAGGGAGTGAAGGGAACTAATAAGAAAGCCTGTCTAAAATAAGCAAAATGTATCAGTTTTTAACAATTTTGACTGTATCGTTCCCTGTATGTTTAGAGTTATTTGCATTTTATGTACTGTCACCTTACCTATATTTAAATGGTGAGAGATAGGACTTCAGAAGGAGTCACTGTAGTACTGTCTTCATTTTTTATTAGTAAAATATACATATTATGTAAGGGTTTATGATTCACTGAAGAAAGATACCCCAGACTCAAATAGTACATAAATCTTTATTCTGCAGAAGTCTAGTATGCTGTGGTCTCCCATTACCAAGATAGAGATACCCAAAAGTATGCTCATAGGTTGGAATTAAAGCCCATTAGGGGAATTTCAGGTGGGGGTAGGTGACCTCTCTCTTAATCATGGCTCTATCTCTAACCATTGCTGGGGGCAGCAGTGGTTGTGGTGGTGGTGGTGGTGGTAATAGTGGTGATAGTGGTGGTGGTGGTAGAAACTGTTGCTGGGGAAGTCTGGAAAGTGCTTCTGTCCCAGTATCCTTGCCTCAGGCCAGGTAATGGCAGGTCAGTATCTACTAGCTGCCTGAAACCTGTTTTGTTTTGTTTTGTTTTTTAGTAACTGACTTGCCTGGCTTGCCCAGTTCTTGGAAACAGATTAAGGCCTAGTCTCCTGAACTGCCAGTTTGAAGCCTCTCATGGAGTCATCCTAACCTTCTCAATTGTTTAATTATTCTTTAATCTGGATTAATTATATTATAGAACATTTTGGGCACTAAATAAAAAATTCAATGTTCATGGTATAAATTATCATGCATATTTTAATTTAGATAATTTAGATAATAATTAACCAAAATCACTATGTATCTGTAGCTAGAGGAAATTATTAAAATTTAATTTGAAAACTAGAATTTTGTTTTATTCAAATTATATTGAACAATAAATTTGTATTTATAAAGATAATGAAAAAACTTAAGTTTTTCAAATTTAGTGTTGGGGACCGGACTGCCAGACTAGGCAAAGCTAGAGCCCTGCCCTGAGCAGATTCCTGAGAAGGGCTTGACCTTTTCAAAGAACAGGTTCCCTTCCCGGAAGACTATTGCCTCATTGTCTAAGAAGACTATCTTGCAGTTTAGAGATTCACCTTATGTCCTTGGGCACTTCCCAGTTCTCTCCCCGCCATCCCTAAGCTTTAGTTCCTGCTTCAGGGCTTTAAATGCTGTACACTCCTCTCAATAAACAGACCTTGACAAGGACACTGTTGGTCTCACTCCTCTTTCTTGCCCGTTCTCCTGCAGGTATGGGTCCCCCTCGACCCCCATGAACAACTGGGTCCTCACTGGCGGGGGCAATTTAGTTTTAAATAAAGTATGGGTTAAAGGTAAGCAAACAGTCACAAGAAAAAGGTATGATCAAATAAGAGCACATAATATTTTCATTTTAACATTATTTAAATCAAAATTAGCATCATTTTATCATTTAGAAATACACCAGATATATTTAGATATGCTAAGCATTTTGTAAAAATCTAATTCCTCTGTGCTCTCAGGATCAACCGAACTTCTGAGCATCCAGCTCTCTACCCATGGGATCTGGGTACAGATTGCTGAGTCACAGGGTCAGTTCTAGGCTCTGGCAGGAACAGGAAGGATCCTGTCCTAAAGGGCTCCTCGGTTCCTGTGTTTAGAGGGCTCCTGCTGGTCCCTTGAAAGGAAAACTATACAGATTTAAGGTTTAAAAATATGAAGTTAAAAGAGTAAGTTTCAAAATTCACAAACTCAGGGCTAAACACTGTGAAAAGCAAGTCCAGGCAGCCCCGCCCTGCAGCTAGGACTAACAGACCATAAAGATAAAGAAAAGGAATACAGGAACCAGCCCAAGTTATCAGAACTGACCCAAACCATCTGGCAGAAAGGCACCTCCCCCAGCTTACTCAGAGTCACACCTTAACCAGATGTCCTTCAAACCCTGATATGCCCCTAGCTTCTAAGATCCTGTACGCTCTAGTCAATACGCTCTCCTCCTGCTGTGCTGTAATCTCACTGCCATGTTTAAATGAGCCAATCACTTATAGCAGAAATTAGCCAATTGTGTGTGTATAAGCCAAACCCCTAGCCTTCCCTATATAAACCCCTGATTTTTGAGCTTGAGTCGACACCTCTGTCTCCCTGCTTGGGATACGTGATCGAGATCCCTGTAATAGATCTCCGTAATAGATCTCCATAATAAACCTCGCCTTTGCTTATTACATCCAAAATGGTCTCTCTGTGTCTGGGGTCCGCGATTTCCCACGACTTTAGAAAGGGTCTCTCTTTGGGGATATTTCACCCTCACAGGGCTCTCTGGTCAGTCCCTCAGAGCAGAAGTGGTAGTCTCCCCTGTGCTCTCAGGATTGTTTGCACTTCCGAAAATACACCTCTCCTGCCATGGGATCTGGGTACACAGAATTATGTCACAGGGTTAGCTCTGGGTATTGCGGATGCTAAGAAGTGCATGCTGACAGGAGCCAGATATGGGTGTCTCCTGAAAGGCTCTGCCAGAGCCCTACTGATACAGATGAGGACGGTTGCAGCTAACAATTGGACTGAACAATGGGACCCCATGGAGGAGTTAGAGAAAAGACTGAAGGTTGCTGGATTGCAACCCCATAGGGAAGAACAACAATATCAACCAACCAGACTCCACCAGAGGTCCCAGGGACTAAACCACTATCCAAAGAGTACACATGGAGGACCCATGACTCCAGCCACATATGTGGCAGAGGATGGCATTGTCCAACATCAATAGTAGGAAAAGGTCCTGTGAAGGCTCATTTCCCCAGTGTAGGGGAATGCCAGGGCACTGAGGTTAGAGTGGGTGGATGGGAGGAGGAGCCTCCTCATAGAAGCAGGGGAGGGGGAGGGGAATGGGAGAGGATGGAAAAGGGGATAACATTTGAAATGTAAATACATAAAATATCCAAGAAAAATAAAATTTAAAAAAAGTAGAATGCAGAAAAATATTATTTGCCTATATGTATGTTAGAGAGTTCCCTATATGTTGCAGAGACACTCTTATTCAGGGTATTTAGGAAAAACTTTCATCCCTAAAGCATGCTCCATTTGTTCTCCAGGATAACAAGGATAACAAGGACCCATAGAGCTCCTTTTTGTTTTTGTTTTTCCTTTCCTTCTTCCTTCTGTCCGTCTTTCTTTCTTTCTTCTCTCTTTTTTTCTTCCTTTCCCTCCCTTCCTCCCTTCCTCTCTCCCTTCCTTTCTTCTTTTCTGTCTTTTTGATACAAAGGTCCAGTTTGAGATCTTTCTGTAAGTAGGAAGACTGTGCGAATCCTGCTTAGAACAAGAAAATGGGTCTACTATTTCTAGAAGGAAAAAGAAGTTCTTCTCCTGCTCATCATGAATAGGCCAATAGAAGAACAATACTGCTGTATTTAAACTAATTCTGGCAATATGTATATCTTTGTGGTATAAATCTACCATCTCCTCCACTGAGCTCTATTTGGACAAAATGGCTCTGGAGGCTACTGGAACCTCTGGGGCAGTATCCCTCTCACACACACTTAATTAACAGCCCCAAGAAACCATGCCTTGCCCACAAGGGTGGCAAAAGAACTACACCTCAGAGTGGCCAGGAGGTACAAGCCTTTTTTTTCCTGTGCAGCTCAAGAGAAACTGGAAATAGAAGCCACACTGGGCCCAAATGCTTGCTTGCTTTTTCCACTGGGTCTCCAAGTCTGTTTTGTCAAACAGCTAAAATAATATTGGGACTCCTTTTCCCTAGGTCCTGTGGTCTGTATTTGTTTCTGCTCAACCAGACATGTATATTCTTGCTTTTGTTTCTACTATTTAGTTACAAAAACAACTTGGTGTCAATGTTTTCTGACTCCCCTTATATATCTCATTTTTTTAAATGTTTTTCTTTTAAATTGGGTTATAGTCACTTATAAGCTTAAAAGGAAAAAGAAACAGATAAAAGGTTTGACCTACAAAGGAGCCAAAGTCTCCTTAAATGTCTCAGACAACAGAGAGACAAACAGCAATTATGCTGTACCCAAAGTGTCCTGAACTGACATATAAGTATGCTGTAAACAGGGGAACCTAAGCCTGCCATCTACCTGGTGAGGAATCTTCATGCTAGCTCAATGGGCTATACTTTCTAACTTGGTTTTAATTCTCCTCCTCTTAGCAAAAGATAATTCTAGGGCTGAGAGATAATCACCTGATTCTGTAAGAAGTTCCCAGAGTTTTAGATTACATAAGACAGACTTTGCCACAGGGCAAGTCAGCACAGGATTTTGAAGTATGGGAGCTCCTAAACACTAAGTTGCAGATATATGTATCCATCTTGGTTACGTAAAGATAGTGAGACTGCCTGAGGAGGAAGAGGAGACCTGAACTGTGAAAATTTACTGACCAGCCTGGAAGTCAACAGATCCTCACAAGGCAGAAGCTTAAGAAATTCAACATGGACAATTTGGAGATAAGGATCACGAAGCAACTTCCTGTCTTTGAACTCATGGTAATATTATAAGTAATATTACTATGGGACTAACCACAGTGGCATTCAAGGACTGGGCTCTGACACAAAAAATTTTATTAGGTCTGTTATATTTGGAATCTAAGGTTTGTAAAATAATTATCTGATTTACTTAATCAGTTATATCTTACTCTGCATACAAATAACAGTTGGCCTTGTAGATTTTATAAATATTTTCCTGAAAATAATAGAACCTTAAAACTCTATAAAGAGCATAAATGCACTTACTCATTAGAAAGTGGCAGGCACGTTATGTGCCTACTTGAATAAAGAGGGCTGTTACCACACCAAGGAATCAGGAATAGTTAGAAACATGGCAATACAGCAAAACAAAAGCATATCCAACAAAAGGGAAACCTTAGAGAGCACCTGGTATTCTTGACGTGGCTATTGGAATTGGAGAGCCTGATTAGTATCTCTGATTGGAATCTTTCTTTCTGATCTTATCAGACCTATTATTTGGACCATGTATTCTGAACTGTATAGAAAGCATGAAACTACATATGGTTCTAACTTCTCAGCCAATATATCAGCTGGTAAACAAGAGGACCCTGAGTATTCTGTTCCTTATGACACAGAATTTTAAAATGAAGGTTTATTTTGAATAACTCTAACAGGTGGGTAGGACTGATGAAGAAGGTGAAACTCAAAGTGATAGAATTTGTATTATAAAGGACATAATGTGTTTGCTTAGGAGATATTAACTCAAACAAGTAGAATTTAGCTAAAGGAGCACCCCCTCCAAAATCCCCATCCCCAAATAAGCAATGTTGCATACCAAGCCTATTGATGATATGGGAAATTTTGGATGCTGAGTTGTGAAATATTTACTGACCTGGATTGACCAGCCTCTAGGCTCTGACTCCTGTGACAAAGGATACAGCACAGACCTAAGACCAATCCTTAGGCCCTGTTTCCCACACCAAAGACATATCTCTAGAGGGTAGCTGCAGGGGATATAACTGTGAAGTGTTGTGTGGTTACAACCATCATTAAGTATAAACTGCCGTTAAACTCCCTGAGCTCTTGGCAGGAAAGACATATTCTGCTAGGTGGGCAAGATGACTCTGGATAACAAGTTCTTTTTCCCTTTCCTCTTCTCACATGACCCAGCTCAGTCTGGTCATGTCTACTATGGACTCTCCCAGATGTCTCTGCCTCTGGCTATGTTCTTCAACATAACTAAAATAAACCTTCTCCACCATACCTAGGAGCAGTCATGTCCTTTCCTTTCTTTTAACATATTTCTCCTTTCATTCATATATAAGCTAATGAAATCTTCTGTATGGGGTTGACTCTTATTCGGGCATTAGCCCCTGTAAGGCCAGGTGCTTAAGGAAAGAGCTTTACAACAATTCTAAGTATCTGGACTAATTCCTCATTGAGAAGGCATATGACTTCTATAGGAATACATCAAGTCAAAATACTTTGGAAACAGACAAAAAAAATCTATCAAAATAGGATCCTTGCTGTCCAGCTCAGAATAAACTAAATGAAACATCAACTAAAACAAGGGCAGTTTGGAGTACCTGGAAAAGCTCACCAACATTCTATCTTAAGAGATGACACTAGGTGGTGTTGACTCAGTGGATCTATGCAGGTGCCTGGATTCCATTCAGTTGATACTTCTGATGGAAAGTATATCATTCTCAAATTCCCTTATTGTCGTGTCATAATTGTTAACACAACAAACACCAACTTTCATCTTAAAGGAAATAAAAGATGTTTTGTTCTGGAGACATTTAGAGTGAACATGCCCTGGGGAAACAAATTACCCCAAGTTTCATTTCCCAATATTGAAGCAGTTTCATAAATTTTTTATATTTTCAATGTTTTATAGAAAAAAATCATAAGCCAAGGCAAAATTAAAATACATTGGTGGGTATATCAGAGAGGCAGGTACAGCAAGATGGGGGAAGCTTTTCTATAGGCCCAAGATGTTATCTGAGATTTTAGTTAATTTTTTAAAAATTATTATTAATTACACGGTATTAGTTTGAACACAGAAATGGGCAAGGAATGGCTGTTCTGTATGGCTAGACCCAATGGAAGATAAAGTTACTAGCCTGTGGACCTGCAACATTTCAGTCTCTGCCACAGTACTTAAATTCTAATCAGTCTCTGCGACACAGCTTCTTTGCAGGAGTTTTCATTCACAAGATCTGTAGTTAAGATTTTAATTGGATCATTTGTTTTCTTTTTTGAGGAAGGGGTTTACTGTTGTTGAGGTTTTTGTATATTCTGGATATTAATCCTCTATAAGCTGTAACTCCAAACTTTCTCTTATTCCCAAAGGACTAAATCTCCTAATTCAGAGATCCTTGCCATATTCATTGTCCTCTTTATTCACATTAGCTAGTAAATAGAGAAAAAAAAACTTAAACCTTCTTCAACTGATAGATAGTGAATATGGTGGTACATTATGGGTAAAATCATTTCAAGATAAGAATATTTTATTGTAGTTTTACAGTTGAGTATCTTCATTTTAAAATAAAAAAAAAAACAATGCCAGTTTTATTTTGTATGTATGGGTGGTTTGCCTTCACATATAACTGTGTGTCATATGTTTGTCTGGTACCTAAAAAAGGCTAGAAGAGATTGTCAGATCCCCTTGAACTAGAGTTACAGATGGTGGATGCTGGAAATTGAACCAGAGTTTTCTTTAACTGTTGTGCCACCTTTCCAGCCCTGAACAATCTTCATCTTAAAAAAATTTCATACAATGTATTTTGGTGCTATCCTTTCTTCTCTCCCAACTTGTCTCAGATCGTCATACCTTACTACCCATTTCAACATTATGTTGTTTCCCTTCCTCCCTCATCTCTCAAAAAACAAAAAAGGAAAATCAAAAGTCAGCAATCTCATTTAGTCTCATTAAGAGTTGCATCCTGAGCTCTCTGCTCCCAGAACCCGTGGGAGAGATACCTTACCGCCTGGTCAGGTGGGCACTCCTGAGGCTGCAGAGCAGAAGAGACCACCAACACTGCCCACCCCTGCCCACATCCCTGGCCCAAGAGGAAACTGTATAAGGCCTCTGGGCTCCCGTGGGAGAGGGCCAGGTGAGCAGGAGCCCTACCTGAGACACCGCGCTTGGAACCTGAAGGAAACAGACCGGATAAACAGTTCTCTGCCCCAAATCCCGTGGGAGGAGGCTAAACCTTCAGAGAGAGGCAGACACGCCTCGAAACCAGAAGAGACTGCTCTCTACACACATTGCTGATTCAGAGGAAAACACGGAGGCCATCTGGAACCCTGGTGCCGGAGGCTCCCGGAAGAGGCGGCGCAGATCTTCCTGGTCGCTGCCACCGCGGAGAGCCCGTGGGCAGAACCCGCTTGAGCGAACTTCGAGCCTCGGGACCAAAGGTAAGACTAACTTATCTGCTGCAAGTGACTTGCGGGTGGAATCGGGACAACAGAGGCAGAATCCCTCTAGGACCAGGCCGTCCTGTGTTTACGGAACTCCCACACCCCGGATCCCGGCCCGCAGCAGCTCTCTGCTCCCAGAACCCGTGGGGAGAGATACCTTACTGCCTGGTCGGGTGGGCACTCCTGAGGCTGCAGAGCAGAAGAGACCACCAACACTGCCCACCCCTGCCCACATCCCTGGCCCAAGAGGAAACTGTATAAGGCCTCTGGGCTCCCGTGGGAGAGGGCCCAGGTGAGGCAGGAGCCCTGCCTGAGACACCGCCGGAACCTGAAGGAAACAGACCGGATAAACAGTTCTCTGCACCCAAATCCCGTGGGAAGGAGAGCTAAACCTTCAGAGAAGCAGACCGCCTGCGAAACCAGAAGAGACTGCTCTCTACACACATTGCTGATTCAGAGGAAAACACGGAGGCCATCTGGAACCCTGGTGCCTGGAGGCTCCCCGGAAGAGGCAAGCGCAGATCTTCCGGTTGCTGCCACCTCAGAGAGCCCGTGGGCAGCACCCTTGTGAGCGAACTTGAGCCTCGGGACCACAGGTAAGACCAACTTTTCTGCTGCAAGTGACCTGCCTGGTGAACTCAAGACACAGGCCCACAGGAACAGCTGAAGACCTGTAGAGGACAAAACTACACACACAAAAGCAGAACACTCTGTCCCCATAACTGGCTGAAAGAAAACAGTAAAACAGGTCTACAGCACTCCTGACACACAGGCTTATAGGACAGTCTAGCCACTGTCAGAATTAGCAGAACAAAGTAACACTAGAGATAATCTGATGGCGAGAGGCAAGCACAGGAACACAAGCAACAGAAACCAAGACTACATGGCATCATCGGAGCCCAATTCTCCCACCAAAACAAACATGGAATATCCAAACACACCAGAAAAGCAAGATCTAGTTTCAAAATCAGATTTGATCATGATGCTGGAGGACTTCAAGAAAGACGTGAAGAACTCCCTTAGAGAACAAGTAGAAGCCTACAGAGAGGAATCATAAAAAATCCCTGAAAGAATTCCAGGAAAACACAAACAAACAGTTGAAGGAATTAAAAATGGAAATAGAAGCAATCAAGAAAGAACACATGGAAATAACCCTGGATATAGAAAACCAAAAAGAAGAGACAAGGAGCTGTAGATACAAGCTTCACCAACAGAATACAAGAGATGGAAGAGAGAATCTCAGGAGCAGAAGATTCCATAGAAATCATTGACTCAACTGTCAAAGATAATGTAAAGCGGAAAAAGCTACTGGTCCAAAACATACAGGAAATCCAGGACTCAATGAGAAGATCAAACCTAAGGATAATAGGTATAGAAGAGAGTGAAGACTCCCAGCTCAAAGGACCAGTAAATATCTTCAACAAAATCATGAAGAAAACTTCCTAACCTAAAAAAGAGATACCCATAGGCATACAAAGCCTACAGAACTCCAAATAGATTGGACCAGAAAAGAAACACCTCCGTCACATAATAGTCAAAACACTAAGCGCTCAAAATAAAGAAAAGAATATTAAAAGCAGTAAGGGAAAAAGGTCAAGTAACATATAAAGGCAGACCTATCAGAATCACACCAGACTTTTCCAGAAACTATGAAGGCCAGAAGATCCTGGACTGATGTCATACAGACCCTAAGAGAACACAAATGCCAGCCCAGGCTACTGTATCCTGCAAAACTCTCAATTAACATAGATGGAGAAACCAAGATATTCCATGACAAAACCAAATTTACACAATATCTTTCTACAAATCCAGCACTACAAAGGATAATAAATGGTAAAGCCCAACATAAGGAGGCAAGCTATACCCAAGAAGAGGCAAAAATCTAATCGTCTTGGCAGCAAAACAAAGAGAAGAAAAGCACACAAACACAACCTCACATCCAAATATGAATATAACAGGAAGCAATAATCACTATTCATAATATCTCTCAACATCAATGGCCTCAACTCCCCAATAAAAAGACATAGATTAACAAACTGGATCATACGAGGACCCTGCATTCTGCTGCCTACAGGAAACACACCTCAGAGACAAAGACAGACACTACCTCAGAGTGAAAGGCTGGGAAACAACTTTCCAAGCAAATGGTCTGAAGAAGCAAGCTGGAGTAGCCATTCTAATATCAAATAAAATCAATTTCCAACTAAAAAGTCATCAAAAAAAGATAAGGAAGGACACTTTATATTCATCAAAGGAAAAATCCACCAAGATGAACTCTCAATCCTAAATATCTATGCCCCAAATACAAGGGCACCTACATACGTAAAAAGAAACCTTACTAAAGCTCAAAACACACATTGCACCTCACACAATAATAGTAGGAGATTTCAACACCCCACTCTCATCAATGGACAGATCATGGAAACAGAAATTAAACAGAGCGTAGACAGACTAAGAGAAGTCATGAGCCAAATGGACTTAACGGATATTTATAGAAGCGTTCTACCCTAAAGCAAAAGGATATACCTTCTTCTCAGCTCCTCATGGTACTTTCTCCAAAATTGACCATATAATTGGTCAAAAAAACAGGCCTCAACAGATACAGAAAGATAGAAATAATCCCATCGTGCTATCGGACCACCACGCCCCTAAAACTGGTCTTCAATAACAATAAAGGGAAGAATGCCCACATATCGTGGAAACTGAACAATGCTCTACTCAATGATAACCTGGTCAAGGAAGAAATAAAGAAAGAAATTAAAAACTTTTAGAATTTAATGAAAATGAAGGTACAACATACCCAAACTTATGGGACACAATGAAAGCTGTGCTAAGAGGAAAACTCATAGCGCTGAGTGCCTGCAGAAAGAAACAGGAAAGAGCATATGTCAGCAGCTTGACAGCACACCTAAAAGCTCTAGAACAAAAAGAAGCAAATACACCCAGGAGGAGTAGAAGGCAGGAAATAATCAAACTCAGAGCTGAAATCAACCAAGTAGAAACAAAAAGGACCATAGAAAGAATCAACAGAACCAAAAGTTGGTTCTTTGAGAAAATCAACAAGATAGATAAACCCTAGCCAGACTAACGAGAGGACACAGAGGTGTGTCCAAATTAACAAAATCAGAAATGAAAAGGGAGACATAACTACAGATTCAGAGGAAATTCAAAAAATCATTAGATCTTACTATAAAAGCCTATATTCAACAAAACTTGAAAATCTACAGGAAATGGACAATTTCCTAGACAGATACCAGGTACCGAAGTTAAATCAGGAACAGATAAACCAGTTAAACAACCCCATAACTCCTAAGGAAATAGAAGCAGTCATTAAAGGTCTCCCAACCAAAAAGAGCCCAGGTTCAGACGGGTTTAGTGCAGAATTCTATCAGACCTTCATAGAAGACCTCGTACCAATATTATCCAAACTATTCCACAAAATTGAAACAGATGGAGCACTACCGAATTCCTTCTATGAAGCCACAATTACTCTTATACCTAAACCACACAAAGACCCAACAAAGAAAGAGAACTTCAGACCAATTTCCCTTATGAACATTGGCCTTAAAAATACTCAACAAAATTCTGGCAAACCGAATCCAAGAGCACATCAAAACAATCATCCACCATGATCAAGTAGGCTTCATCCCAGGCATGCAGGGATGGTTTAATATCTGGGAAAACCATCAACGTGATCCATTATATAAACAAACTGAAAGAACAAAACCACATGATCATTTCATTAGATGCTGAGAAAGCATTTGACAAAATTCAACACCCTTCATGATAAAAGTCCTGGAAAGAATAGGAATACAAGGCCCATACCTAAACATAGTAAAAGCCATATACAGCAAACCAGTTGCTAACATTAAACTAAATGGAGAAAACTTGAAACAATCCCACTAAAATCAGGGACTAGACAAGGCTGCCCCTCTCTCCCTACTTATTCAATATAGTTCTTGAAGTTCTAGCCAGAGCAATCAGACAACAAAAAGGAGATCAAGGGATACAGATGGAAAAGAAGAAGTCAAAAATATCACTATTTGCAGATGATATGATAGTATATTTAAGTGATGCCAAAAGTTCACCAGAGAACTACTAAAGCTGATAAACAACTTCAGCAAAGTGGCTGGGTATAAAATTAACTCAAATAAATCAGTAGCCTTCCTCTACACAAAAAGAGAAACAAGCCGAGAAAGAAATTAGGGAAACGACACCCTTCATAATAGACCCAAATAATATAAAATACCTCGGTGTGACTTTAACCAAGCAAGTAAAAGATCTGTACAATAAGAACTTCAAGACACTGAAGAAAGAAATTGAAGAAGACCTCAGAAGGTGGAAAGATCTCCCATGCTCATGGATTGGCAGGATTAATATAGTAAAAAATGGCCATTTTACCAAAAGCGATCTACAGATTCAATGCAATCCCCATCAAAATACCAATCCAATTCTTCAAAAGAGTTAGACAGAACAATTTGCAAATTCATCTGGAATAACAAAAACCCAGGATAGCTAAAACTATCCTCAACAATAAAAAGGACTTCAGGGGAATCACTATCCCTGAACTCAAGCAGTATTACAGAGCAATAGTGATAAAAACTGCATGGTATTGGTACAGAGACAGACAGATAGACCAATGGAACAGAATTGAAGACCCAGAAATGAACCCACACACCTATGGTCACTTGATTTTTGACAAAGGAGCCAAATCCATCCAATGGAAAAAAGATAGCATTTTCAGCAAATGGTGCTGGTTCAACTGGAGGTCAACATGTAGAAGAATGCAGATCGATCCATGCTTATCACCCTGTACAAAGCTTAAGTCCAAGTGGATCAAGGACCTCCACATCAAACCAGACACACTCAAACTAATAGAAGAAAAACTGGGAAGCATCTGGAACACATGGGCACTGGAAAAAATTTCCTGAACAAAACACCAATGGCTTATGCTCTAAGATCAAGAATGAAACAAATGGGATCTCATAAAACTGCAAAGCTTCTGTAAAAGGCAAAGGACACTGTGGTTGGGACAAACGGCAACCAACAGATTGGGAAAAGATCTTTACCAATCCTACAACAGATAGAGGCTTATATCCAAAATATACAAAGAACTGAAGAAGTTAGACAGCAAGGAGACAAATAACCTATTAAAAATGGGGTTCAGAGCTAAACAGAGAATTCACAGCTGAGGAATGCGAATGGCTGAGAAACACCTAAAGAAATGTTCAACATCGTTAGTCATAAAGGAAATGCAAATCAAAACAACCCTGAGATTTCACCTCACACCAGTGAGAATGGCTAAGATCAAAAAACTCAGGTGACAGCAAATGCTGGCGAGGATGTGGAGAAAGGGAACACTCCTCCATTGTTGGTGGGGTTGCAGACTGCTACAACCATTCTGGAAATCAGTCTGGAGGTTCCTCAGAAAATTGGACATTGAACTGCCTGAGGATCCAGCTATACCTCTCCTGGGCATATACCCAAAAGATGCCCCAACATATAAAAAAGACACGTGCTCCACTATGTTCATCAGCCTTATTTATAATAGCCAGAAGCTGGAAAGAACCCAGATGCCCTTCAACAGAGGAATGGATACAGAAAATGTGGTACATCTACACAATGGAATATTACTCAGCTATCAAAAACAATGACTTTTATGAAAATTCGTAGGCAAATGGTTGGAACTGGAAAATATCATCCTGGTGAGCTAACCCAATCACAGAAAGACATACATGGTATGTACTCATTGATAAGTGGCTATTAGCCCAAATGCTTGAGTTACCCTAGATGCCTAGAACAAATGAAACTCAAGACGGATGATCAAAATGTGAGTGCAGATCGCTCATGAGAGACACAGCCAGAATACAGCAAATACAGAGGCGTATGCCAGCAGGAAACCACTGAACTGAGAACGGGACCCCTGTTGAAGGAATCAGAGCAAGAACTGGAAGAGCTTGAAGGAGCTCGTGACCCCATATGTACAGCAATGCCAACCAACCAGAGCTTCCAGGGACTAAGCCACTACCCAAAGACTATACATGGACTGACCCTGGACTCTGACCTCGTAAGGTTGCAATGAATATCCTAGTAAGAGCACCAGTGGAAGGGAAGCCCTGGGTCCTGCTAAGACTGAACCCCTAGTGAACTAGACTGTTGGGGAGAGGGCAGAAAGGGGGGGAGGGTTGGGAGGGGAACACCCATAAGGAAGGGGAGGGGGGAGGGGGATGTTTGCCCGGAAACCAGGAAAGGGAATAACATTCGAAATGTATATAATAAATACTCAAATTAATAATAATAAAAAAAAAAAAGAGTTGCATCCTTTTCTTCATTGCAGCTGCAATACTTAAATAAATTATCCAATGGTGGGAAACATTATTTTCCTTTGCCTAATTGGATAGCTGAATTTATTTGCTTCTTTTTGATTCTATTCTGCAGTGTCTCTCTTTCTCCATGACATGACATATAGGCCTGTCATTTGTTATTCTCTGTAGCCAATTTACATATCAATCTTGTTCCATATAATTCCACAAAATCATTTAGCATTCTGACCAATACATCTTTTTTTAATTGTCCTTTGAGGGGTTACCACTTTGTTTTGACAGTATTCCGTGTTTCTCCCTTGTCCTAACTTGGTCATCGATAGACAACCTTTACTTACTCTTTCCTCTATTCATTTGCTTACATAAAAGTTTTAAAAATTTCATAATGAGTATTGTATTTACATCATTTCCACTCCCAGCTTTACCCTCCAACTCCTCTCATGTTCCTTCAAATTCCTGACATCTTCTTTATTATTACATGCAACATGTTGCATCCATTTAGTTTTTTCATATGTATATGGATGGCCATTTGGGGTTTACTAACTTAACAACCTAACAGGAGTTTGTCCCTGGAGAAAACTGAATCTCCCTCTCTTAGCAGCTATTGTCAGTAGGTTTTCATCTAGGAGTGGTGTAGTGACAATGGTAGAAATTTGATTTCTTTTTTAGAAAAGGTAATTTTATAGGAACATGTTTTTGTTTTAATCCAAGTTATGTGGATACAGGATTGCTTCGCAGCTGCTGACTATTATTTGCCTCATATTGTAGCAGAGGCCTGGTTTTGCTAGCTGCAGTTTTCTGTAATTATGTGACACTAAGAATTCTGGGAAATTTTCAGATGGTATATAAATGCTAGATCCCCAAAATGTGGGTTACTGACTGGTCATCCAGGGAGTTTGCATGAAGTTTGTTAGTAGTTTTACTCAAAGACATAAGAAGGGATAGGGGGTGAAGCCAGGAGGATAAAGGTTGAGAAAACGAAGAACCAACAAAGAAGCAAAGCCTAGGTATGGAGTGGCACCTTGTGAGAATTCCTCCACACATATAGGCATTTTAGCTGGTCTTGTTTGGCCACTATATTGGTGAGGTTTCATGGGTTCATCTTCTCTATCCATATAGAAGACAGTATTTTGGATTAGAACTAAAAAATAGAAATGACAAGTATGTATGTATAGAAAAAGAACAGTAGGTATAAAATCAGAGATGCATGATGGAGAGAAAGGATATTTCTTTTACAAGACTGTGAAGGTTAGCTTAAATTGTCAACTTGAATCTCTAGAATCATCTGAGAAAAGCTCACTGAGATTATATTTGAAGGATTATCCTAGGACAATGAATATGGGAAAACTTACCCACTGTTACCAGTCTTGGGTTGGGATCCAGAACTAGCATGTATGTTTTCATCTTTTCTTCTAATTAGGAATGTAATGTGATAAGTTGCTTCAAGCTCCTGTTGGCTTAATTTACCTGCTACGATGGACTATACCTTGAACTGTGAACTCTTACTTACTTTATAATTTACATGCTTACTTTTCTCTGTGTCAGAATATTTTATCACAACGGGCAAAGAAGCTAAGACAAAGACCTTGTGATTTTCTACACAATCTCCCATTTACACATCTCTTTCTTTTACTACTTTATTACCAGTAAAACTTAAATCACTTTTTAAGCATTGCACATTTCAAGATACTGTTAAAGTGAACTGTAAGTAGTCAGTGCTGAAATGGACTATTTTATTGATTAATAAGAGACCTCAGCATTTTGCATTGGTCAATGAAAAATTAGGCTAAACTCTGGCACAAATAGCAATTGTGATGAGGAAAAAAAGGGGGGGGTATCTATACGGCCAGTTTGCAGAAGAATTTTCTTTATATGAAGGAGAACTGTAAGTATAGAAAGTAGCACATGTACTTATTATCCCCAAAGTCATAAATTCATTTAAACTATGTGTGCTATATACATATATATTTCTATCTATTTATCTGTCTGTCTGTCAATCATCTGCCTATCTACATTATAAATTACTATATATTATAAATATAACTAAACAAAATATTTCCCTATGTCTTCTTCAAATATCCTTAATGTTATTTTTCCCTTCTCCCTTCATTTCTCTCTGTATTTCTCTTGCTATATCCTCTCCTGGTAAAGTCCTCCACATTTTTCTATTTCCCCTTTCTTAACACCATTCTATTTTCCCTTCATAACTTCTTCCTACTCTCATCCTCATAGTTCCTTTCTATTTGCCTGGTTTCTGTACTTATCCCTGGTCATATAAGAATTTGGAGCTAGACTCCCAAAACAACAGAAAACAAGTCACATTTTTAATTCTGATTCTAGATCACCTCTGCTCCAAAGTCCATGAACAACCACAATGAGCAGCATGAGAATATACCACCAAGGATGCAATAATGATACTTATGTCTTTGGAGTAACTAACACCCATCCAATTGAACATAATGTGTGTTAAATAGGAGTCAATTCATGCTTAGTACTATCAAACCAGTAGGTGGTGAGGTCCTGAAACCTAGAGAAGAAACTACTGTTGCTATTCTTTTCTTTTCTTTTTCTTTTTCTTTTTTTTTTGTTATTTACTTATTTTTTTCCTCGATCTTTATTAACTTGGGTATTTCTTATTTACATTTCAATTGTTATTCCCTTTCCCAGTTTCCAGACCAACATCCCCCTAACTTCTCCCCCCTTCTCTGTGGGAGTTCTACTCCCCATCCTCCCCCAGTACCACTCTCCCCCCAAAATAACGTTCACTGGGGGTTCAGCCTTGGCAGGACCAAGGCCTTCCCCTTCCTCTGGTGCTCTTCCTTGACTATTTATTGCTACCTATGCAGTTGGAGACCAGGGTCAGTCCATGTATATATAGTCTTTGGGTAGTGTTTAGTCCTTGGAAGCTCGGGTTGGTTGGCTTTGTTGTTCATATGGGGTCTCAAGCCCCTACAAGCTCTTTCAGTCCTTTCTCTGATTCCCTCAATGGGGGTCCCATTCTCAGTTCAGTGGTTTGCTGCTGGCATTCGCCAATGTATTTGCGATATTCTGGCTGTGTCCCTTAGGAGAGATCTACATCCGATTCCTGTCATCCTGCACTTCTTTGCTTCATCCATCTTGTCTAATTGGATGGCTGTATATGTATGGGCCACACGTGGGGCAGGCTCTGAATGGGTGTTCCTTCAGCCTTTACTCTAAACTTTGCCTCCCTATTCTCTCCCAAAGGTATTCTTGTTCCCCTTTTAAAGAAGGAGTGAGGCATTCACATTTTGGTCATCCTTCCTGAGTTTCATGTGTTCTGTGCATCTAGGGTAATTCGAGCATTTGGACTAATAGCCACTTATCAGTGAGTGCATATCATGTGTGTTTTTCTGTGATTGAGTTATCTCACTCAGGATGATATTTTCCAGTTCCAACCATTTACCTATGAATTTCATAAAGTCATTGTTTTTGATAGCTGAGTAGTATTCCATTGTGTAGATGTACCACATTTTCTGTATCCATTCCCCTGTTGAAGGGCATCTGGGTTCTTTCCAGCTTCTGGCTATTATAAATAAGGCTGCTATGAACATAGTGGAGCACATGTCTTTTTTATATGTTGGGGCATCTTTTGGGTATATGCCCAAGAGAGGTATAGCTGGATCCTCAGGCAGTTCAATGTCCAATTTTCTGAGGAACCTCCAGACTGATTTTCAGAATGGTTGTACCAGTATGCAATCCCACCAACAATGGAGGAATGTTCCTCTTTCTCTACATCCTCGCCAGCATTTGCTGTCACCTGAGTTTTTGATCTTAGCCATTCTGACTGGTGTGGGGTGGAATCTCAGGGTTGTTTTGATTTGCATTTTCCTTATGATTAAGATGTTGAACATTTCTTTAGGTGTTTCCCAGTCATTCAGCATTCCTCAGCTGTGAATTTTTGTTTAGCTCTGAACCTCATTTTTTTATCTTTATTAACTTGAGTATTTCTTATTTACATTTCTATTGGTATTCCCCTTCCCTGTTTCCAGACCAACATTCCCCTAACCCCTCCCTTCCCCTTCTAGATGGGCTTCCCCTCCTCATCCTTCCCCCATTACCCCCTCCCCCCAACAATCAAGCTCACTAGGTGTTCAGTCTTGGCAGGACCAAGGGCTTCCCCTTCCACTGGTGCTCTTACTAGACTATTCATTGCTACCTATGAGGTTGGCACCCAGGGTCAGTCCATGTATAGTCTTTGAGTAGTGGCTTTGTCTCTAGAAGCCCTGGTTGGTTGGCATTGTTGTTCATATGGGGTCTCAAGCCCCTTCAAGCTCTTCCAGTCCTTTTTCTGATTCCTTCAATGCGGGTCCTGTTCTCAGTTCAGTGGTTTGCCCCTGGCATTCGCCTATGTCTTTGCTGTGTTCTGGGTGTGTCTCTTAGGAGAGATCTACATCTGGTTCCTGTCAGCCTGCACTTCTTTGCTTCATCCATTTATCTAGTTTGGTGGCTTTATACGTATGGGCCACAGGTGGGGCAGGCTCTGAATAGGTGTCCCTTTTGCCTCTGTTCTAAACTTTGCCTCCCTATTCCCTGCCAAGGGTATTCTTGTTCCCCTTTTAAAGAAGGAGTGAAGCATCCACATTTTGGTCATCCTTCTTGAATTTCATGTGTTCTGTGCATCTAGGGTAATTTGAGCATTTGGGCTAATAGCCACTTTTCAATGAGTGCATATCATGTGTATTTTTTTGTGTGATTGGGTTACCTCACTCAGGATGATATTTTCCAGTTCCATACATTTGCCTATGAATTTCATAAAGCCGTTGTTTTGATAGCTGAGTAATATTCCATTGTGTAGATGTACCACAATTCCTGTATCCATTCCTCTGTTGAAGGGCATCTGGGTTCTTTCCAGCTTCTGGCTATTATAAATAAGGCTGCTATGAACATAGTGGAGCATGTGTCTTTGTTATATGTTGGGGCATCTTTTGGGTATATGCCCAAGAGAGGGATAGCTGGGTCCTCAGGTAGTTCAATATCCAATTTTCTGAGGAACCTGCAGACTGATTTCCAGAATGGTTGTACCAGTCTGCAATCTTACCAACAACGGAGGAGCTGAACCCAATTTTTAATAGGGTTATTTGTCTCCCTGCGGTCTAACTTAGTGAGTTCTTTGTATAGTTTGGATATAAGTCCTATATCAGTTGTAGGATTGTTGAAGATCTTTTCTCAATCTGTTTGTTGCCATTTTGTCCTAACAACAGTGTCCTTCACCTTACAGAAGCTTTTGCAGTTTTATGAGATCCCATTTGTAGATTCTTGATTTTAGATCATAAGCCATTGGTGTTTTGTTCAGGAAATTTTTTCTCCAGTGCCCATGTGTTGAGATGCTCCACTTTTTTTCTTCTCTCTTAGTTGGAGTGTGTCTGGTTTGGTGTGTAGGTCCTTGATCCACTTGGACTTATCATTTGTACAGAGTGATAAGAATGGATCAATCTGAATTCTTCGACATGCTGACTTCCAGTTGAACCAGCACCATTTGCTGAAAATGCTATCTTTTTTCCATTGGATGGTTTTGGCTCCTTTGTCAAAAATCAAGTGACCATAGGTATGTGGGTTCATTTCTGAGTCTTCAATTCTATTCCACTGGTCTATCTATCTGTCTCTGTATCAATACCATACAGTTTTTTATCATTATTGCTCTGTAATACTGCTTGAGTTCAGGGATAGTGATTCCACTGGAAGTCCTTTTGTTGTTGAGGATAGTTTTAGGTATCCTGGGTTTTTTGTTATTCCAAATGAATTTGCAAATTGTTATGTCTAACTCTATGAAGAAATGGGTTGAATTTTGTTTAGATTGCATTGAATCTGTAGATTGCTTTTGGTAAATGTTATATGTTTTCTAAAGATATTCTTAATACCCAAAGATAAATATAGCTATTTCTCCTCACCGAAAATGTTCTTGAAATATCATTACAGAAATCCATAACTAGTTAAACTGTTCAGCCTTAAGTACACACTCATGCACATAAACACTCACACATATAAGCAATAAGCAACATTAAATGGACGTATCAGAGAGTGTGTGTGTGTTTGTGTGTGTGTGTGTGTGTGTGTGTGCATGTGCATGCTTGAGTGTATTCATGATAAAGAGGACAAGTTCATTAATTTAAGAGATGATTGGGCAATTACATGGAGTTGGATTGAGGAGAGTTGGAAATGCTTTAAATGTAGTACCCATACAGAAAACTCTCAGGAAAAAAAATTAGATGAAATAAAAGTAAAGAAAACTCATGAGAAAGTAAAAATTTAAGTCTAGTTGATCCTTTTCTCCATGGAATTACTGGTGTTTGATAATTCTCTGGTGGAAAATTTAATACCAATATACATCTGAGTAGCAGTTATTTTCGAGTCAGTAGGTTATGGGGACAAGACAAGGCAATAGTGGACAAGCTCATCAACAATGTAAGAAGGAGCTAATCTAAAAATCTAAGTTTAAGAAAAAAGTGTTCAAATGGAGGTATCTTACATTGATAGATAATGCTACTCCTAATAAGTCATGGTTTATTGAACAAAAACGTTATGACAAGGCATTTACTACTCCATATGAATTATTGGTCTGAGAAGCCCCAGAAGTTTCTAACAATATGTAGGCTATTGTCATTTCCCTTAATTACCCCCTTAGCAATAAGGGAACCCCTTATTGCTAAGACAGTACAAATTTTAGCTGCAGAATAGAAAGAAACAAATATCAAACTGGCCAGGAAACTTTATCCCTGATAGCTAGCCTTCATAGTGATGAGAGGTGTTCTTTAGGCTGCTGCTGGAGAAGAGACAATTATTTTACTCATTGCTAGACACTGTGCTACAATATCAACCTGTCAGGCAAGATGTGCCCACTGGTAAAATAGTGACACAACTGTAATGCAGCAACTACTTGTCTTTAATTGGATTTTAGGATTACTCCACATGCCTCATGTTATAGTCATAGTTAAAAGGTCATGGTTAGAGGAAGTCATAGAGGCTATATGATAGAACTTTATATTATTATTTCATTAATTTATTATATTGTAAAATTCCTTCTAAATATGTTTATACCCATAGATCTGGAATATTGTTAACCTTGGTCATAGAATCTTTCATTTTCAATAGGCAGCAGTAAGTGCAGAGACACATAATTGGTCAAACTGTTTAGAGCTAAATTGGTCATCATTATTCCCCCATCACACACGCCTCTCTATCAAGGTTTATGGACCATCACTGAAAATGTTACAGAAAGCATGTAACCTTGAGGCTGGCAGGAAGTGCTGTGGTTTGAAATGCTGTCTTCTGGACATGGTATGGCTATTACACTCATGAACTCTACACCTCATCAATCCAGTGACAATTCCAACATGGATAGATGAGATTATTTAGACCACATCAAAACAATGACAAAAATTCTCAACATAGATAGAGGGGATGGTCTCCAGGTCCCAGCCCCTTAACTATGGAAGTATGGCCACTGATATCTGATATGAAAGGCTCAAGACCCCTTATGAACAACAATGCCAAGCAACTAGAGCTTCCAGGGACTAAGCCACTACCTAAAGACTATACATGGACTGACCCTGGACTCTGACCTCATAGGTAGCAATGAATATCCTAGTAAGAGCACCAGTGGAAGGGGGAAGCCCTGGGTCCTGCTAAGAGGAACCCCAGTGAATGTGATTGTTGGGGAGGGGTGGTAATGGGGGAGGTGGGGAAGGAACCAGCCATAAAGAAGGGGAGGGGGAGGGACTAGGGGATGTTTCCCGAAACCGAAACGGAATAACATTCAAAAATGTAAATAAGAAATACTCAAGTTAATAAAAGAAAAATAAAATAAAAAAAAGAAAGGTAAGATTATTCATTTTGGCTTGAAGATGTACCTACTGGTATATTTCTCATGCTACAGTGAATGTCTATATTGGAAACACTGATTAGAATTACTGGTTTATTCAAGAAAGATGAAAGGTTAGGTAGGGAAGATGTTGTGGGGATATAGATAAAATTAGAGAGGGAACATGACAAATGCGTATGATTGCAAATTATTATACTGATTGGAAGATAGACACAGGAGGTTTAGTATATAAACTTTTCAAAGAATGCAAAAGAAAAATTCATAACAATGAAAATTAGTGTACCTTTCTGGGTATACTATTCAGAATGATGTAAGTAAATTAATTTTACTACGATGTCTATGATACACAAAGAAGAAGATATAAGTTAGATGGCATTTTCATTTGTTTCCTATTGCTGTGATAAAACACTGACCAAAACCTTCTTGAGGAAGGAGGGGATTATTTTATCTTGCTGATTATCATTAAAGGAAGCCAAGGAGGAGCTGAATGCAGGAACCTGGAGGCAGAAACTGAAGCAGAGACCAAAGCAAAATAATGTTTACTGACATGTCTTATTGCTCATACTCAAACAGGTTTTGTATATAATCCAATACCACTTTTTCAGGGTGGGCAATTCTGCAGTGGGCTTAGTTCCTTCATACCAATCATCAATTAATACAATGACCCACAGATCTGCCCACAGGCCATGTGGATGTAAACCATTCTTTTAGTGTCTCTAGTTTGTGTCAAAATGACAAAAACTTAACAGCACTGGGGAACACAAGATCTGAAAGGAGATGTTTGGCGATTTATATGGTGAATATTATCAAAATATATTGTATACATGTTAGAAATTTTCAAAGAATAAGTAAAAAAATTCTTTATCATTGTACATGTATAATGATGATGAAAAATTCAATAGATTATATAGGAAACAGTTTTCATTTTTTGTTTATTTTTCCATTTTTTTTAATTGGGTATTTCTTATTATATCTCTAATGTGATTCCTTTCCCAGTTTCCTTTCCATCAGTCCCCTAACCCCTCCCCCTCCCCTTCTATAAGGGTTTTCCCCTCCCCATCCACCCCCCCTTACCAATCCTTCCCTGATAATCCTCTAAACTGGAGCTCCAATTTTGGCAGAACCAAGGGCTTCTCCTTCCATTGGTGCCCAGTAAGGCCATCCTTTGCTACATATGCAGTTCTGACAAGCATGCACAGGTCGCACACACGTGTACACACACACACACACACACACACACACACACACACACACACACACCTACACACACAAAGAATATCTACATTTATATACACACATTTTTTCTTAACTGTGTTTGAGAAACAGAAGAAACAATTCCACATCATTAGGAGTAAGTACATTTGTCACCTAGAATGCCTTGGAGAAATGCCTTCATTTAGGACTTGCCTAGGAAAAAGAAGCAGTGAGGGCCAGATCACTATGTAATGCCAAATAGAAAACAAGTAACAAAGGGAAAAGTAAGTGCAGTAAATTGGGTATGCCCAAAGAACATAGTAGCCAAGTGAAAGGGTTTTTAATAACCAAAACTGGTTAGTAGTAAATTTACATTATATTATAAATCTGAGTATAATTTGAATATTCATAAGTCAATATGGACATTGAACAAATAACTAAATGTTGAAAAAAATTACCAAGCAACATAACTCAAACTAATCTATGTAGATATATTGGCCTCATTTACATATTTTTTTCATTCTTTATGTGATTTACCTGCAATTCATACTAGTACAATTGTGCTACAAATGTGATAGGACCAACTACTTTTGGATTAGATTTGAGTCCTACTCCATGAGGTGCAACCTGTACCTCTCACTGCTAAAGTGGCCAAAACCCTGACATTAGCTAGGTTGTAGGATGTATGGGAAAGCTATTTTTATTATTTTGTTAAAGGAACCCTGCAATAACATGACTCCTAATAACATACTGCTGTACCCATAGATCACTCCATTACTCAGGCAATATCAGAGAAGCTTCTTCCTGCAGCAGATATCAATTAACATAGGCAACCACAGCTTCATAATGGGCAAAAAAGGAGAGACTTTGGAGCATTCAGTCCTAAAGAGATTGTTTTAATCAAACTCCTCTGTTCAAGGTTTAGAGATCTCTTCTGAGGAGGTAAAAGAATGATTTGAACAGCCAGAGGTTGTGGATGTCTCCAAGCAAGCAGGATCTTCCAGGTATAGTAGGGTTCAAACAAAGATGAAATGAAAGATACTGTGGCAGTCCGTGCAGTTCATAACCACATAAAATCCCAGTGTGGAGAAAGTAATATAGACAAAACATCCCAACCTTAACCAAGTAGATATTTGCAAATGATATCTCCTTGGAAAGGTAAAATACATTTTCACTATAGAATATAATTGGATATTATCAACCATATTTCAGTGCAGACTCCACAATTGTGTGTGTGTGTGTGTGTGTGTGTGTGTGTGTGTGTGTGTGTGTGTTCATGTTTTTTGTTTTGTTCTGTTTTGGTATCTTTTGACTTGCTGAGATGTTTTGTTTGTATTGACTTTTTCATTTTGTTTTGGGAATTTTTTTTAACAGAATGAAGTTGGGTGGGTATGAAGGTAGGAAAGATATAGGAGGAGTTGGGATAAGGTAAAAAATATGATTAAAATGTATTGTTATAAAATAACTAAAATTAAAGTTCAGACTGAAAATATTGATTTCCTCCCCATAAATAACAACATATCAAAATGGTAAAAGCAATAACTTTAGAGAGGGGAGACCTAAGAAGCACTAGCTCAGTGTAGAGATAAAAAGTTGACATCAATCAAAAGTCATATTGATAGTGTACATATATGGCACATGATAAAAATTTACTACATTTTCTCAAATCTTAGTCTAAATCAGAAGATGACATTAGACAAATCCAAAGTAAGGGGCTGATTCATAATCTCTCATTATTACTTTTAAAGAGTTTTCAAACTGGTCAGCAGCAATGGAAGCAGAATCAGCTACTAAGTAGATGAGTTGAAGAAAACATGACTATGGCATGGAATGTTCCATTACTGGACAGATCCTGGACCTTAGAGAGGACACTGAGTACAGATTAATAAGTTATGAATGAGCTAATTTTAGTCCATAATATATCAATAAGGGTTTTTGTAGATTATAACAAATGGACTCCACTAATCTTGTTTAGTATGAAGAGACAACTTTCTGTACCCTCTTCACACTTTCTCTCTAAAGCTATTGTAAAACAGTGTTTAAAAAGCATTGAAAATAATACTTACAGTGAACATTACGAGTGGTTCACATTTATTTTTCTCTTTTTTTATTTAATATTTTTGTACAGTCCAGATTTTATCCCTCCTGATCCACCCTCCGATTGTTCCACATCCCATACTTCCTCCCTGCCTGCCTTGTCCCCATGGGGATGTCCCCACCCCCACTATTTTTGTGGGAAGATTTTTTTAAAAAGTCAATTTCCTGAAGGAAGATGGTTTCTGATTACCCTCAACAATTGAACAGTCATTTTAAACCCTGATTTCTATCCAAGTGAAGATAACTCTTTTTCTTTGGGTGTGGGAAGACAGCATATTTTACTGCAGAGGAAATTGGAATGAAATATAAAAATATGTTTAACTCCAAATGGTTACTTGTGAATATTTGATTGAATACTAACCTTTAAAATTACAATTTAAATTCCATCGTAATACAGTTAAAAGCAAATGATTGTTTAGAGAAATGAATTTTGAACAAGAAATGAAATTAAATAAAGGAAACTTCTGATAAAAGACAAACACTGGAAAAAAAATGTTTCATGGTGTAAAAAGCCATGGAAAATTCATTGCTTTTATTCAAGCAACCCCACAGAGTTAATTCCTCCATGGTGCTGAAGGCTTCTGCTTTGAAATTCATTTTATTGACCTAAAGCTTAAACTGCAGGGTGACTCAAGGATAATTGACAGGAAGGAGAAAACATCATGCTAGCATTGTCACGTATGCCCTCACTCAATCCCTTGTTAAAAGATGCATTATGCAAATGTATACCTCACTGAATTTTGCTAGCCTTTTTTTTTTTTTGGTCCCTGGTGAAGTGTTACTTCTGTTTGTCAAGGAGGAGGAGGGAAATCTATCCTTTCAAATGGTTTAGTGATTATGTCCCCAGACTTTCATTTCTGCCTGAAATTCAAACCTATATAAAATGTTCAAACCCAAAAGGAAGTTTTATTTTGCATCTGGCTTGTGAGTATAATTTGAATTTAGGCAAAATAAAGCATATCTAGAAACAGGAAGCAAACAGATGTAGTTAAACCTTGAAAACAGATTTCTTTGGAGAAATTTATTCCATAGTTCTATTGTAATGCAGTTGCAAAATCAATCTTTATCACATGAAATGTTGGATAATTCATTTAGTAAAGTTCATGCTGACCAAAACATACAAATGACTGAAAGTTGAACATGACAAAAACATATAAGGATATACAGTAATCAGAATATGATCATATTTCTTCCACTAAACAGAATTTTACAGAAATGCAATTGCCTTGTGTACTCGATAGAGTGGTTAGATATTTTTCATGGAACATTTTCCTGTGAAGCATCCTTATAAAGCATGCATGAAACTATCATTGTTGGGTGAAAGCAGAAACAGTAGAGAGCTTTTTTCTTTTTAAGAAACAGACAGAATATGAATGAATGATAAATGTCTGTGGTTCACCTTGGGCTGATGGTTATCCATGCTTTAATATCAGCCAGCCGTTACTAATGGGAACACTTGAGAATTTTGTGGCTTATAGCCATTGAGAAAATACAATTAATAAATACTAAAGGAAGGACACTGTTTAGAAAAGAATACAGTTCATCCTTGACTTTTAGAAAGAAAACACTGATGATGCAGTCAGAGTGGGTTTTCCTTTCATTCAAGGAAAAAACAGACTTTTTTTGGTCTTAACATACTTCATATGTCAGCAAGCACTTCTTGGCATCAGCAATAGGGACTGGGTTTGGTGTCTGCATATTGGATGGATCCCCAGGTGGGACAGTCTCTGGATGGACTTTCCTTTCTTTAGTCTCTGCTCCACTTTTTGTCCCTGCATTTCTTTTAGACAGGAGTGCTTGCTGACAGGAGCCTGATACAGCTGTCTCCTAAGAGGCTATGCCAGATCCTGACCAATACAGATGTGGATGCTGAAAGCTAACCATCAGATTGATCACAAGGACCTCAATGGAGGAATTAGGGGAAGGACTGAAGGAGCTGAGGCAGCTTTATCTGACATCAAAGGGAAAGGAGGCCCTTGGTCCTGTGAAGGCTTAATGACCCATTGTAGGGGAATGTCAGGGTGGTGAGGTGGGAGGCAGTGAATGGGTGGGTGAGCAAGCACCCTCATAGAAGCAGGGGGAGGGATGGGATAGCTGGTTTCTGGAGGAAACCTGGAAAAAGATAACATTTAAAAATGTATATAAAAAATTCCTAAATAAAAAAGGAAAAAAAAACTTCATGTGTGTTTTTACTATCAGTCTATTTTTAGAGAGAGAAGCTTGAAAAAAATTAAATTGATAGTCCTTGATCTCAGTGTGACTTTCAACCTGTATTCTTCAAAATCCTGACTTATTCTGTCCAAGCCTGTTTCTTTTAAACATACTCTCGGGCAATAGAGATAGGTATTTGTGAATCCAAAATCTGTGATTCTCAGACATATACATTTTGGGGAAAGGTGAAAATGAAAACATAGAATAAAATGCCATTTTGCATTTGAGCATTAATCTGAAATATTTTCTTACAGCAAGAATGTGATTTAATTTTTCATCTATATTTTAAAAAAAAGATGGAGAGAATTAACTAAATGCAGGTACATGTTCAGTGTCAAAACTTAGTCATGCAAGGAGGAAAGGACGTATTAGCCAGAGGTAATCAATTCCAGCTTTAGCGTCAGAGCTGCGGATTTGAGCCATTATGTCTTTTCTGGGCAAGCTTCTTCCCTCATCACTTAACTCATTAGTATGCAGCTGGAAAATGTCAGCACAGAGCATGCCAAAGCAGACAAAGAAATGACTTGAGGGAGATTTAAATGCCATGACTATACATATTCTCATCCACTATAAAGAACATAACGATTCACAGGAGGATACAGCTACAGTTTTCTTTCAGTGAAACAATCCATATTGCACCTGTGGCTAGAATGATGAGAAAAGAAACAAATTTGAGAATAGCTACAGAATGATACTCATATCCTTGGTCAGGGCATACTAGAAAGGACTTACATTTTCCCAGATTTATACCTATTCACGATACAAAGTAGCAGCAAACAAAGGTTGTGCCAATAACATTGCATTGGAGAGGGTTAGATCTTAGACTTATTATTTTTTTAAATTCAAACATTTTCTCTGTGATGCAAGAAAAGAAGAGGAGGGCGGAAATTTATAGAATGCATAAGTTATCAAAGCAAATTTTCTTAGTTTCTGAATGTCTTGGGGAAAAAAAGTTTTCTTCTTGAACTCCCTACCTACCAATAGCAATGGCAACTAGCATGCCTTTAGATTTGCTAGACTGCTCACAAACAGGTTTTATGCATATTATTCATTTACTCTCCAAAGAGTACTAAGAGGAGGAATTCTGATTTTTCACAGATGAGAAAACAGGCTTGCAGAGGTAAGATTCGTTGTTACATGTTTGTACTTAAGACTTGTCAGAAACTTATTAAAGCCAGATGTACTCATCTCTGTGTATATCCAGTGTTAATCATTTGGTAGACTTGCCTACTTGCCTAAATTTGTCACATTCTCCTCAATCTATGCCTATCTATGCAATAGTGGAAAATGCATTTGTTCTAGCTTGGCCAGGTGAAATCATAAAGGACTGGACAACTAAGTTGCTATTTGTGTGGTGCTTGTAGCAGCATGACACCGACTGAAATGACAGGAACTAACCTCTGACAAGCCATTCTATTGACTTTTCTGATACAACCCTTCTCAATTTTGAAGGGCATTTTGCATTAACTTATATTGCTTCAACTAAACAATGAGCAAGATGGCCAACACGTCTTCCTTTATCTTACCTATTTGTAATGTTTGTAAATGTGATTATTTCTCTGGTTACAGAGAAATGAGGACATATGTTTAGCTTACTTTTTTGCTTTTTAATACTGAAGGCCAACTTAATATAATTTTAGAAATAATTGGTTGATGCAAATATGAATTAATAAGGGCCGAAGTACTCATTAGAGCATTAAGTAAATAATTCCCAACTTAATAGGAAAGAAAGTTTTTGCTGTAATTATCCAAGTTTATTACTGGGTTATTTAGATTAAATTCCCCTAATTTGTTCTCTATTTTTGCTGACAGCACTACAAAGTCTAATATCAATTAAAAATGTGCAAATACTAAAACACTAGCATAGCATTGAGATGGCATAATTTAATGTAGATCAATTCTCTCACTCATTGAACAGATATCACTGAATACCCATGTGCCACACATACTGTAGGTGCTATAATAAAATAAAGAATCCCTATTGTCACAGAGCTTAGATTAGACAAAGGTGTGTACGTGTTTGTGTTTGTGTGTGGACATGCACATACCTATCTGCATATACACATGCATAGTATATTAGGTTATAGTAAGTACTTTGCCAAAAACTAGGGCAGGGAAAAAGGAGCAAAAGCATTGAAGATAGAAGTAATTTTGAAAGAATTTCAAACATGTGGAGTCTTAAAACATGCATGCAGGGCTTAAAGAGATGATGGTTCAGTGGCTAAGATAGTATATTACTTTTTCAGAGAACCTGGGTTCAGTTCCCAGCACCCATATAGTGGCTCATAGCCATGTATAATTACAGTTGCAAGAGATCTGCCACCCTTTTCTAGTTTCCATAGGTACATGACATGTGCGTGTTCCATAGACATACATGCTGGAAAGCCACATATAAATTAAAAATATCCAAATATAAGTCTAAATATATATCTAAAAGAGTATATGTAAAAATCATATCTTCAAATTCCTAGAAATATTTGCTATATACAGCATGATCTATACCTTGTTCTTTTGTATATCCACTGCTCTCATTTGAAACAAATACATTTCAAGGAAAAAGAGCTACATGATTTTTGAAGTAAAATCACAAAAAGCAATGTTTTACCATCACTTTACAATGTTGTTTCCAAATGTTCCTTAAGTTGTTCTCAAATACTATACCGTAAGGGGTCAAGAAATACTATTAATATAAATACATTGTAGGTTATTTCTTCCTTATACAATAGAGAACAGTGGGATTTTATTTACTTAGATGTGATGGGTCCATGTTTCTTCATATTCCTTTGCATGTTGCTGGAGCTCCTGGATATAGAAGGCAAAGAGAACCAAACTAAAAGTTACCAGTTTGCTCTTGGGGAAAATTTTGATCTCTACAAGGTATAGTTATATTTTTCTTAAATATCCAGGACAGCCTTCAATTATCCAGAGGTATACTGTACTCTCTTGGGATTCATTTAATTAACTGGACATGTGTGCTTTGAAAGTTGTCAGGTATAAGGCCTGGGAAGTTGGTACATTCCTTTAATCCAGCACTCAGATGGTAGGGGCAGTGGAATCTTTTGAGTTTGAGCCAGCTTTGTTTATAGAAAGTGTTCCAGGACAGTCAGGGCTACTAGACAAACACTTTTAAAAATAAAAAGACAGACAGACAGACAGACAGACAGACAGACAGAAAGGAAGGAAGGAAGAAAGAAAGAAAGAAAGAAAGAAAGAAAGAAAGAAAGAAAGAAAGAAAGAAAGAAAGAAAGAAAGAAAGAAGGAAAAATGGATTGATGTCTGGTCGTACTTTTATTAAATTATTATTATTATTATTATTATTATTATTATCATTATATATTTTTATTTACATTTCAAATGTCATTACCTTTCCCTGCTTCCCAGCCTTAAGCCGCATAACACATCCCCCTCACCTTCTTCTATAATGGTGTTCACCCAAACTCAACCACTCCCTTTGCCACCTCCTCCAGGACACTCCCCTACACTGGGGAGGGTGGTGTCCAGCCTTGGCAGGACCAAGGACTTCTCCTCCCATTGGTGTCCAACAAGGCCATCCTCTGCTACATATGCAGCTTGAGCCATGGGTCTGTCCATGTGTACTCTTTGGGTAGTGGTTTAGTCCCTGGGAATGTCTCTATATAGCCAGGAATATTAGAAGTTGTTCTAGTGTATCAAGGTCAAAAATAGAAAATCTGAAGATTATATAAAGCTTACAGAAATTCTCAGAGAATAAATTTCATGGAACTATCCAGTGAAAATCTTAAGGTCAAGTACCAAGCAAGTGGTTCTTAAGGACTGAGCTGTAAATTTCTAAAACTCAAAGACTTCTCAGAAGCTGCAAATGACAATGTAAGCTCTAGCATGGGGTGAGAATGTCTGAAGGGTCCTTCTTGCTGCTCTATGAATTTCACATTTTTTTTTTCACATTTCCAAAAAACAAATCTCCAGGGTGTTTTTCTGTGCTGAGGGTACCACATACAGTAGACTCTGAAAATTTTCATATAACACTAGTGATAAAAAGGTTCAAAAAATAAATCAGTACACATGTTTTACAGAACTTTATTAATACTTACATGAGACAATGCACATAAAATCCTGAAGGAATATGCATTGAATAAATATTACTTATGATTAGGATATTGCTATTGTCATTGGCAAACTTTAGGTCACTGTTCCTTTAGACTTAGACATTTCAATTTCATTAAACTGAGTTTTTCCCTCCTAAAAAAGAACTCGCTAAAAACCAATTTATCACCATCCAGAAATGTTAAGCATTTATGTAGTAATTCAAAGTAATGAAAATATTTTTAAAGTTTACCAAAGATAGAGGCAGTTGAATATTATAATTATGAAAATGTCATGTTGCTCTACTGACACAGGAAATATTTTCTGGCTTCACACAGAAATCAGAAAAAAATACCTTTAATTATTTAAACTGTTTTGTGAAAATTCATGATTTTGTTTTGGAAAAACAAGATTAAAGGAGCACAAGTAAATATTATTTGGGGGCTATAATGGGGATTCTAATGCACAGATAGCTCATCTGTCTAAAGTTGGGCACCTTGTTCTAGAGAACACAGCTTCTATCTATCCATTCTCATGAAGCAATCACTAAAAGTGCCATAATTGGAGCCGTCAGGATGTTTTAGTGACCACTTTGTACATAATTGATGGTATTCACATAATCAAGCTTTAAACCATGGCTGTTTCATTTTAGTGGTAAGAAGGGCATGATCTGACATTTGCTTTGGAAAATATGAACGGGTTGGTTAATATGGTGGTGACACTTTTGCTCTTTTGAATCATTATGTTACTTTTTAAAGTATTAAAAGCAATTATAAAATGAAGTTGATGAAAAGATCTGGGTGTTACAAGAATTTTTCTTCAGAGATTGAAAATAAAATATTCCTTTTCTAGAAAGGAAACTCTGCTAATAATGTTCTTTTATAAAATCTTTTCTTATGAGTCTACCTTGTACATCTGCATGTCTATACTTCTCACTATCCCTATACTTTCCTCCTCTTGTCAGAATTCGTTGGTCCTCTGACAGTTTGGCTTTCTTATCACACATACATACATACATAGGTACATACATGTATACATACATGACTTTATGCTTTCTGATAAAAATCTAGGAACCACAAACAAAAAGCTATATGTTTGTCTTTAATAGGTGTGAAGCATATATTGGGTTTGATCTTATGAAATTCAAAAATTTAACCTTCCTATCACTCCAGACTTTTCAAGATAATCTTATGTACTGTTCTGTGGAATTTACAAGCATCAATCTCATTTTATTTTTCTATCTTGAAAAACTGATTCCAGAATAATGTAAAGGGTAGTATCAATGATACATCATTTAAAAAAAAACTATATAAAAACATTGAGATTCCCCCCCCCCTTTTTTTTTCGGAGGTGGGGACCGAACCCAGGGCCTTGCGCTTGCTAGGCAAGCGATCTACCACTGAGCTAAATCCCCAACCCCAGCATTCTTCAGATATGAAAAAATTCAAGAAAACTGAATTCCAAACCTACTTTATGTTTATTTCAATAGGTTCCACAAGTAATAGTACCTCTAGATTTATGGTCTATTTGGAATAAATGAGGGAGAAAGTCTGCTATAATAACAAACAGGGAACTTCACTTGTTTTGATAATTAGCACTTTCTTAAGCTGTGATATATGTATTATATATATATACATATATATATACATATATATTCTTTGTTTTTCTGTCATATTGCTTTTCTGAATCCACTAAACTATGTTTGCTTTAAAAAATAAGTTATGCAGATTTTCATTTAAATTTTACAGTATATATATATATATTCCTTTTATTTTTGCCTCCACTACAAGTTTACCCTATGCTGTGTTGTCCTCTCTCATGCTAGTCTCTTTTCTCCCCTCAATAGTCACTCTTACGTGTTCATATTACATGTATTCCATTGCTCTCTCTTCTCCTCCTTCCTTACCCTTTATATCTTTTCTTCTCATTCCAGTGGTCTGCTTTCTCCTTTAATACTCATCAAATGCATATATAAATTTATATCTAGATTCAACTTATCAGAGAAAATATGTGATAATGGTCTAAATGTGGCCTATTTCTCTTATAATGACAACAGACTCTCTATTTTCCTAAAAAGTTGATTAACAGACCCAAGGGGTGGGGTGAAGCATGGGAGGATGGTTAAATCTTTCTCAAAAAGGAAACAAAACAGATATTGGAGGTTTAAAGAAGGAACTAGGTAGGAGAGGGAAAAGGGAGGGAAAGAGTATCAGATGTAGGGAAAGTAGGGGAGAAAGGAAATTGGGGGTAGATGAGTTGAGCAATCTCTAGCAAGTGCCAGAGAGCTGGGTTTTGGGAAAGCCCCAGGGTGTCTATGGGAGCCAGTTTAACTGAGACTCTTAGCAGTGAGGGATATGGATGCTGAAGTGGCCACTTCTAGTTGTCAGGCATGAGTCCCAGCAGAAGGATAATGGCAGCAACCCACCCACAAATCATTTGGCCCAAAATGTATCCTGCCTACAAGATGTGCAGGGACAAAGACAGAACAGAGATGGAGGGGATGGCCAACTCATGACTATCCCAAATTGAGACCTATCCAAGAGCAAGAACCAATCCCTGATACTAATAATACTGTTATGCTTGCAGACAGGAATTTAGCATATCTGTCCTCTGAAAGGCTCTACCCAGCAGCCAATGGATAAAGATATTGACACCCACAGCTAAACATTAGATGGAGCTTAGGGAGACTTAAAGAAAAACTTAGGGAGAAAGATTAAGGGACCAGAAGAGTACAAGGGGCTCCACAGGAAGACCAAGAGTCAACTAAACTGGACCCTTGGTTGCTCCCAGAGACTAAATCACCAACCAAAGAGCTAATATGGGCTGGTTCTAGGCCCCAAGCTCATATGTAGACGATGAGCAACTTGGTCCCAAACAACAGGAGCAGGAGTTCTCCCTGAATATGTTGGCTGCCTGTCAATGGATCCCATTTGCCCTTGTCTGGCCTCAGTGGGAGAGGTTATGGCTAGTTTTGCAGACACCTTGACCTTTTGTACTGGGGACAGGTTGGGGTGGGGGTGGGAAGGTGGTTACCTAGAGTTGAGGCTCTCCCTTCTCAAAAGAGAAGGGGAGAAAGGAACTGGGGGAGATTCTGTATGAGCAAGTAATGGGAGGAGGGGCAGAGCTGATATTGAGATATAAATTGAATGAATAAAAAATTCAAGTGTAAGGAAAAAATTGCTTTGTTGAGGGCAATGATGAACCTAGAATAGCTTTTTATATATGTTTACTAGAATTTTGAAACTGTAATTGAATGTTGTTTAGGCATTTTAGGGCATTTATTTTGCAAAAAGAGAACTAGATTCTATTATTTATTATCAACTAAAGGTCTATGTTAAATTAAAATGCAATTTTAAAAATCAGATGGTAATAAATGCATAAGTTTAAGTCTAGGATCTCTGTTCTATATCAGTATCTGAGTTTCTATTTATAATCTACTAATCAGTCTGTTTTATTTTTACAGTTTTTTTAAATTTTATTTTTCTTGGGTATTTTATGTATTTACACTTCAAATGTTATCCCTTCTTCCCCCTCTACCCCCCCTCCCCTCCCACTGCTTCTATGAAGATGCTGCTAGTCCTACCTGCTCACTCCAACCTCAACACCCTGGCACTTCTCTACATTGAGGAAATGAGCCTTCACAGGAACAAGGACTTTTCCTACTATTTATGCTGGACAAGGCCATCCTCTGCTACATATGCAGCTGGAGCCATGAGTTTGTCCATGTGTGCTCATTGGTTGGTGGTTTAGTCCCTGGGAGCTCTGGTAGGGTCTGGTTGGTTGATATTGTTCTTATGGGGTTGCAAGTCCCTTCAGCTCCTTCAATCTTTTACAGTATATCTTATAGAAAGGTGGTGTAAAGCCTCTGCTTTTGCTTTTTCTTTTGGATTAGTTTGGCTATATACCATTTTTGTCTCTATATGAGCTTTGAGATTATTATTAAAAATTGTATTCTAAATGGTATTTTGATAGAAATTACATTGACAGTAAAAGTGGCTTCAGAACATATGGATATTTTAACAATATTAATTCTCCCAAACCGTTCACATGGGATGGATATTCTAAATAATGCTGTCTTTACCATCAGAAGTGAAGCTGCAACAACAACAAAAAGTAATGATATAGTTAACTGAAAAAAATTAAAATTTGGTTGGGGAGAGTAATATGAGTATTAACAGAACAGATTTGATAAAATACAGAATATAAATATCTATTCTATTAAATGAATTAAATCAAATCTTGAAATCTCAAGACCAGCCCATTATGTTTTGTAAATCCTTTCTTCACAATTTTTTCAATTACAGTTCAAGAAGTTTTCATTGTTGCATTAAAAAATATATTATGTGTATAATGATAAACTTAATTTTAAAGTTTCAAAGCATTAAAGCACCATGTTTATAACTTCTCTTTTCTCCACTTGATCTTAGCCAAAAGGCCGAGAAGCGGTAACTTGTCTTTTCTCAATCAAAGATGGATTGTAATCTTAATGGAGTCATAACTACTCTGGGCCATGTAACTAGATTTGATGCATAGAACAGTAGTAAATTTACAAAAATGTTTGCATTTTCCTAGTTCTATTATTGGGACCTGGGCATTATTCATTCCTTCCCAATTTCATTCCTAATAATTCTTTTTTTTTTGATTTATGCCGTATTTTTTGAACTTACACTATGAAAATACATCAAAAATTGTGTAGAAGTTAAATTCCTTTGATGGATATTTAAATTTTTGCATCCATGACCATGTGAACATTACCACCACAATCAATATTAATATTATTCCCAGGTGTCGGCTTTTTTGGGACCACACAGAAAATAAAATCTAGGTCCTCCAACATATTTTGGGTAGATTATCTCAACTTACCCTCTTTTTCTTTTTTTTTTTTTTTTTTTTTATTAACTTGAGTATTTCTTATGTACATTTCGAGTGTTATTCCCTTTCCCGGTTTCCGGCAAACCTCCCCTTCCCTCCCCCCTTCCGTATTGGTGTTCCCCTCCCCATCCTCCCCCCATTGCCGCCCTCCCCCCAACAGTCTAGTTCACTGGGGGTTCAGTCTTAGCAGGATCCAGGGATTCCCCTTCCACTGGTGCTCTTACTAGGATATTCATTACTACCTATGAGGTCAGAGTCCAGGGTCAGTCCATGTATAGTCTTTAGGTAGTGGCTTAGTCCCTGGAAGCTCTGGTTGCTTGGCATTGTTGTACATATGGGGGGTCTCAAGCCCTTCAAGCTCTTCCAGTTCATTCTCTGATTCCTTCAACGGGGTCCCGTTCTCAGTTCAGTGGTTTGCTGCTGGCATTCGCCTCTGCATTTGCTGTATTCTGGCTGTGTCTCTCAGGTTCGATCTACATCCGGCTCCTGTCGGTCTGCACTTCTTTGCTTCATCCATCTTGTCTAATTTGGTGGCTCTATATGTATGGGCCACATGTGGGGCAGGCTCTGAATGGGTGTTCCTTCAGTCTCTGTTTTAATCTTTGCCTCTCTCTTCCCTGCCAAGGGTATTCTTGTTCCCCTTTTAAAGAAGGAGTGAAGCCTTCACATTTTGATCATCCATCTTGAGTTTCATTTGTTCTAGGCAACTAGGGTAATTCAAGCATTTGGGCTAATAGCCACTTATCAGTGAGTGCATACCATGTATGTCTTTCTGTGATTGGGTTAGCTCACTCAGAATGATATTTTCCAGTTCCAACCATTTGCCCTACTAATTTCATAAAGTCGTTGTTTTTGATAGCTGAGTAATATTCCATTGTGTAGATGTACCACATTTTCTGTATCCATTCCTCTGTTGAAGGGCATCTGGGTTCTTTCCAGCTTCTGGCCATTATAAATAAGGCTTCATTGATGAACATAGTGGAGCACGTGTCTTTTTTTTATATGTTGGGGCATCTTTTTGGGTATATGCCCAAGAGAGGTATAGCTGGATCCTCAGGCAGTTCAATGTCCAATTTTCTGAGAAACCTCCAGACTGATTTCCAGAATGGTTGTACCAGTCTGCAACCCCACCAACAATGGAGGAGTGTTCTCTTTCTCCCAAGATCCTCGGCCAGCATTTGCTGTCACCTGAGTTTTTGATCTTAGCCATTCTCACTGGTGTGAGGTGAAATCTCAGGGTTGTTTTGATTTGCATTTCCTGATGACTAAAGATGTTGAACATTTCTTTAGGGTGTTTCTCAGCCTTCGCATTCCTCAGCTGTGAATTCTTTGTTTAGCTCTGGTTCTTTTTTTTTTTTTTTTTTTTTTTTTTTTTTCGGAGCTGAACTGGGGCCAGGGCCTTAATGCTTCCTAGGCAAGCGCTCTACCACTGAGCCAAATCCCAACCCCTTTGTTTAGCTCTGAACCCCATTTTTAATAGGGTTATTAGTCTCCCCTGGGTTAACTTTTGAGTTCTTTTTGTATATTTTGGATATAAGGCCTCTATTCGTTGTAGGATTGGTAAAGATCTTTTTCCCAATCTGTTGGTTGCGTTTTGTCCTGACCACAGTGTCCTTTGCCTTACAGAAGCTTTGTAGTTTTAGGAGATCCCATTTGTCGATTCTTGATCTTAGAGCATAAGCCATTGGTGTTTTTGTTCAGGAAATTTTTTTTCCAGTGCCCATGTGTTCCAGATGCTTCCCTAGTTTTTCTTCTATTAGTTTGAGTGTGTCTGGTTTGATGTGGAGGTCCTTGATCCACTTGGACTTAAGCTTTGTACAGGGTGATAAGCATGGATCGATCTGCATTCTTCTACATGTTGACCTCCAGTTGAACCAGCACCATTTGCTGAAAATGCTATCTTTTTTTCCATTGGATGGTTTTGGCTCCTTTGTCAAAAAATCAAGTGACCATAGGTGTGTGGGTTCATTTCTGGGTCTTCAATTCTATTCCTTTGGTCTATCTGTCTGTCTCTGTACCAATACCATGCAGTTTTTATCACTATTGCTCTGTAATACTGCTTGAGTTCAGGGATAGTGATTCCCCCTGAAGTCCTTTTATTGTTGAGGATAGTTTTAGCTATCCTGGGTTTTTTGTTATTCCAGATGAATTTGCAAATTGTTCTGTCTAACTCTTTGAAGAATTGGATTGGTATTTTGATGGGGATTGCATTGAATCTGTAGATCGCTTTTGGCAGAATGGCCATTTTTTACTATATTAATCCTGCCAATCCATGAGCATGGAGATCTTTCCATCTTCTGAGGTCTTCTTCAATTTCTTTCTTCAGAGTCTTGAAGTTCTTGTTGTACAAATCTTTTACTTGCTTGGTTAAAGTCACAATTTTAGTACTTTATATTATTTGGGTCTATTATGAAGGTGTCGTTCCCTAATTTCTTTCTCGGCTTGTTTCTCTTTTGTGTAGAGGAAGGCTACTGATTTATTTGAGTTAATTTTATACCCAGCCACTTTGCTGAAGTTGTTTATCAGCTTTAGTAGTTCTCTGGTGGAACTTTTGGCATCACTTAAATATACTATCATATCATCTGCAAATAGTGATATTTTGACTTCTTCTTTTCCGATCTGTATCCCTTTGACCTCCTTTTGTTGTCTGATTGCTCTGGCTAGAACTTCAAGAACTATATTGAATAAGTAGGGAGAGAGTGGGCAGCCTTGTCTAGTCCCTGATTTTAGTGGGATTGCTTCAAGTTTCTCTCCATTTAGTTTAATGTTAGCCACTGGTTTGTATATGGCTTTTACTATGTTTAGGTATGGGCCTTGGATTCCCATTCTTTCCAGGACTTTTTATCATGAAGGGTGTTGAATTTTGTCAAATGCTTTCTCAGCATCTAATGAAATGATCATGTGGTTTTGTTCTTTCAGTTTGTTTATATAATGGATCACGTTGATGGTTTTCCGTATATTAAACCATCCCTGCATGCCTGGGATGAAGCCTACTTGATCATGGTGGATGATTGTTTTGATGTGCTCTTGGATTCGGTTTGCCAGAATTTTGTTGAGTATTTTTGCGTCGATGTTCATAAGGGAAATTGGTCTGAAGTTCTCTTTCTTTGTTGGGTCTTTGTGTGGTTTAGGTATAAGAGTAATTGTGGCTTCATAGAAGGAGTTCGGTAGTGCTCCATTTGTTTCAATTTTGTGGAATAGTTTGGATAATATTGGTATGAGGTCTTCTAGGAAGGTCTGATAGAATTCTGCACTAAACCCGTCTGGACCTGGGCTCTTTTTGGTTGGGAGACCTTTAATGACTGCTTCTATTTCCTTAGGAGTTATGGGGTTGTTTAACTGGTTTATCTGTTCCTGATTTAACTTCGGTACCTGGTATCTGTCTAGGAAATTGTCCATTTCCTGCAGATTTTCAAGTTTTGTTGAGTATAGGCTTTTATAGTAAGATCTGATGATTTTTTGAATTTCCTCTGAATCTGTAGTTATGTCTCCCTTTTCATTTCTGATTTTGTTAATTTGGACACACTCTCTGTGTCCTCTCGTTAGTCTGGCTAAGGGTTTATCTATCTTGTTGATTTCTCAAAGAACCAACTTTTGGTTCTGTTGATTCTTTCTATGGTCCTTTTGTTTCTACTTGGTTGATTTCAGCTCTGAGTTTGATTATTTCCTGCCTTCTACTCCTCCTGGGTGTATTTGCTTCTTTTGTTCTAGAGCTTTTAGGGTGTGCTGTCAAGCTGCTGACATATGCTTTTTCCTGTTTCTTTCTGCAGGCACTCAACGCTATGAGTTTTCCTCTTAGCACAGCTTTCATTGTGTCCCATAAGTTTGGGTATGTTGTACCTTCATTTTCATTAAATTCTAAAAAGTTTTTAATTTCTTTCTTTATTTCTTCCTTGACCAGGTTATCATTGAGTAGAGCATTGTTCAATTTCCACGTATATGTGGGCATTCTTCCATTATTGTTATTGAAGACCAGTTTTAGGCCGTGGTGGTCTGATAGCACGCATGGGATTATTTCTATCTTTCTGTACCTGTTGAGGCCCGTTTTTTGACCAATTATATGGTCAATTTTGGAGAAAGTACCATGAGGAGCTGAGAAGAAGGTATATCCTTTTGCATTAGGGTAGAAAGTTCTATAAATATCTGTTAAGTCCATTTGGCTCATGACTTCTTTTAATCTGTCTACGTCTCTGTTTAATTTCTGTTTCCATGATCTGTCCATTGATGAGAGTGGGGTGTTCAAGTCTCCTACTATTATTGTGTGAGGTGCAATGTGTGTTTTGAGCTTTAGTAAGGTTTCTTTTACGTATGTAGGTGCCCTTGTATTTGGGGCATAGATATTTAGGATTGAGAGTTCATCTTGGTGGACTTTTCCTTTGATAAATATAAAGTGTCCTTCCTTTTCTTTTTTGATGACTTTTAGTTGAAAATTGATTTTATTTGATATTAGAATGGCTACTCCAGCTTGCTTCTTCCGACCATTTGCTTGGAAAGTTGTTTTCCAGCCTTTCACTCTGAGGTAGTGTCTGTCTTTGTCTCTGAGGTGTGTTTCCTGTAGGCAGCAGAATGCAGGGTCCTCGTTGCGTATCCAGTTTGTTAATCTATGTCTTTTTATTGGGGAGTTGAGGCCATTGATGTTGAGAGATATTAAGGAATAGTGATTATTGCTTCCTGTTATATTCATACTTGGATGTGTTATGTTTGTGTGCTTTTCTTCTCTTTGTTTTGTTGCCAAGACGATTAGTTTCTTGCCTCTTCTTGGGTATAGCTTGCCTCCTTATGTTGGGCTTTACCATTTATTATCCTTGTAGTGCTGGATTTGTAGAAAGATATTGTGTAAATTTGGTTTTGTCATGGAATATCTTGGTTTCTCCATCTATATTAATTGAGTTTTGCAGGATACAGTAGCCTGGGCTGGCATTTTGTGTTCTCTTAGGGTCTGTATGACATCAGTCCAGGATCTTCTGGCCTTCATAGTTTCTGGCGAAAAAGTCTGGTGTGATTCTGATAGGTCTGCCTTTATATGTTACTTGACCTTTTTCCTTACTGCTTTTTAATATTCTTTCTTTATTTTGTGCGTTTGGTGTTTTGACTATTATGTGACGGGAGGTGTTTCTTTTCTGGTCAATCTATTTGGAGTTCTGTAGGCTTCTTGTATGCCTATGGGTATCTCTTTTTTAGGTTAGGAAGTTTTTCTTCTATGATTTTGTTGAAGATATGTACTGGTCCTTTGAGCTGGGAGTCTTCACTCTCTTCTATACCTATTATCCTTAGGTTTGATCTTCTCATTGAGTCCTGGATTTCCTGTATGTTTTGGACCAGTAGCTTTTTCCGCTTTACATTATCTTTGACAGTTGAGTCAATGATTTCTATGGAATCTTCTGCTCCTGAGATTCTCTCTTCCATCTCTTGTATTCTGTTGGTAAAGCTTGTATCTACAGCTCCTTGTCTCTTCTTTTGGTTTTCTATATCCAGGGTTGTTTCCATGTGTTCTTTCTTGATTGCTTCTATTTCCATTTTTAATTCCTTCCACTGTTTGATTGTGTTTTCCTGTAATTCTTTCATGGATTTTTGTTTCTCCTCTCTGTGGGCTTCTACTTGTTTATTTATGTTTTCCTGGAATTCTTTCATGCATTTTTGCGATTCCTCTCTGTAGGCTTCTACTTGTTCTCTAAGGGAGTTCATCATGTCTTTCTTGAAGTTCTCCAGCATCATGGTCAAATATGATTTTGAATCTAGATCTTGCTTTTCTGGTGTGTTTGGATATTCCATGTTTGTTTTGATGGGAGAATTGGGCTCCGATGGTGCCATGTAGTCTTGGTTTCTGTTGCTTGGGTTCCTGCGCTTGCCTCTCGCCATCAAATTATCTCTAGTGTTACTTTGTTCTGCTATTTCTGACAGTGGCTAAACTGTACTATAGGCCTGTGTGTCAGGAGTGCTGTAGACCTGTTTTCCTCTCTTTCAGTCAGTTATGGGGACAGAGTGTTCTGCTTTCGGGCATGTAGTTTTTCCTTTCTCCAGGTCTTCAGCTGTTCCTGTGGGCCTGTGTCTTGAGTTCACCAGGCAGGTCACTTGCAGCAGAAAAGTTGGTCTTACCTGTGGTCCCGAGGCTCAAGTTCGCTCGCGGGGTGCTGCCCACGGGCTCTCCGAGGTGGCAGCAACCAGGAAGATCTGCGCCGCCTCTTCCGGGAGCCTCCGTGCCTAGGGGTTCCAGATGGATTCTGGTGTTTTCCTCTGGAATCAGTAATGTGTGCAGAGGCAGTCTCTTCTGGTTTTTAGGCGTGTCTCCCTCTCTGAAGGTTTAGCTCTCCCTCCCAGGATTTGGGTGCAGAGAACTGTTTATCCGGTCTGTTTCCTTCAGGTTCGGTGGTGTCTCAGGCAGGGCTCCTGCTGCTCCTGGGCCCTCCCCACAGGAACCCAGGGCCTTGTACAGTTTCCTCTTGGGTCAGGGATGTGGGCAGGGGTGGGCAGTGTTGGTGGTCTCTTCTGCTCTGCAGCCTCAGGAGTGCCCACCTGACCAGGCGGTAAGGTATCTCTCCCACGGGTTCTGGGAGCAGAGAGCTGCTGCAGGCCGGGATCCGCGGGTGTGGGGCCAACTTACCCTCTTCTATACAGGCTTAAAATTTAGAAACAGAATCCTTTGCTTATTGTCTTCTTTTATGCGGTATATTTTAAAGATACTTTATAGAAAGATAAACCTTGGCTCCTGGATATAATTAATAACACAGAACTTGATTATACATACATATTTCATGAATTATCAGCTATATATACATTATTTATAAGAAATTGTTAGAGAACCACTGATCTGAAAAGGCTGCTTAAAAATCTAGAGTGATTATTTTACATTACTTTTGTTTTGTTTTCATTTTAGGAACCAAGTCATGTTTTTCAGTTTGGCCCTGGCTGTCCTGGAACTCATTCTGGATGCTGGCCTCACACTCAAAAATTTGCTTGCCTCTGTTTCCTGAGTGCTATGATTAAAGGCATGTACCATTATGTCTGGCTGATTTTACATTACTTTTTAACCTCTGAATACTTCCTTTCCTTTCTTGCTTATATACTTACATATTTTAAAGATTAAAACACACACAGAATTCATTGTTATTTTATTGTTCTATATTTTTAGAAAAATAACACCAAAGAAGGCATATGGAGATTTTATGTGCTGTTGATCAATATTTTAAGACAGACTAAATAAAATTAGACCTTTAATTTAAGTTTCTAATTTCTGGGAGAATAACATTATAAATGTATTGAACATTTCCCATGTCAGATTTAAATTTAGCACAAATAAGCTCTCTCCATTTTCCAGACTTTGTTATTAGTCCCTGGCTGTGAGGAGTATAAAATCTTTTGTAAGAGAATAATGGACAGTAACATACTTTATCTGCTCTGTTTTAATTTATAAATTATTATTATTTTTATTATTTTATAGTGTTTACACATTTGTATAGTGTGCATGTGTGTGTGTGCGTGTGTGTGTGTGTGTGTGTGTGTGTGTGTGTGTGTGTGTCTGTGTATGTAGGTATGCACACTATAATACATATGTGGCGGTCCACTTTCAGGAATTGTATTTACTTTGGGATCTAGGCATCAACTTAGGTCAACAGGCATGTGTAGAATGAAGCAAAGTAAGAGGACAACTAAGAGACTGGTTAAATGTCTAAGACATAATATACATTGACTTGGATTTGAACTTCAGGTTTGTAATTACTAGCTGTGCAAATAAATATGGGCAAATCATTCAAAAACTCCTGGCATATGTATGAACGTCTAAGTCATCAACTTTAGTATATGTGCTGCCAAAGTTAGCACAAGTCATCAACTTTAAAACAGTATGGTATTAAGAAATAATCCCTTATTTTCTTTGACTTTAGTATGGTAATGGATGATTTTCTCTTGATACTCAATGCCTAAGTAGTTTGACTTCCAAACTTGAGCACAAATGTGACAAACATCTAAGTAAGGGGGTTTCCTTTTCATTCAGATTCTTTCACTCACACAACAACTAGTACTCTGTAAGTTTGCAAACTTTATATAATTAAACACAGGATATGTGACAGATTCTTTTATTTGCACAATAACAGCTCTTGTAAGTCACTCCTTCTCAGGAGCTATGCCAGCCCTTGATCACAGCTGTGAGCAATGTGAGTAAAAAAAGATGATGATTAATTGGGGGATCCAAGTCAGGGAGCATTGGATGTCTTCCAGAAAATTGATGAAGGACTTTGATTAATACCTTGGAATTGTACCTTTTAAAAATGCCTATAAAACCCAAGACACGAATATGTAAAATATGACATATTTCATGACAGCTATGATTCCCCCAGTCAAAAAATATTATAAAGACTAGTTTATGTAGGCTTTACTCAGCATGGCTGGCTCTTAATACAGCAGATATGATGTCCCTCTGTGAGATAATTCCAGTGTAAATTGGTCTTGGATATTATTTGGTAATTTATACTAATTAATTCTTTAGTTTTCAATGAGATATACTTAAAAAAACTCCTTACAAAATGGAATTGTATGTACACTATAAAAAATTACAAAATTGCTCACTAGTCATTTGGCAGATAAAGTCTGTTTGCCATTGCATATTTCAATCTGGGACTCATTTTCTTCTTCATTAATGGACCTACTTATCACTATCAAGTTAATTTTCAGCTCTTCTTAGTTCCACATTTGAGTTATTCTTTATATGTACTTGATACAGTTTACTATAATTTGTATGACAGCAATACCCTACAGAATTTCTTTAACCACTAGTACTATGTAATTTAGGAAATTCAATGACATTTCCTACATTTCTGTATATTTGCAGACAGATAATCAGATGTTCACCCATGATTCTGCTGTTCTGCACACTATTTTACCATTCTGTTATTCTGTCCACTACCACTACCATGTATTCTTTCATCATTTATTTTTCATTATATTAAATTTTTATTGGATATTTTATATATTTACATTTCAAATGTTATCCCCTTTCCTGGTTCCCCCCTCTTCCCTTCCCCTTGTCCTGCTTCTATGAAGATGCTTCCCCTCCCATGCACCCACTCCCACCTCGACACGCTGGCATTCCCCTGCACTGGGAAAATGAGCCAAGCGCTTCTCCTATTGATGCCACACAATGCCGTCCTCTGATATATATGTGACTGGAACCATGGCTCTATTGATGTTTTTAATTGAAAATGTATGTATTTTATGAGTACATGAGTTTTGCCTGCATGTATATATGTGCACCACGTGCACAGAGATCAGAAGAGGCTGTGGGACATTATGTGGGTATTGGGATCCAAAATTATCTACAAGAGAAACAGGAGCTGTAAACTACTAAGATGAGTCTCCATCCTAAGGACATATTGCTTTTGGGTGGCATAATATATAAAGAACTACGGTACATTTAGGAGTAGGAGTATGTTGCTGTAAGATATGTAAAATAATGACAACATTAATATGATAGTACTGATAATTTGTGCTGTGATGGAAAGGAAGTATGGTGGTACAAAAGCATAGGTACAATTTAACTTGTCTAGAATGTGGTAAACATCTTACATGTAAAGAGCAACCATTGTTATGTGATGCAAAAGTATAGTCTACATTAACTAAGCTATTGTACAAGATATGTTGAAGGTAGTATGATAAAGGTGAGTGAGGATGGTGGAGACACACAAACAGCCCCCAAGCCAAACAACCGATATATATATGGAGGAGAGAGAGAGAGAGAGAGAGAGAGAGAGAGAGAGAGAGAGAGAGAGAGAGAGAGAGAGAAAAACAACAAAATTACTATGGCTTGAATACCAAAATTTTTCAAAAAGTGAAGGGTTAACAAATGCTACAGAGGATATTATGGATTTCAACTTCCATTAGATTTAATAATAACAGAGCAATAGAAAAAGGTTCAGATTAGCATAGGTAAGGGTGTGTGGAAAATTAAGAAATGAAAATTTAAAAATCAAAAGAACACCTCTTTTTAAGAAGGTTTGTTTTGAATTGTATCATGGGTATTCCAAGCTTTTTGGCTAATATTCACTCATCATTGATTAAATACTATGTGTATTCTTTTGAGACTGGGTTACCTCACTCAAGATATTTTCTAGTTCCATCAATTTGCCTGCAAACTTCATGAAGAAATTGTTCTTAATAGCTGAATAGTAATCCATTGTGTAAATGTACTAAATTTTCTGTATCTACTCCTCTGTTGAAGGACATCTGGGTTCTTTCCAGCTTCTGGCTATTATAAATAAGGCAGATATGAACATAGTAGAGCATGCGTCCTTGCTATATTTGGAGCATCCTTTGATTATGTACAGTTGTGGTATAGCTGGGTCTTCAGGCAGTACTTTGTCCAATTTTTTGAGGTACCACAAGACTGATTGCCAGAGTAGTCATACCAGCTTGCATTCCTACCAGCAACGGAGTAGTGTTCTTCTTTCTTCACATCCTCACCAACATGTGATGTCACCTGGCTTTGGACCTGAGCCATTCTAACTAGTGTAAGGTGACATCTCAGGGTCGTTTTGATTTGCATTTCCCTGATGAATAAGGATATTGAACGATATGAAGCTCAAGAAGAAGGAAGACCAAAGTGTGGATGTTTCAGTCCTACTTAGAAGGGGAAACAAAATAATCAGGAGAGGTAGAGGAAGGGTGTGGCCTGGGAGGGGGATGGAGGGGATGGGAAAAGGGGGACAGGATCAAGTGTGGGAGGAGATGGGGGGAAAGTAGACAGAGTCAGGAAATTGATCAGAGGTGTATAGCAGTGGGGGATGAGGAACTGGAGGTAGCCACTAGAAAGTCCAGATGCCAGGAAAGCAAGAGGCTCCCAGGACCTAATGTGGATGATGTTAGCTGAAATACACAACAAAGGGGAGATAGATCCTATAGAGGCCATATCCAGAGGTTAGGCACAGCCCCAAGTTCAGGAATGGGGCCACACACCCATCTCAAATATATTAACCCAGAATTTTAAAGGAAATGCAGGAACAAAGAGTGGAGAAGAGACTGAAGGAAAGGGCATGCAGAGACTGCGGCACCTGGGGATCCATCCCATATGCAGACACCAAACCCAGACACTATTGCTGATGCCAAGAAGTGCTTACTGACAGGAGCCTGATATAGCTGTCCTCTGAGAGACTCTGCCAGAGGCTGACAAATACAGAGTTGTATGCTTACAGCTAACCATTAAACTAAGCACAGAGACCCCAATGGAGGAGTTAGGGGAAAAACTGAAGAGATGAAGGGGTTAGCAATCCAATAGGAAGATCAATAATATTAACCACCAGACTCCCCAGAGCTCCCAGAGACTAAACCACTCAACCAAAGAGTACAAATGGAGGAACTGATGGTTCTAGCTACATATGTAGCAGAGGACTGCCTTTTTTTGGCATCAGGGGGAGGGGATCCCCTTGGTCTTGTGGATGCCAGATGCCCCAGTGTAGAGCAATGTAAGGGTGAGGCAGGATTGAGTGGGTGGGTGTGTGGGGGAGCACCCTCACAGAAGCAGGGGGAGGGGAGTGGGATAGGGTGTTTGCAGAGGGGAAATCTGTAATGGGGATGTCATTTCAAATATAAATAAATAAAATAACCAATAAAAAAAGTGTCGCGGTTTGATGTTCTCAGACACAGTGGATCCCCAGGTGGGGCAGTCCCCAGATGGCCGTTCCTTCAGTCTTTGCTCCAATTTTGTTCCTCTCTTTCCTTTGGACAGGCACATTTCTTGGTTAAAAACTTCGAGATAGGTGGGTGACCCCATCACTCAACTGGGGGTCATGCCTTTCTACTGGAGGTGGTCTCAACAGGTTCTATCTCCATTTCACTGTGCATTTCACCTAAAGTCATCCCTGTTGAGTTCTGGGAGCCTCTTGCTTCCCTGGCATCTGGGACCCTCCAGTGGCTAACCCCAGTTCCTCATTCCCCACTGCTACATATTTTTCTTCCATTTCCTGACCCTCAGTACTTCTCTCCAGTCCCTTCGTTATCTGATCTTTCCCCCTATTTCCTCCTTTTCTCTCCCAGTTTCCCCCTTTGCTCCACCACCTGTGACCATCCTGTTCCCCCTTCAGTGAAGGACTGAAGTATCCACACGCTGGTCTTTCTTCCTCCTAAGTTCCATATGATCTGTGGGTTGTATTGTGGGTATTGTGAGCTTTGGGGCTAATATCCACTTATCAGTGAGTGTATACCATCTGTGTTCTTTTGTATCTGGGTTACCTTACTCAGGATGCTATTTTTCTAGTTCCATCCATTTGCCTGTGAATTTCATGAAGTCATTATTTTTAATAGCTAGGTAGTACAATGTTGGCTGACAGGACCAGCAGTGCTCCGATCACCAATGAAGACGTATATGGGGAGGGATTCATGACTCCAGATACACATGTAGCAGAGGATGTCATTGTCTGACATCAATGTAAGGTAAGTCCTGTGGAGGTTTGATGCTAGAGTAAGGGGATGCTGGAGTGGTGAGGAGGTAGTGGGTGAATTGGTGGAGGAACACCTTCATAGAGGCAAAGGGGAGGGGGAGAGGGGGAAGGGGGGATGGGATGGAGTTTGTGGAGAGATAGTTGGGAAGGAGGATATTGTTTGTAATGTAAACTAATAAAATGATTAATAAAAAAGAATAAGAAGGTTTGTTGTGAGAGATAAAAAAAAGGGGGGGTAGATGGTAGTGGTATGTGGGACTTAAGAGAAAATAGCAATAACTCAATCTCTGTACAGGAAGGATTCAATTCCATCAGAGAGTTTGTCATGGAGAGTGATGAGTGATTACAATCACTGTAATGTTCATGAGGTGAGAGGATTCATACACAGAAGCACAGTAAGTAAAGAGAGTATTATAAAAGATTCCTTTGATTCTGTGATCACATTAGGTAGTGGTGGAAGGAATACAGGTGTTACCATCTCATGCATTCTCTTTCTTCTAAAATGCCAGTTATTGTCTGATAGTGAAAAGATGGAAGAAAAAGCTTGAGATTTTTAAGTAGAATGTTGACGTTTTCAAATAGATGTTGCAGAATGGGCAAGTTAGGACTCTTTTGAGGTTGGAGGTTCTACTTATAACTGGACCAACATACTCTGTTTACAGGACTTTCACTGGCAGGGTTTAACTACAAAAATAGAGAAAACAGATGGTTGCTCTGTCGAAGGTTGTACAAAAGAATTAGCCCACACAAGATAACTTGCTTCCCTCTTTAATTCTTACTACTCCCACACAAATATCCTTAAAGGCCCATTCACAAAAGCTTTTGATTTGTGTGTCAGATTTACTAAACTTTTAGGCAATAGAAATTTTGTGCCTCATTCACATCTTTCAAATGTTGTAGGTATCTATTTCTTAAAATATCACTTAGCACCTAGATCAGGAGGCTGGCTCATCTCTTTTCCTCATGCTTCCCTTTTCTATTTTTCTTTCTAATTCTGGTTATGGTTACTTCTACTGAAGACTAATGGAGCCATTCCCTTTGTTTTATTGCTTCCTGCTAAACCTGGAACTAGAGGTGTCATCTTCTTCCAGAAATAGCTGTTAAATCTGTTTTCCTAAACAAAGACACTTCTCTTTCTAAAATGAATCCAGGTGTCTGGAGAATACATTTTTTATGTTGGACAATTGTATCCATTTAACTTTGCATCTCATCCATGAAAATCTGCTCCTAAGGACATATCTAGAAGGAGTTACAAAGGAAAGCGTGTTTTATCATTTCTTTGGTCATCCAATCATCACAGATGTGGCTTTGAGAAAAGGAACAGCTGTAGTTTTAAATCAGGGTGGATAAACTACTGCCGAAAAAGGGACAAATACTACACCTATTTTCTGTTTTGTGAATAAAGTTTTATTTGAACTTAACTGCCTTGCTCTCTCTCTCTCTCTCTCTCTCTCTCTCTCTCTCTCTCTCTCTCTCTCTCACCAGAGTTCAGTTATAACAGACACTGTGAAAACTACAAAATGAAAAATATTTACCACTGGCCTGCAAAAAGCATGTTTGCCAATCCTAATTACTGATCTCAGTATATCCTTGGGTAAAAGTCGGGAATCTGAAAAAAACTCTCATCATTTTTAAAAGATTAATTGTATTTTTATTAATGTGTCTGTTTCTTGTGTTGTTTTCTCTTTCTTACTTCAATATTTGTTTGTTTGCCTGTTTGAGGAGGAGAGAGAGAAAGAAGAGAGAGAGAGAAGGAAGAGGCGTAAAAAAGTTGTGGGTTGCATGTTGTGGGGTGAAAGGAAAGGATCTAGGAAAGTCAGGGAGAAAAAACCATGATCAAATATATTGTATGAATTTTTTCAGTTAGAGAATGTATAAAAAATAATATCATGGCCATACTTTACAGACATATAAAACTACTGGACTGAATTAACTATGACCAGTTATATAATTTTGGTAAAGTCATTCAGTTTTTAAAGATCTTAAGAAAGTTAATTTTAAATCCCATTTACTTCTACTCTACAATCTAACATGACATTTTTTGAACTCTAATCTCCAAACACTTTAATTTCAAATTATCCATCAGGATGCTAAATCATTGGACTATATTCATATTAACACATAATATGTCAACATTAAATTAGATTCCATAATTCACTGTCAGCTGATTTTATAGCAGCTCCATTGATTGGAGTGAATTTAATTATTCAATTGTTTTAATTTTCTTGTCCAAATGAAACTAAGTTTGACAATCCTGGGCAATTTAGTCATCAACAATTATCAACATCATTTGAAAATATATCCAGTCTGCAATTAAAACAGACTATGCCTAATACGCAGCAAAGTCAAAGAATTGGAATGATTCATCCAGACCAATGAAGCTTGATTGTTCATCAGGATAACCTCATTAGAAACATAATGATTATAGATTGCAGTAACATCCATTGAATTCTTAGATCTCTAATTATCATATTCTTCTGTAACAATGACAACAGTAGTCTGTGTTCTAAGTTGAAGTTTTGGCAGTTTATAATTCTAAGTTTTAAGCTTACAACTCTGATCTTTTTTCAAAATATATTATCTTTAAGAAAATGTGTGAGATAGTATTTTAAGTATCAAATTTTTATTAAATAATCACTTTTTTACAACATAATTTGAAAAAGAGAGCTTTCTAACAATAGGTGACGTTTGAAATGAATAGTACAAGTAGAAGGAAGCTTTTGCACAACTTCATTACATGAGATCCATGCTGATTATAATTACTTGTTGCAATTAGAGTAGGATGTTCTTTGTATATGGACAGAGTAATATTTAGCCTATCATTTCTTGAGTACTTCTTTGTTAAAGATAATTTTCCAAATGCTTCATGCAAATTGTCTCATTTAAAATTCAAAGCTAGCATGACAGAGGGGCCATTATTAATTATACTTAAATATAAATGCATTTAAATCTATTTTAATTCCTGGTAAAATTTTCCCTACTAATGGCCTTGCATTTTCTTATATAGTATAATTTCACAAATCTTTCTTCTACAGTCAATAATACATTGTGTATAGACCCATTTATCAGAATAATTTAGTTTGAGTTGCAGATATTCTTGGTTTTCTAACACACACTTGTAAACTAATACAACATTTTATATTTTTCTTCTTTCTCATTATACTTTGAAATAGCAGAAACCATTCAGTTTATCAACTCACCTGAAAGAAGAAATGAGCATATTATTCAAGGTGATAGAATGGGTTGTATACTAGTACCCTTGTGGAAAAAAATGCTTTTTCAGATAAAAAGAATACCTGCAGTACTAGCACTTTCCCCTTTCCTAAATTTCAGTCTTGATGTAACAGAGAGTGTCTTTGGTATGAGGTCTTAAATACAACATATTCAAGAAGGTAGAGCAGAAAAGAAGATTCTGCCTCCAAGAAGAAGTATCATGACACTGGGCATACCTGTGTTAACACTGGTTCCTATCCTCTCCTCTGGTCAGCTTTTTGAGTGAACTTTCCTTTAGCCAAAACTATTCCTTAATAAAGTAGTTGACATGTTCATTTTAATATATTTGCATGCTTTATCTTCTTTTCATGAAGATGATCTTCCTATTGAGATATTGTATTTGATGTTCTGGAATTACTGAAACAAAAAAATCCATAAGCTATTACTTAAAGATGCTTTCCCTGGTGGTATTTTGATTAGGATTCAAAGCTCTTACTGCTGAAAATGTGTTCAAATTCTAGTTAGGGGAGCTTAGAAAAGTTGGACAGTTTGGCACATTCCTGTGGTGGTGCATACCTGTAATCTCACTATTTGGAAAGCAGGGGACTTTCTTTGTGCTCCAGGCCAGCCTAGTATACATTATAAGTTCTTAAGATGAACCTCTTAATTGGTTATTCATTACAAAGTATTCTACCCTGAAATCATCTATACACAAGCTACACTAAAGAGATCCAGCAGATTGCATTTATGTATTTATGCATATATATGTAACAATGATAATTAAAGAAGTTATCAGTTTGAGAGGAAGTAAGGGGACATGGGTGAGTGTGAAAAGAGAATATGGAACAAGGGAATAATATAAGTGCATTATAATCAAAAATATTTTGTAAAATAAGTGATGCAAAAAAGAATATAAAAGAAGAAATGGAAAATAGGCTGGCAAAATTTGATGTGGTTTCTGAAAATTGCTGTAAATCCCAAGAGAATAAAATGAAACCAGGCAGTGTGAACGTAATAGCATTTCTGGCTAACATGGGAATCTCCCACAGTGTCTCAATATGGCAGCTAGTTTTGTTGCTAGTGAGATTTTTGCTTCCTGTTGTTTTAACTGTAGACCTTTCTTTTCCTTTTTATTTAAACTTGTTTTTCTCACTTTTCCTGAGATATTTCTGATCCTTAGGTTGTAGACTCATTTGAGAGATGAACCCTGAAAACACTCACATAAATAAATAAAAGAAAAATAAAGGAAGTAGGCAATATTCAAGGTCACCCATGTTTCACATTCAATTTTACATATAATCTGGTCACTCAGACATATATTTACCGGAGTAAATAATATGAGAAAACTGTATTATATTACTTTAAGTGTAAAGCTGAGAAAACATATTGGAGATTTACATTTTTCTGAATTAATTTTTCTAGAATATTCTGTATCTTTTACTTAGAATCTAAAGGGATATTTGATAATGAAGCATGAAAATCAGAAGTTAACCTGGTTGTCACCAAGTGAAACAAAAGTAGGGGTGTTGTTCGAGACAACAATATACTTGTAGTAACATTTCAGAAATTGTGGGAAGGATGTTTATCCTTCTCATCTTATTAATGTGACAGATTTTTAAAAGAGCATGAATCATGTTTTCATGACAACTTTCTGTCCTGGAGTCAATTATTTTTTGAACGGTTCTACTTAAGCCCCATCGAAGGAAAATGTTTCGATAGTTATATTTCCTCACAATGTTAATGACAGTGATTTCGCTCAATGTTCTTCATTTTTACTCAACCCAAACCTGCCACAATAAAGTAAACAAACTTAATTACATAATTTAAGCATGTTTTGCAAAGACAATGTAGATACAAGTGGAGAGATATTCATAGGAATGGATGCTTAAGATTGCTCTATTCACAGGAGGCCATTAAGAGTTATTCGCTTTCTGTGTCAGAGTGAAGTAATAAAACAGTCGTCACAAAATACTACAAAGGTTGTTTAAAATTCAAGCCATACAATAGATGCAGAAAGTGGTTTTGTGTAGCTAAATCAAGTGGCCTCAGTAGCTGATACGAAATAAATGCAATCTTGATAGTTTTGGAGAAGCTACACTTTTTTTAAATTTGTTCTGTCTTTGATGCTGGAAAACAATCTACAGAGCATGAGGTGTCCTCCATTATGCTAAGCCAGATGAAAGTATTTAGTAGAGCATGCACACATAAAATAAATGGTTCTATTTATCTAGACAACACTGTGATATGACATATCTTTGCTTTTCAGCTCAGCAATAGAAATACTGTACCAACAGAAACGTATGCTTGTTCACTACATAGGTGTTCTTTAATTAGTGTACTTAATTAGAATATTACTTTCACTATTTCTCCTTTGGCCATTTTTCATTTCAAGAAAAGGAAAATTGCCTCTCACAAAATATTTAAAATTTAACAAGGTTTATTATTACAAGTAGTCTTAGCCTTACAGGAAAAATTAGTAGAAAATTCAATAGTTTCTATATATCCCCAATAACCTGTGATAACACAGCCATACTCATTATCAAACTCCAACACTGGAGTAGCACAATTATTATGTGTGATGAATGACACTCATTTATTATTATTGCCCCAAATCCATAGTTAATCTTTGTAGACAGGCTTAATTCATGAATGCTATTTTAATATAATTATAATGATATATAAACTCTGCCCTTCTCCATATGTGTACTATGACACCAGCTCTCATAGATAAATAAATAAAAAAACTTAAGAAAATATAAAATGTAAAAGAGTGTCTTTCCATGACTTAATAGTTCATTTCTTATTAGCACAAACCAGTAATTTAATGTTTGGATATATGACAGTACTATGCTATGGTCTGAATATTAGTGACTACCCCAATTTGGATAATTTATATGTTGAAATCTTATCTAAATGAAAAGAGTATTAAGATTTGAAGAGGTGCTTATTCTATATGAGTAGCATCATAACTTCTGAATTAGTTCTTCTTTATTAAAGGAGACCTTATGATGAGGAGTTTAGGGTTACTTTGGGTAAACTTATAGCAAGAAAGACAGGGAAAGAATTAATGACCAGGATATCAAATTCCTTTTCTGAGTACACTCCCAGTGACCTAAAGACTTCAAACTGGATACAATCTCTGGAACTGGTTCACTACCTCTCAATCACATGAGAGAGTAGGGACATAGCAACTAATACATGGGTCATTGAAAAATGCCCACACTACAGCACTTTGGAATTGTAGCTCCAGTCTTTGGATTCACTATTTATTTATTTATTTATTTATTTATTTATTTGTTTGTTTGTTTGTTTGTTTGTTTTTCATTGGATATTTTTTATGCACATTTCAAATGTTATTATCTATCCCAGTTTCCCAAGACATAAACCCCCTATCCCATCCCCCAGTCTATTTGGAGTTCTGTAGGCTTCTTGTGTGTTCATGGGCATCTTTTTCTTTAGGTTATGGAAGTTTTCTTCTATAATTTTGTTGAAGATATTTACTGGCCCTTTAAGTTTGCAGTCTTCACTCTCTTCAATACCAGTTATCCTTATGTTTGATCTTCTCATTGTGTACTTGATTTCCTGGATGTTTTAGGCAAGGTCCTTTTTGTGTTTTACATTTTCTTTGACAGTTGTGTCAATGTTTTCTATGGTATCTTCTGCCCCTGAGATTCTCCCTTCTGTCTCTTGTATTCTGTTGGTGATGCTTGCATCTATGACTCCTGATCTCTTTTCTAGGTTTTCTATTTCCAGGGTTGTCTAAATTTGTGTTTTCTTTATTGTTTCTATTTCTATTTTTAAATCCTGGATGGTTTTCTTCAATTCCTTCACTTGTTTGGTTGTGTTTTCCTGTGATTCTTTGAGGAATTTTTGTGTTTCCTATTTATGGGCTTCTACATTTTAACTTGTGTTGTCCTGTAATTATTTAATAGAGTTATCTATATACTTAAAGTCATCTATCATCATCATAAGATGTGACTTTTAATACAAATCTTGCTTTTCTTTTTTTCCCATCTTTATTAAATTGTGTATTTCTTACTTACATTTCAATTGTTATTATCTTTCCCAGTTTCCAGGCAAACATCCCCTGACCCCTCCCCATCCCCTTCTATATGGGTGTTCCCCTCCCCATCCTCCTCCCATTACTGCCCTCCCCTCAACAATCCCATTCACTGCGGGTTCAGGCTTGGCAGGACCAAGGGCTTCCCCTTCCACTGGTGTACTTATTAGGCTATTCATTGCTACCTATGCAGTTGCAGCCCAGGGTCAGTCCATGTATAGTTTTTGGGTAGTGGCTTACTCCCTGGAAGCTCTGGTTGGTTGGCATTGTTGTTCATATGGGGTCTCAAGCCCCCTTCAAGCTATTTCAGTCCTTTCTCGGATTCCTTCAATGGGGGTCCTGTTCTCAGTTTAGCGGTTTGCTGCTGACATTCGCATATGTATTAGCCATATTCTGGATGTGTCTCTCAGGACAGATCTACATCCGGTTCCTGTCAGCCTGCACGTCTTTGCTATATCCATCTTATCTAGTTTGGTGGTTCTAAATGTATGGGCCACATGTGGGGCAGGCTCTGAATGGAGGTTCCTTCAGCCTCTGTTCTAAACTTTGCTTTCCTATTCCCTCCCAAGGGTATTCTTGTTCCCTTTTAAAGAAGGAGTGAAGCATTCGAATTTTGGTCATCCTTCTTGAGTTTCATGTGTTCTGTGCATCTAGGGTAATTCCAGCATTTAGGCTACTATCCACTTATCAATGAGTGCATACCATGTATGTTTTTCTGTGATTGGGTTACCTCACTCAGGATGGTATTTTCCAGTTCCATCACATTTGCCTATGAATTTCATAAAATCATTGTTTTTGATAGCTGAGTAGTATTCCATTGTGTAGATATACCACATTTTCTGTATCCATTCCTCTGTTGAAGGGCATCTGGGTTCTTTCCAGCTTCTGGCTATTATAAAAAAGGCTGCTATGAACATATTGGAGCATGTGCCTTTGTTATGTATTGGAGCATATTTTGGGTATATGCCCAAGAGAGGTATAGTTGGGTCATGGTGGTGCAATGTCAATTTTCTGAGGAACCTCCAGACTGATTTCCCAGAATGGTTGTATTAGTCTGCAATCCCTCAACAATGGAGGAGGTTCCTCTTTCTCCACACCCCTCACCAGCATCTGCTGTCACCAGAGTTTTTGATTTTAGCCATTCTGACTGGTGTGATGTGGAATCTCAGGGTTGTTTTGATTTGCATCTCCCTTATAAATGAAGATGTTGAACATTTCTTTAGGTGCTTTCAGCCATACGTCATTCCTCAGTGGTGAATTCTTTGTTTAGTTCTGAACCTCATTTTTTAATAGGGTTATGTGTCTCCCTGCCATCTAAGTTCATGTGTTCTTTGTATATTTTGGATATAAGCCCTCTATCAGTTGTAGGATTGGTAAAGATCATTTCCCAATCTGTTGATTGCTGTTTTGTCCTAACAACAATGTCCTTTGCCTTACAGAAGCTTTGCAGTTTTATTAGATCCCATTTGTCCATTCTTGATCTTAGAGCATAAGCCGCTGTTGTTTTGTTCAGGGAATCTTCTCCAGTGCCCATGTGTTCGAGTCGAGACTCTTACACTTTTTCTTCCATTAGTTTAAGTGTTTCTGGTTTGATGTGGAGGTCCTTGATTCACTTGGACTTAAGCTTTGTACAGGGTGATCAGAATGGATCAATCTGCATTCTTCTACATGCTGACCTCCAGTTGCACCAGCACCATTTGCTGAAAATGCTATCTTTTTTCCATTGGATGGTTTTGTTTCTTTGTCAAAAATCAAGTGACCGTAGGTGTGTGTGCTCATTTCTGGGTCTTCAATTATTTCCTCTGTCTCTGCCTGTCTCTGTACCAATACCATGCAGTTTTATTACTATTCCTCTGTAATGGCCTGCTTGAGTTCAGGGATAGTGATTCCCCAGAAGTCCTTTATTGTTGAGGATAGTTTTCCCTATCCTGGTTTTTTTTTTTTTTTGTTATTCCAGATGAATTTACCAAATTGTTCTGTCTAACTCTTTTAAGAATTGCATTGGAATTTTGATGGGGATTTCATTTAATTTGCAGATCGCTTTTGGTAAAATGGCAATTTTTACTATATTAATCCTGCCAATCCATGAGCATGGGAGGTTTTTCCATTTTCTGAGATCTTCTTTAATTTCTTTATTCAGAGGCTTGAAGTTATTATCATACAGATCTTTTATTTGCTTTAGTTGAGGTCACAGGTATTTTATACCGAGGTATTTTATATTATTTGGTACTATTATATAGGTGTCGTTTCCTAATTTCTTTCTCGGCTTGTTTCTGTTTTGTGTAGAGGAAGGCTCCTGATTTATTTGAGTTAATTTTATACCCAGCCACTTTGCTGAAGGTGTTTATCAGGTTTAGTAGTTCTCTGGTGGAACTTTGGGATCCCTTAAATATACTCTCATATCATCTGCAAATAGTGATATTTTGCCTTCTTCCTTTCCAATCTGTTTCCCTTTGATCTCCTTTTGTTGTCTACAGATCTTGCTTTTCTGAGGGTTTTGGATATCCAGTATTTACTTTTATGGGAGAAATGGGCTCTGATGATGCCAAGTAGTATTGTTCTCTGTTGCTTAGCTTCCTGTGCTTGACTCTCAACATCAGGTTGTCTCTGGTGTTAGCTTACCTGTTGTCTCTGAAAGTGGCTTGACCCTCCTGTAGGCCTGTGTGTCAGTACTCTTGTAGACCTGTTTTCTTTCAGCTGTATCTAGGAACAGAGAGGTGCTCCTGGATGTGTGTGTGTGACCTGAAGCCTCCAGGCATATTGCTTGGTGCACAAGAGTTGGTCTGACCTCTGCTTTCCTGTATGTAGGCACTCCTGGTGACTGGCTTTAAGCTCTTGGTGCAGGCAGAAACCTGAATGGTCCTGCCCCTGATTGCTCCTATCTTGCTGTTCTCAGATGGCACAGATAGCACTAGACTGTTTCCTCTTGGGTCAGGAATGAGGGAAGAATGGAGTTGTCTCCTCTGATTTCTTAGGAGTGACTACACTTATGAGGGTTCAGCTCTCTCCCTCACGGAATTTGGGTATAGGGAGCTGTGGGACTCGTTTAGTTCAGTTCTGGGCACAGGCAGAAACTAGCAGATTCCTGCTTCTGACTGCTCCTATCCAGAGGCCACTATTCAGATTCTTCTTGGCCCAGGAATATAAGGTGGGCAGAATTGGCAGGCTCCCCTGACATCTCAGGATTGTCTGCACTTCTGGGGGTTCGACTCTCTCCCCCATTGGATTTGGGTGCAGGGAGCTGTGGGACAGGTTCAGTCCAGTTCAGCTACAGCCAGAAGCAGGAAGTGTCCTGTTCCACAAGACTTCTGCCTTTGTTTGTCCTGAGGTCTCCAGTTGGGACACTTGGAGCAGAAAAGTTGGTCTTACCTCTGCTCTCATGTGTGTAGGCGCTCCTGATGACACTTGATTCACTTTTAAAATGTTTTCCTATAGTGTTCAGAGTTCTTCCCAAAACTATTGGCTTCAGTTTAAGGATATATTGTGTTGATTTCTCTGTTTACATGTATCTGATGTTTCATATATCTTATGCCTTCTTTTTTCCCTCTTGACTTTTAGTTTTGCTAAATTATGTCTTTCAGTCATTTTATTTTTTCAGGGAAACAGTGACTGTTGTATGCTTTTCACAACCTTTTATGTTGAAAAATTTCTGTCTTTTGTGACTGGATAGGTCAAGAGCTCTGTAGTTAGAATCTTTTGATTTCATGCCTCTGAAAACATTCAGCATTATGCACTATCATTAACTTCTAAAAAAGTGAATACTCTTTATTTGAAGTTATTTTTTTTTCTTTTCTTTTCTTTTTCTTTTTTCTGGAGCTGGGGGCCGAACCCAGGGCTTTGCGGTTGCTAGGCAAGCGCTCTACCACTGAGCCAAATCCCCAACCCCTTTATTTGAAGTTATTTTAAAAGTTCTGTTTATATTACCTTTTGTTTTAGAACTTCTCTCATGTATCTACACCTAATTCTTATTTAATTTTTTATTATTTAGAATTTGTATGACTAAAATTTCACTTTCACTAGAAAGAACAAACAAAGCTGCAGAAATATGAAAGTATATACATAAGACTCAAAACTGTGATTTTTAACATTCTTTTAAGATTATTGATAGCTTTTTATAACAAGAATTTTCTCTCTTCTCAGAATTCAGTTTCTAGAAGCAAAAGACTTCTTTCATAATTTATTTAGTTTCCTAAATACATATGTAATTGAGGAAATTATCTGATAGAAACAGCAGTTCCTTGCTTTCATATAAGGGTGGGTAAGTCTGCAAATGATTCTGCTTTTACAAAAGAATTAGCAGACATTTGAAGTTTTCTATATTGACACTTTTAACTCAATCCCCCTATCTATATTCAAACAATTTATAGATAATTTAGGAAACTTTATTCAAATTTCCCCATTTCTATTGGCTTCCTAATAAGCACATGACATATTATTATATAATTATTTGTCACAAGGTGAAGTAAGTTCTCATGTCCCCATTTTACAGACAGTGAGACTAAAATCTAATGGAAATTTGATTAATTATATATCTGTTTTTAATATTTATTTCTTTATTCTGTCATTCATTCAGTTACCCATCATTTAGTATCTGCTACTAAAACTATGGTACCATAGGTAATGCTGCAAAGATGAAAGAGTTTGCTATTTAATCTGTAAGAAAGGTATACAACAAAAATATTTATAGTACAGGGTATTCATACTATTTCCAATTCAATTGGAAATATTCCTATTATCAAAATCTTTTTATCCTAATTGATGCCTGTCTCTATTCAACAGTGTCCATGCTTTCTACTTGCCAGTGTGCCTTTCTGTCTTCCCAACCACCTTCCACAGTGATATTTCTAAAGCTCATATTTAACAGAAACATTCATTAATCTCATAGCCCTAGGAAATAAATATGGTCCAATTTCATTCTGTTGAATAATATTCCTTTTTAATAGCTTGCTTTTACCTTATTTAGCTGTACCAAGACTTATAATTTCACTCTAGTCCATCAAACATTGTGTGTGTGTGTGTGTGTGTGTGTGTGTGTGTGTTTGTGTAAGACTGTGATTTTGAACATATTTGATTTTTGCATAGAATGGACTTCTTATACCTCACCCAAAAGGAACTTTGGGTATTTTCTGAGTACTTATTACTCCCTTTCGTCCTCTGCATCTTATTTTACCTCTATCACAATCTTCACAATACTGTGGACCATTTACTTTTATATACCTCTTTTCCATCAAGTTATGAGTCCATTGAAATGATGGACAAGACTAAAAGGTGCTGATATGTGAAGCAACTGGGTTCCCAACAAAAGGACTATGAGATTGATGATGTAGCAGATTGACATTTTGTTCTCCACGTCTTAAGACAGTAACAGTCACACTTCATCTTTTAGTCTTATAACAGTAACATTCCTTGGTAATTGTTTAGAAAAGCAACATTGTAAGATCCAGCTAACAAATATTAAACCAAATACTTTGAGAAAATAGCACAAATTTTCATGGCTCTTTATCCTCCAGGTGATTTTAAAATTGGGAGCTATAATTCTAAGAGAAATACTGGTAGTGAGTTTGGTGGTTATTTCACTGTTATCCAATAAAGAGATGGAATAAGTTCACATAAGCAAGTTCATTACATCATAGACTATGAATAAGTTCTGCAAACTCACCAGTTTAGGGGGAGGCAAACACTCATTGATATGAGTGTTACAGTATATGTGCATTAAGCATGATTCTGAAGAACAGATAAATTGCTGAATGATGGGTAATGGAAATGGAGCACACTGCACCAGGAGATAAACTGGACATTAAAACTGTAAATCAGAAGAACATGCATTGAGAAAGCATGTGGAGTATTAAGGAGTACCTGGAGTATAGTTTAGTACAAAAGAAAATTTCAAGTCTTTGTGTTAGCCAGAAAATCAAAGCAGAGGATAGAAGATAGGAAAACAGAAGCACATAAAGATACAAGATAAGAATATTGTTTTGTAAATCCTGGTCCCTTGTAGGTAAAAAATACTTCACTGGATGGCCCCATGCCCATGCATATATGGGCAGCACAAGTGTGACACGATGACTTATTTTTAAAAAGAAGAAAGGGTGTACGGATGAGTGAAGGAGTTAGAAAGAGATGTAGAAGAGTGATCACAATACATTGTATAAAATTCTCAAAGAACTAATTAAACTACTGTGTGTTGGGGGCAGTTAAGGGGGATAGATGGGGAGAATACCCGTATGGAGGAGGAGGAGGGGATGGGGGCTTATGGACAGGAAACCAGGAAAGGGGAAAACATTTGAAATGTAAGTAAAGAAATAAATTAAAAAAAATTAAAAAGAGACAAGATATTTTGAAGAGATATTCAAGGTCTTTTGATTGGGAGCAATTCAATAACTTCATTGCTGAAAAGATATTGGGAATCTAGAATAACTGTAACTATCAGAGAATCTAAACATTATAATTATGTTGTATAGTCATATTATTGAGAAGGTGGGCTTTGGCATACAAAACAATAAAATTATTATCCTGGATTCCTTAAAGATTAGTTGAAAGATTTGGATTTTAGGATTATTATCTATAAAATAGGAATATAATTATAGCTCTTTGTGGTGGTTTGAATATGTTTGGCCCATGGAGTGGCAAAATTAGGAGTCATGGCCTTGTTAGTGGAGATGTGATCTATGTTGGAGGAAGTGTGTCATTGTGGGGGTGGGCTTTAATATCCTCATCTAGAGGCCTGGAAGCAAGCATGGCCTTGTTGGAGGATGCGTGGTCTATGTTGGAGGAAGTGTATCACTGTGAAGGTGGGCTTTGAAATCCTACTGCTAGCTGACTGAGGACAGTACACTCCTGGCTTTCTTTTGATATAAAGCTCTTAGCTCCTAAAGCACCATGCCTGCCTTGTTGCTGCCTTGCTTGCTGACTTGATGATAATGGACTGAACCGCTGAACCTATAAGCCAGCCCCAATTAAATGTTGTCCTTTGTAGGAGTTGCCTTAGTCATGGTTTCTGTTCACAGCAGTAAAACTCAAAATGAGACAACATCATAAAAGATTTGGCTAATAAGAACCAATAATTGTAACAAAGCATTTTATGTTCTTACCTCATACAAGGTATTTGATTCATGGTACTTATTATCTTGTTTAAGGATTTATGTAGAAATCTCCCATGTAATAACCATACATCAACATAAAATGTACTCTCTCTCTCTCTCTCTCTCTCTCTCTCTCTCTCTCTGTGTGTGTGTGTGTGTGTGTGTGTGTGTGTGTGTGTGTGTGGAGGGGTGGTGGTGGTGGTTGTTGTGTACTTAAATTCTATCCCATGGTGCTTCTTTTTTCTTCAATACTTATCACTAAATTTATATGTAGTTCTAGTCACATAATAGAAGAGCATAATTAATTGCTAAATGAAATGATTGCATTAGTAAAAAATAATTCTCTGCATGGGACACTATTAATTTGGCTCAAACAGATTTCATGTATCATATTATGTTATAGTAAAAACATAATATAATTTTTACTGAAGGGTTTCCATGAAAGGCTTCACAATTTCTTTCACCTCTATGGACAGGTATCAATGCACAAAGTAGAAACAGATTTTTGACTTGTCATCTGTTTGCATTGATTTGATTATGCCTAGTGAGATTCTAGAAAATATTTAATCTGTAAGGTTTAATGATTGTATTGTGTAAAGATCACTAAGCAGAGTTTGAGTATCAACTATTAGTTCATTGGCTATAACGTCTTGGGGAAGTTACTTCAATTCTTCAAAATGTAATATAAAACAAGGATTAAGTGAGGTTAAATAGAAATGTAACTGCATATGAATAAACTTAACTATTCTTATCTCTATTATAAGGCATTTTTGTTCACTCTCAAAGTAGAAAAAAATATACTAGAACCCTGTTTTAACTGACTTGTATATATCTGTGAATGAGCTTTTGGTTATGATCTTTAATCAAGTCATGTCCAGAATGAGTACCATAAATATAACCTTGTCTTCCTACATAATGAAACATTTTGGTTCTCACCGCTTGGCAATAAAGTTTTTCTATGTTCTTGTCTGATTTTCTATGAATATAGTGAATCATTCACATGCACTTTTCTAGTTCTTAAGAAATGTCAATAATGTGTAGTATTTATTATAAAGCATACTGGCAACACTCTTTTGCTTATGATATGTCAAGTTATTCTAAAGTAACTATACCTCAAAGTTCATCATTTAAGAGAAACACAAAGAGCTGAGACACCGCCGGAACCTGAAGGAAACAGACCGGATAAACAGTTCTCTGCACCCAAATCCCGTGGGAGGGAGAGCTAAACCTTCAGAGAGGCAGACACACCTGCGAAACCAGAAGAGACTGCTCTCTGCACACATTACTGATTCCAGAGGAAAGCACCAGAATCCATCTGGAACCCTGGTACACGGAGGCTCCCGGAAGGCGGCGAGATCTTCCTGGTCGCTGCTGCATGAGAGCCCGTAGGCAGCACCAATGAACCCTGAGCCTCGGGAACACAGGTAAGACTAACTATCTGCTGCAAGTGACTTGCCTGGTGGAATCGGGACAAACAGAGGCAGAATTCCTCTAGGATCGGGCACGTCCTGTGTTTACCGGAAGTCCCACACCCGCGGATCCCGGCCCGCAGCAGCTCTCTGCTCCCAGAACCCGTGGGAGAGATACCTTACCCCCTGGTCAGGTGGGCACTCCTGAGGCTGCAGAGCGGAAGAGACCACCAACACTGCCCACCCCTGCCCACATCCCTGACCCAAGAGGAAACTGTACAAGGCCTCTGGGTTCCTGTCCTATAGGCCTGTGTGTCAGGAGTGCTGTAGACCTGTTTTCCGCTCTTTCAGTCAGTTATGATTTTGAATCTAGATCTTGCTTTTCTGGTGTGTTTGGATATTCCATGTTTGTTTTGATGGGAGAATTGGGCTCCGATGGTGCCATGTAGTCTTGGTTTCTGTTGCTTGGGTTCCTGTGCTTGCCTCTCGCTATTTCTGACAGTGGCTAGACTGTCCTATAGGCCTGTGTGTCAGGAGTGCTGTAGACCTGTTTTCCTCTCTTTCAGTCAGTTATGGGGACAGAGTGTTCTGCTTTCGGGCGTGTAGTTTTTCCTTTCTACAGGTCTTCAGCTGTTCCTGTGGACTTGTGCCTCGAGTTCACCAGGCAGGTCACTTGCAGCAGAAAAGTTGGTCTTACCTGTGGTCCCGAGGCTCAAGTTTGCTCGCGGGGGAGACATAACTAAGATTCAGAGGAAATTCAAAAAATCATCAGATCTTACTATAAAAGCCTATATTCAACAAAACTTGAAAATCTGCAGGAAATGGACAATTTCCTAGACAGATACCAGGTACCGAAGTTAAATCAGGAACAGATAAACCAGTTAAACAACCCCATAACTCCTAAGGAAATAGAAGCAGTCATTAAAGGTCTCCCAACCAAAAAGAGCCCAGGTCCAGACAGGTTTAGTGCAGAATTCTATCAGACCTTCATAGAAGACCTCATAGCAATACTATCCAAACTATTCCACAAAATTGAAACAGATGGAGCACTACCGAATTCCTTCTATGAAGCCACAATTACTCTTATACCTAAACCACACAAAGACCCAACAAAGAAAGAGAACTTCAGACCAATTTCCCTTATGAACATCGATGCAAAAATACTCAACAAAATTCTAGCAAACGTCGAATCCAGAGCACATCAAAACAATCATCCACCATGATCAAGTAGGCTTCATCCCAGGCATGCAGGGATGGTTTTAATATAAGGAAAACCATTACCTAAACATAGTAAAGC
>NC_046172.1:34346365-34466997 GCF_011064425.1 Rattus rattus
CAGAGGCCTTGTACAGTTGCCTCTTGGGTCAGGGATGTGGGCAGGGGTGGGCAGTGTTGGTGGTCTCTTCCGCTCTGCAGCCTCAGGAGTGCCCACCTGACCAGGCGGTAAGGTATCTCTCCCACGGGTTCTGGGAGCAGAGAGCTGCTGCGGGCCGGGATCCGCGGGTGTGGGACTTCCGGTAAACACAGGACGTGCCCGATCCTAGAGGGATTCTGCCTCTGTTGTCCCGATTCCACCAGGCAAGTCACTTGCAGCAGATAAGTTAGTCTTACCTGTGGCCCCGAGGCTCGAGTTCGCTCGCGGGGTTCTGCCCACGGGCTCTCCGCGGTGGCAGCGACCAGGAAGCTGTGCTAATCTTTATAATAAAAGAAACATCAAAGGATAAAATTCTATGTAATTAATATAGGTAATTTTAAATATTTTATATTCACTTTATATTATGTATTTTCTATTTTTCTATGTACCTAAAATTATATAATACACACACACACACACACATACACACACACACACGCACACACTTTCACACATTCCAGTCCTATAGAATGAAATTAAAATAAATGTGAGAAATATGTTATACTTACTTGAGCACAGTAACAAACAAAGAATCATATTTAGATTTAGATAACAACATGCATGTATACAAAGAAAATTTCTACCCACTACTTTGCCATTCCAACCCCCCCCATTTCTAAAAACATGCCCTTCCAACTTCCTTTGTCTGTCTTTTTCTCTGTCTCTTTTCCCTGAACCCCCCCTGTGTGTGTGTGTGTGTGTGTGTGTGTGTGTGTGTGTGTAATAACCCACTAAGGCCAGTTACTGTTCATATGTCCATGGATTTAGGGCTATCTATTGGCATATAAAAAACCCCCTTGTGGCCTCATCTTCAAAACTTTTGAGTAATAAAGGAATTAACCCCACTCAACATCTGTCAACTTCTGATAATTCCTCAGTTAGTGAAGCCTAAAAACCATCTGTACTACCTACACACCATTTGGCTGATCTTGTATAGGTCATGTGCATGTAAGCACAGCTTCTGTGAGGTCGTGAATACAATAGCATGTCATGACCAGAAGACAGCACTTGCCAACATTCCTTTCCATCTTGAAGGTCTTATATTCTTTCCTGCTCTACTTCCTTGATATTCTTCTATAAGCCTTGATTGCAATGGTCGTGGATGGGTGTCCTTTTTAAGGATGAGCACTTAGTCTCTTGTTTTCAGCACTTTGACCAACTATGCAGCTCCCTTTTGACTGCTATTCACCTCTAAGAGAAGTTTTCCCTCGTCAATATTGAGAAGAGCATGTCTATAGATAAACATATTTAGATAGCAATCTCATAGCATGACAATTTAGCAAGGTAATAATAGCAGACATACTTTGCTTAGCAGGTTTGAAGCACAGCATGAAGTGTCCAAGACTGGCTAAGACCATTGGTGTGTTATTTCTCAGAAGCCTACATAGCATCTTCCAGAACTATGAAAGCTAGCTATCAGAAAGGGAGTTTTCAGGTCTGGTTAATGTTTCTTCTATGTCCTGCAACAAAATGTGTGTTGTCTTCAATAGTAGAAACTTACCATATAGTTGCAATGGGTAACCAAGAACAATAACATTGGCCTGTGTTGGTTTAGAGACCTCTGGGCAGTCTCTTTGTACTCTAATTCTTATTTAATAACTGTGAGAGTAACATTGCCCACTTATGAAGATTAATTCTATTTGAACTTTTTTTTAAAGCTGCACTTTGAAATTAGTTTACTAACCCATGGGTTTTCGTAGGCTTTTCCCTAAAGCCTTAATTTTAATTAAGTCACCCACTAACCCCACCTGTTCTCCACCCATCTGAATCTAGTCCAGCTCAATCCTTTGACCGAAAATATACCCAGTGCTCTATGATTTCTCATGTGGTGTATTGTCTCTACAGTAACATTTTTAAGTTGGGTTGTGCGATAACAGGGTTTCATATGGTTTTATATACCCTGTATTTTTCATTTAGCCTTCCTCTTTACTTCACATCCCCCTCCCCCATTTCCTCCATACACCCACATTCTTCAGTGCTTAATTTATTCTGCCTCACTGGTCTTTCTAACTTTCTTCCTCTTCCTCTTTACTTGTAATTTACTATCACCCCTCCCTAATGTGTCTCCTACAAGGAGGCCCCATTTTTGGTTTCCTGACATCCACTTCTGCTCCAAGTAAAACACATGAAACTCAATACTAGAACTAGGATTGCATATGAAAGAACATCAGGCAGTGGAGTTTCTGGGCCAAGGTTATCTCACTGAGTATAATATTCCCAGTCTCATTCAATTCCCTACAAATTTTACTTTAATTTTTTAAAACCAGAACAATTGAACAATTTAATCTATAAAATTAAGAAGGAAAAGTCTTATGATTTTTTCTCTAAAAATATTTTCATATTTTTATTATTGTATTTATTTACAAGTCAAAGGTATCCCCCTTCCAAGTTCTCCCTCTATAAACCTCCCAACCCCTACCCCTCCATCTGTGAAGGTACTCCCCCACTCCCCGACCCACCTCCCTCACCGCTCTAGAATTCCCCTATGCTGGGGCATTGAGTCTTCACAGGACCAAGGGTCTTTCCTCCCATTGTTACCAGATAAGGCCATCCTCTGCTATATACAAAACTGGAGCTATGGGTAACCTCCATGTGTACTCTTTGGTTGCTGGTTTAATCACTGGGAGCTCTGGGTGGGGTGTTATGGTTGGTTGATATTATTGTTCTTCCTATGGGGTTGCAAAACCCTTCAGCTTCTTCAGTCCTTCCCCTAACTCCCAATGCTCAGTCCTATGGTCCCTATCTGTATTAGTCAGGCTCTGGCAGAGCCTCTCAGGAGACAGCTATATCAGGGTCTTGTCATCAAGCACTTCTTGGCACCAGCAATAGTGTCTGGGTTTGGTGGTTGCATATGAGATGGATCTCTACATGGGGCAGTCTCTGGATGGCCTTTCCTTCAGTTTCTGCTCCACTCTTTTTCCCTATACTTCCTTTAGATAGGAATAATTCTGTGTTAACATTTTTGAGATGGGTGGGTGATCCATCCCTTAACCGGGAGCCATGTCTAACCTCTGGATATGGTCTCTACAGATTCTCTCTCCCCTTTGTTGGGTATTTCAGTTAATATCATCCACGTTGGGTCTTGGGAGCCTCTTGCGTTCTGGCCTCTGGGACTTTCTAGTGGCAACCCCTAGTTCCCCATTCCCCATTGCTTCATACCTCTGTTCAATTTCTTAACCCTCTCTAATCGCCTCTGTTTCCTCCCATATCTGATAATACCCCTCTTTCCCTTCCAACTTCATTCTTCATACCAAGTCCCTACCAGTGTCCACCTCCTGTGATTATTTTGTTCCACCTTCTAAGTAGGACTGAAGCATCCATACTTTGGACTTCTTTCTTCTTGAGCTTCATATGGGTCTGTGAGTTGTATCATAGGTGTTCTGAACTTATCCACTCATCAGTGAGAATATACCATGTATTCTTTTGTGACTGGATTACCTCACCAGGATGATATTTCTAGTTCCATCATTTTTTCTGTGAATTTTGTGAGGCATTTTTAATAGCTGAGTAGTACCATTCAGTAAATGTACCCATTTTCGTATCCATTTCTCTGTTGAGGGATATCTGTTGTTTCCAGCTTCTGTTATTATAAATAAGACTGTTATAATATAGGAACATATAATTTGTTATATGTTGACATCTTCTGGTATATGCACAGAGTGGTATATCTGGGTCCTCAGTACTATGTCCATTTTTCTGAGTAACCTCCTGACGGATTTCCAGAGTGGTTGTACCAGCTTGCAATCGTGAATAGCAAAGGAGGAGGTTCTCTTTCTACATACTTTTTACTTGTGCAGCATCTGCTGTCACCTGAGTTTTGATTCAGCCATTCTGACTGGTGTGAGGTAGAATATCAGTGTCATTTTGATTTGCATTTCTCTGATGACTAAGGATGTTCAATGTTTCTCTCGGTGCTTCTTGGCCATTCGAGATTCCTTAGGTGAGAATTCTTTGATTAGCTCTGTACCCCATTTTTAAATACGGTTATTTGTTTCTCTGGAGTTTAAACTCCATGAGTTCTTTGTATATATTGGATATTAGCCCTCTATCAGAAGTAGCATTTTTCAAGATTTTTTTCCCAATCCGTTTGTTGCTGTTTTGTCCTATTGACAGTGTCCTTTCCCTTACAGAAGGTTTGCGATTTTATGAGGTCTCATTTGTTAATTGTTGATCTCAGAGCATAACCCATTGGTGTTTAGTTCAGGAAATGTTCCCCTGTGTCCATGTGTTCGAGGCTATTCCTCATGTTCTCTTCTATTAGATTTAGTGTATCAGGTTTTATGTGGAGGTCCTTGATCCACTTAGACTTGAGCTTTGTATGAGGAGAAAAGAATGGACCAATTTATATTCTTTTATATGCTGATTCCCAGTTGTACCAGCAGCACTTGTTGAAAATGCTATCTTTTTACACCTGGATGGTTTTAGCTTCTTTGTCAAAGATGAAGAGGCCAGAGGTGTGCGGGTTCATTTCTGGGTCTTCACTTTATTCCATTGATCTACCTGCCTGTCTCTGTTCCAATACCATGCTGTTTTTTATTATGATTGCTCTGTATTAGACCTTGAGGTCAGGGTTGGTGATTTCCCCGAAGTTCTTTTCATTGTTGAGAATAGTTTTTGCTATTCTGGATTTTTGATTATTTCAAATGAATTTGAGAATTGCTCTTTCTAATGGTATAAAGAATTGAGTTGGAATTTTGATGGGGATTGCATTGATTCTTTAGATTGCTTTCAGCAAGATGGTCATTTTTGCTATATTAATCCTGTCAATCCATGAGCATCGGAGATCTTTCCATCTTCTGAGCTCTTCTTTGATTTCTTTCTTTAGGGACTTGAAGTTCTTGTCATACAGATCTTTCACTTTATTGGTTAAAGCCACACCAAGATACTTTATATTATTTGTGATTATTGTGAAGGGTGTCATTTCCCTAATTTCTTTCTCAGCCAATTTATCCTAAATTTAAGTAGAGAAAAGCTACTGATTTGTTTGAGTTAATTTTATATCCAACCAATCTGCTGAAGTTGTTTATCAGCTGTACAAGTTCTCTGGTGAAATTTTTGGGGTCACTTGAATATGGTATATATCATATGCAAATAGTGATTTTTGGCTTCTTCCTTTCTAATTTGTATCCCTTTGATCTCCTTTGGTTGTCTAATTGCTCTGGCTAGGATTTGAACTACTATATTGAATAGGTAGGGAGAGAGTAGGCGGCCTTGTCTAGTCCTTGATTTTAGTGTGATTGCTTCATGTTTTTCTCCATTTAGTTTGATGTTGGCTACTGGTTTGCTGTATATTGCTTTTATTATGTCTAGGTATAGGCCTTGAAATCCTGATCTCTCCAAGACTTTAACATGAAATGTGTTGAATTTTATCAAATGCTTTTTCAACATCTAATGAGATGATCATGTGTTTTTTTTTCTCTTTGAATTTGTATAATGGATCAAGTTGATGGATTTCTGTATATTGAACCATCCCTGTGTCCCTGGGATGAAGCCTACTAGATCATGGTGAATGATTATTTTGATGTGTTCTTGGATTCAGTTTGTAAGAATTTTATTGAGTATTTTTGTATCGATATTTATAAGGGAAATTGATCTGAAATTTTCTTTCTTTGTTGGGTTTTTGTGTGGTTTAGCTATCAGTGTAACTTTGGCTTCATAAAATGGATTAGGAAGTGTTCCTTCTGTTTCTATTTTGTGGAATAATTTGAAGTGTATTGGTATTGGATCTTCTTTGATAGAATTCTGCACTAAACCCATCTGGCTCTGGGCTTTTTTTTCCTTTTTCTTTTTCTTTTTCTTTTGACTGCTTCTATTTCTTTAGCTGTTATGGGACTGTTTAGATTGTTTATCTGATCCTGATCCTGATTTAACTTTATTACCTGATATCTGTCTAGAAAAATATCCATTTATCCAGATTTTCCATTTTTGTTGAGTACATGCTTTTGTAGTATTATCTGATGATTTTTTTGAATTTACTCAGTTTTTGTTGTTATATCTCCCTTTTCATTTCTGATTTTGTTAATCTGGATACTGTCTCTGTACCCTCTGGCTAGTCTGGCTGCTCAGCTATTTCTGTATCCTGTGGGCTTCAGGTGAGTCCCACTATGGCTAGCTACTGAAGCAGAATTGGTGGACTCACCTTCTGTTATCTTACATATGTCAGCACTCCTGGGAGACCAGCTCTTTTCAGGGCAGAGAACTATGGCACAGGATCATTAATTTTTTTGCAACGGATTAATACTCCACTGTGTATGTGTACCATATTTTAAGTTTTAAATAATTCTTGAGGCTATACTATAATTAAATAATTCACATCTTCTCTTTTTCCCCTCCAAAACCTTTTCATGTACCTCCTTGCTTTCTTTCAAAATCATGGCTTCTTTTTCTTTAATCATTGTTATATATACTATATAAACACAATCTGCTAAGTTCATATAATGGTATTTGTATATATGCTTCCAGGGCTGTCCATTTGTTATTGACAACCAATTGATGTGGTTTTATAGGGAAGACTATTTTCCCATCTCTTACTTTTTAATTTCTTTTTTAAAATGTTTTAAAGATTTATTAGCCATTTTTTTTTAAATATTTTTTATTATTATATATGAGTACACTGTAGCTGTCCTCAGACACCAGAAGAGGGCATCAGATCCCATTACAGATGGTTTGTGAGCCACCATGTGATTGCTTGGATTTGAACTGGGATCTCAGGAAGAGCAATTAATTGCTTTTAACCACCTTCAGAGCCATCTCTCAGCCCTTACTTTTAATTTCTTTGCCTGTAGTTCTTGTCTGTAGTTGGGAATGAAAGCATAGGCTTCCCTTTCCATTAGCATGTCTATTATGTTGTCTTTAGTCCAGCTTACATTTTGGGCAAGCATGCTGGTGATGGACATTGTTGGGCCTTCACTTGGTGTTCCTTCCTGTTTGCTGAGCCTTTTAGCCTGCTATAGCAAGAAGTTGTTTACACCCTTGGCAGCTGTTCTTAGCCCCTGATTTGGGGGCCTGGATTTTCCATGGCACCCTTCCTCCCCACCTAGCCTTCCATCTTGTGGTTGTTAAGAAGTTGTTTATACCCCTGATTGGGCCCGGAACTTTCCACCACACAGATTTTTCCTGTTTTCCTGGTTGGGGATTTTCACCTGCCTTGTTGTTTGCCATGGCTTTTGCCTCAGGTATATAAGGAGATCTCAGTAAAGACTTGGTGGCACTCACTGGAAACGGGTGACCCGTGTACGTGTTTTCTTTTTAATCTGCAGGCCCTCACCAACTTGGGGTAACAGGTTAGCTATGCAGGCATAGCTGACAAGACATTATGATGTCGCTTCTTATATTACTGGAGATACACTCTTATGGCAAACTTCCAGTTTCTCTGGATCTTGCGATCTTTCCAGCCTTCCCTCTCTTCTTCCTTTTCCGTAATAATCCCAGAATCATAGGTACAGGAGTTGTGCTATAGCTGCATCTATTTGGACAGTTTCCACACCTCTGCATTTTGAGTTGTGTGGTTTTGTTATGTAATGCAGTGCAATGCAATATAATGTAATGCAAATCTGCTGCTCTATTATGGGTGTGGAAACAACTTATCTGTGGGAATAAGAATACTTACAATGCAGTTAGCAATTATGCTGCTTTAGTAAAATGATAGTTATAAGGTCTTCAATATTTATATTTTTATTGTCCCTGGGTTCTTGGCTAGGTTTCCAGTACCAGGATGATTTCCTTCCTGTTGAAAGAGTCTTCAATCCAATTACAAAGGTATTGGTTACCACCAAGGTATATAAGTTAGGATTGCACCCTCAGACTTATTGTGCCATGCTGATTTGAATTATATGCATTATAGCAGAGTAGAGATATTGGTTTCCATCCTCCTTTGGAAACTTTCAAGGTATTTTCTGCTATAATTGAAACTAGTCCTCATGGAGGAGGCTTTCAGATAAGGTCCAGATCAGGTCCTCTTGGCCCTTTGTCTAAACTACATGGTGTCTTCAGCAATGGGAACTTACCTTCTACCTCTGGGCATACACTGATTCTCTAATCAAGTGACATTGCATTGCTATTCTTAGAGGTTCTTCCCCTATACCCAGAATGGTTCCTTTTTTACTTTACTGGTCTCTGCATTTATTCCAATATATGTGCTCATATCCAAAGATTTTAAGCTAAGGGCTTCAGATGATAGTGTGTGACACTTGTCTGTCTGAGTTTGTGTTTCCTCACTCAAAACAATCTTTTCTAGTTCTCTCCATTTACCTGCAAATTTCATGATTTCATTTTTCTTTACAGCTCAACAGTCTTCTATAGCTTACATGTGTTACATTTTTATTATATATTCATAAGTTGAAGGGGATGGAAGTTGTTACCATTCCCTAGATGTTGTGAAGCAGCAAACATGGCTGAACAGAGATTTGTGGAATAGTCTACCCAGTCCTGGAAGCATGTGCTGAGACCTGTGGTGGCTGGCTCATATTGTACATTTCTTTGTAGCTTTCTGAGTGTTCTGCCCACTGATTTTCAGATGGATAGACAAGTTTGTCATCCCTCCAATAGTGAATGAGGGTTCCTTTTCTCCACATCCTCTCCAACATTTGTTGTTGATTCTGAGTGGGTAAGTTGAAATCTTAAAGTTGTTTTGATTTGCATTTCCCTAATTGTGAGGTATAATAAAACTTTTTGAGATATTTCTTAGCCATTTTTATTATCCCGTTTTCCTTTTTATTTTTTCATATCATGTGTTTGATCATATTTCCCCTCCACCAACTCCTCTCAGATCCTTTCCTCTTTCCTACCCACCCAAATTTATGTTCATTTTTACTTTCTTCTTTTAAAAAGTAAAACAAAAGCATAAATAAAATAACAAAAATCCCAACCTCTCACAAAAACAAATATTTAAAAAAGCAAGAGCAATAAAACAAAAAAAATTCACATAAAAGCATGGAGTTAGTTTTGTGTTGACCAACTACTCTTTGGATTGGACCTGTCACTATATGTGGATGGCACATCAATAAAGAAAAATTATGTTTTTTCTTTTGCCAACTGGTATCAATTAAAAATGTCTTCCTGGTCTCATTTCTAGATGGGAACCCATGTCCACCTTCCTGTTCTGGATTGAACCTGTGTAGATCTTTTGTATGTTATCACAGTATCTGTTTGTTCATATATGCATCAGTCTTGTTTAGTCCAGAAGTCACTATTTTCTTGGGGTCTCTCCTGTCTCTCATAATCTTTCCACCACCTCTCATAGATCCCTGATTCCTGGAGGAAGGGATTTGATGAAGACACACCATTTAGGACTGAGTTCTCCCAAGCCTTTCATTCTCTGTACATTGCCCAGTTGTGGGTCTCTGTGTTAGTTCCCTTTTGCAAAAATAAGTATCTCTGATGAGGGCTGACCAAGACACTGTTCAATAGGTATAATAGCATGTCACCAGGGGTCATTTTATTGCGTATGTGTGTTTAGCAGAATGATAGTATTGAGCCAATGAGTTACAGTATACTTCTTAATTTTTTTTTTCTGTAGCACTTTCAGGGTATCTCGTTGAGATCCTCAGTCCATTGACAGTTGAGTTCTATGTACAGTGAGAAATAAGGATGTACTTCCATTTTTTTTTTTACAAATTGAAATCTAGTTTTCCAATCACTGTTTGTTGAAAATGCTCTTTTATCTAGTACATATTTTCAGCATCTTTATCAAAGACACCTGCTGTTGAGTAGATTTGAATCTAGGTCTTCATTTCTAGTCAACTGATCTGTATGTCTGGTTGTTTTGCCAACATTCTGCTGTTCTCATTATTCTTGCTCTGTAATATAATTTTAAGTCAGGAATTTTAAGTCTTCTCACAGTATTATTTTTGTTTGGGATCACTTTGGCTATCTTTGGGTTTTTGTGCATCTATATGAATTTTTGGATTGTTTTTCATATGTCTATAGTATTCATTGGAATTTCATCAGGAATTTCGTTGATTTTATATATTCCTTCCAGTAGAAAGATCATTTTCTCCAAGTACTAATTCTTCCAGTTCATAAACATGAGAGATCTTTCCATTTTCTCATGTCTTTCTCAGTTTTTCTTCAGTGTTTAAAAATTTTATCGTAGAGGACTTTTATTGTATTAGTGAAGTTTATTGGCAGGCATTTTAATGTTTTTTCATGGCTGTTGTAAATGGATTGTTTCTTTGATTATTTTTAGTCTGCTTCTTCTTGTATATAGGAAGAACAAATGTTTTTGTGTTAATTTTTGCTGTGCCAACTTTGCTGAAATTATTTATCAGCGCTAAGAAGTTTTGGGCAGGGTCTTTAGGGTCACATGTGAAGGACCATATCATCTACAAATAGGGGTATCATGACTGCTTCCCTCATTTATTTCTCTTTTTATTTCCTTCTCTTGTTTTATTGATGTGGCTCAGGCTTGAATCAGTATATTGAATAGGAGTGGAGAGGAGATACTCTTGTCTTGTTCCTGATATTAGTAGGAACTCTTGTTTTATGCTCAACTTAGCATGATGTTGGCTATTTGTTGTATATTGCCTTTATTATTTTGAGCTATCATTCTTCCATCCTTCTACTCCTCATAACTTCTATAGGGATGATGGCATATTCTGTATCTAATGAGTTGACCATGTGGTTTATTATTTTAAGTCTATTTGTATAATGGATAATGTTTATTGATTTGTGTATTGTTAAATATCCTTGCATCTCTGGAATAAGACCAACTTGATTATGATAAATAATTTTTAAATATGAGCTTGCCATTGTTTTACTGAGAATTTTTCATCTATGGAGATAGGTCTGTGCTTTTAATTTTAATCTTTATCTGGTTTTCCAATCATGGCAATAGTAGTGGTGCATCCATCTTGGCCAATTCTAGAATTCTGGAGTAATTCCATTTGGTTCTGGGTTTTATTAGTTTGGAGACTTAATTATTGCTTCAATCTTGTTCCTGGTTATAGACCACCTGTTTAAATTACTTCATCTTTGTTTAATTTTTTGTATGTAACTGTACACAACTAGGAATTTGTTCATTTCTTTTAGATTTTCCAATTCATTGAAAATCTGACATTTCAATTTTAGAGTGTGTCCTTACGATTTTCTTATTTTTGTTGTTATATATTATAATGCTTGCCTTAAAATACCAATTTTAGCAATTCAGGTATTCTCTCATTTAGATCATTTGGCTAAAGTTTTATAAATCATTTTAAAGAACTAAGTAATTATTTCATTGATTCTTCATATTGATTTTGTTGTTGTTATTTATTAATTTTATCCCTGATTTTGATTATTTCTGTCTACTCTCCTTTGGGGGTTAGTTTGCTTTTGTTGTCTCCCCCCACATATGGACTTCAAATAAATTATTACATTACCAATGGAGCCAAGAGAACTTCTGAAGCTTGGGATCAGATTCTGGAGGCACCTTACCAGGAGTTAAATTGGCTAAGAAGTTTGGGAGAAGTGGGTTGGGCCTGGATCCTTACCTGTTAGCATAAGAATTTCAGAAAAGGGCAGATGTTGGAGAAGAATGGCTGGTGTTGAAACTAGTCGAACAAGGAAGTTTATATCTGTTCTTTAAAATTGAATGATTTAGTATTCAAGTAAATCCTCAGACCAGAGAGCTGCATGGGAAATGTTCATATGTGGCATTAGTCAGTTGTATAAGAGAGAGGGGTCAGCCCTACAGGAGAGTCTTTGAGAGGTTTCAACACCACAATCTATAAGCTTTAAGTTCATGGAGTTGGAAACCTTCCTGTGCATATGTCACATAGGAAGCATGTTAAAAAAACACATATTTGGGTTTAGGGATTTAGCTCAGTGGTAGGCGGCTTGCCACAAAGGCGCAAAGGCTCTGGGTTCAGTCCCCAGCTCCGAAAAAAAGAACCAAAAAAAAAAAAACCCACATATTTCTAGGTCCTTTCTTTAGTCTATAGGTCATATTCTCATGAACAGGGCCAATGAAACATGAGCAAATGTTTTCCAAGTAATTCTAATGCATGTATAGCAAACTAGGTTTATATTTAGAAACCATCTCTACATCTTTAGAGACAAGAACACACAGAAGAGAGTTCTAGAATTGCTTATAAATTATATTCATAATTTATTGCTAGGGGTACCTGAGTTTATATTGCTGGTAGCAGTGTTAAGAGAGGGGGCAAATAGAGAATGCTGTGGAGCTCATGGCCACACTTTAACATAGGAAAACTGTTTTGTTGAGATTTATTTATTTACTTTTATTTTATTTGTATGGATGTTTTATCTGTATGTATATCTATGTAAAAAGTATGAGATGAACAGTTTACTTTCTGTCTTAATTGGTAACTTTTAAATGTTGAAACATTCTAATCTTTTCCTTAGGAACAATATGGTGACATGTCCCCCATATCTGTAAAGGATATATTTCAAATGCTGTAGGATATTGGGAAGAGAGCTTTGGCAACAAAAGGAATGTCAGACTACTTTTGCCTGATTCCCATTCCTGTACCACCATTTTACAAAACCCCCATTTTTGATGTGAGAGCCTGTTAATTAAACTAAGCTCTTGACATGACAACTGTTCCTATGAATAGATCAAAGTTTTTCATGTGATGGGGCACTGCGTCATTCTTGTCATTCTTGCTAGATGTCAGTGAGTGATAAGTACTAATAGGATGCTCTTCGTGGTTAGTGACAAGCCAGATGATTATTATAGCTCTTTGGCACAGGGCTGACCTTTGAAACTATGTGGCCTTTCTAAAACAGAATTAGGAGATTGTTTCTCCTCTGGCCTTAGCACAATGGTGCTTTTCCAGAACTCATCATTTATTTCTCTTTATTGGTTCTGTGAAACTTAAAATTATATTCCCTTTCTACCAGCATTTTGAAAGATTAGAGCTTAAAGGGTTGGTTTTCCTCTAGCTTAAATGTCATTGCGTTTCAACCTAATTTTTGGCTTCCTCTTAGTTTCCTGTCATTATTTGCCCTTTAACTCACTTTTTAAAAAACTTTTCTTATTCTTGCTGTTTTTATGTTATTGTATCAGGGGATTGTCTTTTTTTCTTTTTTTTTTTTCTTTTTTTTTGGAAATAGCTTTAAGTTTTTTTGAGTCAAGGAAAGATAAATGTGCACCCACTCACACACATTTACAGAGTTCAAGTGTCAAACAAGTGGTATATAGATGCTAGCATATTTGTCATTTTCAAATTTTATTTTCTAGTCAATAGCAGCACTTATTAAAACCATATGGTAGAATAGCTACATTAGCAAATTTAGTTATTTATTTTTCAAAATGTAGTTTTTCTTACATAATTCTCATACTATTAGAGTAGAATATGAAGTTGATATATAGCAGGAATATTATCAATTATTTTGCCTCCTTTAATTAAATAAATTTTAAGAGTAAAACACTTGAGGGAATATATGGTTATATATATTATTGTACAGACTTGCTAATAATGCTCTTTTTTAAACTACTGATTATTTCCAAATAAAATGAGATGTTAAACTAATTACTTTCAGCTACCCGCAAGTTCTCAACAGTCATTTTTACCTTGTATGTTATTGTCAACATATTTCTATTTGAAAAATGGGAGCATTTGTGAGATGAAGTAACTGAGCATGGAGATATAAAACTACCGCGTATCAGAAGATACTCAGCACAGTAATGTTTTTCTAATGTGAATGAGAATTCTGAAAAGAAACTGTGTCTTCAGAAATGGATTAATTAGAATATTAGTACTATATGGAGATTGTTGCAGTGGAGATTACAACTGTGGAGAAATGTTATTGGGACAGAGGACTAGCTTTAGTCCCTGAATAGCCATTCTTTGCCTACATCTGCATTGGAACTAACATCTTGTGACTAACAGTTAAGAAACCATTGGAATCTATTAACTTAGCATAGCACTAGCTTCCACAAACCAGAAGGTAAGAATGCCACTAGATAACATCTTAGGCCTATGCAAAAGAGTGCCCCATCTTGCTGTAGCTGCCTTTTTGATGTACCTATCGATGTGTAATTTGCATCAATTTATGATTTTCTTTGTATGTAAAACTATAAAATGTCATGTTCCATATCAGAGCATGAAATTTGGTGTAAGCTCCATCTTTGTTCCTGGATCATTGTCACTTTAAATGGCTCCATAATAAAGTCTCATTAAGATGATTGCTGTGGTTTTTTTTGTTGTTGTTTTGTTTTGTTTTTGCATTTTTTGCATTGACATTAATAATTATTGACATGAAGCATAGGACAAACAAACAATGTTGATGTAAAGATAAAAGCACTAATATATGATGCACATGTGCCTAAATTACATATCCTTAAAGGTCAAAATGCTTTATTTCTTGCAAAAAACTATTTAAGTAGAAGAATATTTGATATTAATTTTAAAATGTAATGGTTGGGATTCTATTTAAGGTAAATGAATAATAAAAACAAACGATGTTACAACTTTCTTATGATCAATGAAGCTACATGCTAAAATGAAAAAAAAAAGAAAATTCTTGTGCTAAAATTCAGCAATGTCTCTAGCTTGAAGATTTGTGTGTGTATGCATTATGTATGCATACATGAACATGTGTTTGCATGTGTTTTTTCTCATTGTCCCTCCTTCTGACTTTGAAAGTTATTTTTTGATTTAGAGAGGAAAAAATCATGTTTGAAAAATACAGCTTTGAAAACAGAAATTATAAGTTGCAGGCTATGATTAGGATGTTAGAGTAGATGGTGACAAAAGGACAAGGCAAATAAGTCACAATGGAATCAGAGTTGAAAAGATATGCTGCCAAGAGACAATGCAATGAGCTGCTAGCCTTTTTTTTTTAATAAAATGATTTTGAAAGATTGCTGAACCAGAAGTTAAACTACTCTCATAATTTGTGTCTCAGTCACCTATAACTCCAGAACTCAGGACAGAAAGCAATTTATGTATGATGAATAATCATTAAAAGTAAGAAGATCAGCTGGTGTAGTAGCTCATTCCTATAATTTCAGGCGTTTGGAGACTGAGGCAGGGACATTGCTGGGACTTCAAGGCTAGCCTGGGCTATAGGGCAAGGCTCTGTCTCAAAAGCAAGCAAGCTAACAAGCAAGCAAACAACTAAGCAAACAAACACCAACATTAAACTCAAAAGGAAGTTGCAACAATACTTTTGGAATTTTTCTTTCTTTCAAAAACACAGAAATATACAGTTCTGTTTTAATCTCAGTTGTGGGGCTGCTTCAGATTGTCCACAGCAGCTGACTATGATTTGCTATGTGCTGTAGCAGGGGCATGATTTTGCCATCAGTAGATAGTTTCTGTGATTGAGAACATTTAGAATTCTGGGGACTTTTCTGAGGGTATTTAAATGCTAGGCCCCTGGAAAGATGTGGGTTGTTGATTTGTTGTTGGTTATTGTTGGATGCTGTTTGTCTTGATCTGTTAAGTAGTCCTGAGCAAAGAAGATACAAGAAGAAATTAGATATCCTGATGGCAAAGATCTTACCTCCAAGGAATTCGATACCTCTAATCAGTGGAAAGCCATCTAACCATAATGTTGCCCCCTTTCCAACTCCTGACTTTATTCAGGAATCTCTTTTTTCCCTCTCCATCCCCTTTTCTGTCTTATCTAGTGTTAGTGGGTTGAAAGGGTGGAGAAGGGTGGAAGAAAAAAGAACCCACCAAGTAGCTGAAAGCAAGCCACAGGAAGTGAGAAGACTGTGAGTCACTGTAATCAATTGAGTTGTTTATGAACTTGAGCTCAGATTCTGGAGTTTATATCTCCTGAAATTTTCTTAGTGTTCTTCTTCCTTTGGTCCACCTTTGTTTTGTTTATTTGTTTCTTTCTTTAAGATAAGATTTCTTTATATAGTAGTTCTGGCTGTCCTGAAACTCTGGACAGAACAGGCTGTCCTGGAACCCACAGAAATCTGCCTCTGCCTTTGCAGTGAGGAATTTAAAGATACTCACCACCAATGCCTGGAAAAATGTATTTTTTGTTTGTTTTGTTTTATTTTTGAGACAGGGTTTTAATGTCAGTTTGTAGTCCATGACCTCTCTATGACACAGCATTACATCAGGTCATCATGTCTCTTTAGTTTTATCTAGGTTATGACTGTAAACCAGGCTGGTCTCAAACTCAGAAATTCACCTGTCTCTGCCACTCGAGGTGCTGGCGTTGAAGGTGTGTGCCACTGTTGGGCTTCCTTTGATCTATCTTTAAACCAGTATAGTTTTTGTTAAGATTAGCTAGAAACACTGCAAATCAAGTCTATCTTGGAACAGCACTTAGTCCCAAAGCTATACAATTTTAATGATAAAACAAAAACATTTAAACCTCATTGCCTTTATTTCCATTTCACTTTTTCTTTTCCTAAATTAGATAATTACTGAATGACTTCTCAATCTAGTGAATTTGACTGTAGCACTTGTGTGTGTAGATGTAGCCAGGGGACGTGTCTGAGGTCTGCAATTGGACTTGACCTATTTCTTTAGAAATAGAGACAGCTGGTGAAGCTATCTATGTAGAGCTGGGTGCATAAGTTGCTCAGTTGGACAGATGTATTTGTATAGATGGGCATAATGATGGGAAACTGGGATAAATACTTTGTCCATATTGTTTGCTTAAAAGGCTTTTTAAATGCTATGTTAACTTAAAACTAGTTGCCATCATTCCAAAACAATAAACTTTTTTTTTTCCAGAGAGGATTCACAGAATCATTGTAGAGAGAGTACAGAGAAATCTCATTTGTAACAGGGTGAATTTGCCTCACTAATAAATTAGTACTGACAAACGATTGTAAGGCCAACTCTATCCTTTACTCATTTTTTTCCTAATGTCAGTTTGTAGTCCATGACCTCTCTATGACACAGCATTACATCAGGTCATCATGTCTCTTTAGTTTTATCTAGGTTATGACTGGTTTTAGACTACCTTCCCTTCCCTCTTTTAATTATTAAAAATGTTCTTTATAGAGAATAATGGGCTTTACTGGGACATATTTTACACATATTTTGGTCCTAGTAAACCCTCATTACTCACTTTTGTCTCTTTTTTTCCTTCCTGCTTATCTTGCTTCTCTTTACGAAAGCTTCTCTTTATGTTTTCTCTTGCTCCTCTATCCCTCCCTCCATCTTCTCCTTCTTCCCTCCCTCTCTCCTTCTTTTCCTTCCTCTATTCTCTTCTACCTACCTCCTTTTCTTCCCTTCTTTCCCTTTTCATTTGTGTAAAATATTGAGTCCACATGTGAAACAAAGCATGAAATTTTTGTTATTGTTTTGAAGTCTGGCTTATTTCTCTTAACATTATGATTTATAGATTAGACTGGCTCTTCTCACTCCCCTGAGGGCAATCACAATCACATGCAAATGGGCCTAGAATAACTTCTAAAACCAGAAGTTTAGAAGAGTTCTTTCAAAAGAAGAGATGGATTAACACTGACAGAAATTGCCCTAATAATATTAAATACTCTGCCTTTAAGGGATTGAAGCATACATCCTTAATCCTAAAGCACTAGTTATACATGGTTTAATACCCTGGAGCTAAAGATGGTTGCGAGTCAATCACTGAAGGTGATAAACTTTGGTCCTCTGCCAGAACAGTATGCCATCTTTTCAATCCTGGGGTGCTCTTTCTTTAAAATTTTTTTTCTATGTTGAATGTACTGAAGAGGTTCTTCATTTCCATGACAACGCTTTTGGGTTTTAGTATTTTGTTTTGATTTTCATCACAGTTTTCATAACTTTGCTTATTTTACTTAATGCTGCATGTTCCATTATCATGTTAGAGCCCTTATTATATTAAGTTATTTTTAAACACACTGGTAAATTCAATATTTGTATTATATCTGAATCTGATACTTATATATGTAAATACATATAAATGTACCATATCATATCTATCTATCTATCTATCTATCTATCTATCTATCTATCTATCTATGTAATCTATGTATCTATATCAGACTCCTTTGACTTTTCTGTTTTTATTTTATGTCTTGCCTTTTCGCATACTTAAAATTTGCCTTTTGGCACAATTAAAACCTTGAACTTTTTAATCAAAATTTGGATATGCACTAGGTGAATAGGACCTATATTAATATTCCTTTCACAGAGGTAGCATATCAGATATTTACATTATGACTCAAACAGCAGCAAAAATACAGTAATTAAGTAGCAGTGAAGTAATTTTATGGTTGGAGGTCAGTACAACACGAGAAACTATATTAAATGGTCACAAGAATAGAAAAGCTGAGAAGCTCTGCCCTAGATAAATAGGCTTCCTTTGTGAGAATTTATGCAATCTGGGTAGCAGCTGGGGTTTGGTTTATATTTGTTGTATCCATAGGTCGCAGAGCTTTCAAATTCCTCTATTACCTATGGTTTTGTCTCATCTGTTGAGTTTGCATGCCCGTAAATCCTTTTCAGAGAAAAATCTATCTTATCAAATTCTTGCAGCTGTTATCTACTGTTCTTAATGTTATAAACCTGGTAGGAAGGCAATAATGAGGGAAGGAAGTGAAGCATTTGGCAGGTTTTTTTCCAGTCACAGATCAGTCTTTTGCTAGACCTGTGTGTCTGATTGGTGATAATTGCCTGTTTTTCCTCTCATATGTAGTTCTGTCCCTGTTCCCAATTAAGCAAGGTAGAAAGGTTAAAAGGGGTTGTTATGAAAAGATCTCTGGGACAAAGCTCCTGTGAACTATTAGACAGATGATTCATTATGAAGACAGCTCTGGATACATTGTAGCAATATTGCTCTTGTGTTCAACATGCCCCAGTTCTAGTGGATAGTTTTTGGCTTTTTATCATTCCAGAGATCTTACCTTGGACCTTGGAGCCACCTTTAAGACAGCAATATACAGGACTTTCTCAGTCTGCTCCATGTTCATTGTCCACCCATTTGTCAAAATTACTGGGACTCTACTAGTGGATTTTGTTCCCAGTAAGAAGAGCTTGAATATGATTTTCTGGGTTTGCTTAGGCTCCAGATTTTAATATGGGAATTTTCCTTGAAAACTTAGTTTTCAAATAAAGCCAAAAAAGTCATTGGCATTTAGTTTGCCTAGCTTCTTAGTCTCTCAAGGATGGAAGTGATGCCGTTCAAGCTTTCTACATGTTGGAACCCAAACAAAGATTCTGTATGACTGTTTTCTTGCAGCGTTTGGAATGGAACTGCGGCCTTCTACGTGCTACACAAGTGCTCTACCACTGATGATCTATTACGATTGTTTTTAAGGAAAAGATTGTATAACATTTCAGAAAAATATTTTACAGAGAAGCCAGTAGGACTTTGTATCTAAGTTTGTATGTATAAGATCACATGTTTGTAGGTCTAAATAGTTCTAAATCCAGTACAGCTTGGTTTCTTTGAAGATGACTAATAAAGTGATCTGATCAATATTTCTTCATATACGCATTCATGTATTAACACAGTTCCCATTTTGAAATTTGTGGCTTCACTATGGGAACATTGGGTAATTGTACAGGGCAAGTTATTGTTACCAGTTATCTCTGTAACTGCAGGCTTTTCATTCATGCCCCAGTTTCAGGATAATGATTCTGAGGCTGTATAAGTATGAATAAATGCCTAGCCCATAGGCTTGGGTAGCTCATAAAGTATATAACCAAATATTATATTCTATGTGTGCCACATGGTTGCTTACCTCTCTTCAGCTTCATATGTCTGTGTCATCTGAGTCCAAGGTGAATCTTCTCCCAAGCCCGAGTTCCTATCCCTCTCTGCCAGATGTCCCACCTTCTAGTATTGCCCAAGCTCATTGGCCATCATTTGATCCTCTCCACATTTCTGCATCTCACACTTTTAGTCCAATAAAAGGATCTTTCGGGGTTGGGGATTTAGCTCAGTGGTAGAGCGCTTGCCTAGCAAGCGCAAGGCCTTGGGTTCGGTCCTCAGCTCCAAAAAAAAAAAAAAAAAAAAGGATCTTTCTTTAACATCAATAAATTATATGTAATAAGAACAATTATGGAAACACATCAAGTAATATTACATGACCAGTCCATTTCTATTTGATAAACTTGGAGAAAGAACTCTACTATCTATCCTATTTTGGTGAGTTTAGAGTTCTGTACTTAATTTTTTTTTAATCAAAACCTGCTTTACCAACTTAAAAACATCTTATTAGACCTTAAAATATTTTCTTAAATCCTAAACAAGTTAAGCTTAATTGTAAGACTGTGTCTGTCTAGTTTTCAACACCACCAGAAACCTGAGAAGGGATAAATATTACCTGAAAATGTAGGAAAATGCAAACGGCTTCCAAAACTATAGAAATGAAGAGACAGCTGGCTGCGTGGGCAGACACCCCAACTATCTCTGAGTTGTTGGAGAATCGTCTTCAGCCTTCTGACCCAGAATATCTGATAGACTTTTTCATGAAGCAGGATTATTCAAGGACTTGCCTCCCTTGTCCTTGCCAACCTCAGCAGCTGAGTTCCCTATGTCCTCTTTGTCCAGTTTAGATAGCATTTTGTCTGCAGTTGAGGCAAGTGCAGTTTTTTTTTTTCTTTTTTGCCTGGTGGCTAGCTTGCCACATTTGAAGCAAATTCAAAATGGAGGTTCTTCAAAGCTTATCATCTTCTTTGAAGTAGAATAGGTGCTACTGGGAGCTTATATCTCACTGTCACGAAAAAACTTTTATTAATACAACATCCTTAAATGCCCTATTTTGTAGATCCGAGGTTTTTGAAGCCCATCTATTTACCTATCTATATATGTGCTTGTTTCTAGCTATGTACTATCTGTTTAACTTTGAAAACATGAAGCTTATTTCTGTAATTAACTAAAGTAGTATCTAACATATCCAATAAGTTTGATTGACTACCAAATTCTGTTTCTTAATTATCCTAAACAGTTTGTAATAGTAGCTCTCAAAATGACTAGAACTTCACATTGTATTTTTAAAGGAGTTGCATATGTATAATACATTAAATGAGAGTTAAAGCATGTATACATCATATTTTGTAACAAAATATAACCTTAAATTTATATCAATATACAAAGTCCATACCAAATATAAAATATTTGGCTTATTGATGTTCTTTTGTCTAAAAGTAGATTCTATAATCAACCTTTTAACTTACCATTCCTATATCCCCCTGTTATTATTTTCATCCCTTCTCTCTACCTTTCTCCTAACATTAGATAGGAGAGAAAGAGGGAAAAAAGAGAAAAGGAGTGAGAGAAAGAAATCCTTAAATCTAACCTTCCTTACTTTCTTTCCTCCCTGATTAAGACCATTAACAATATACCCATTGGATGACCCAAAAATAACCCCACTTTGGCTTTTTGGGAATGGGGTGTTGTTCTCTTAATATTGATTCCTGATGTCTTGGGGGTGTTGTTTTCTTTTAGGGTCCTAAAGGAAATTGGGATATTGATCAGTCTTAGAAAAGGCAGCTGTAGCACTTTTGGTATGGTCTCGGTGTTCTGAAAAAGTGTAGGGTCTGCCAAATGAAGTCCTGATTGGAACAACCTGAAAGGGTGGACCAATTAAGGCAATCGGTTTTGAGGTTATACTCGAAGCAAGTTTTAATGAAATAGCGAATAAGGCAGTCTGAGGTTGGATGAAGCAGGATAATGGAATAAATATGTCTCAGCATCTCAGCATTCTTTTCAGCATATTGTCAGGGCCTTCTTTGGTTTTTATAAACAAACTTTCACAGGTATTATACAATTCTGCATTAGAATATGTATGGAAAGCGTGATATGCACAATTGGCTAAAACTGGTTCTCTGCTCTCCGTCCAATCAGATAAAACATCTGTGTTTCTTTACAAGTTAATTTGGATTTTGTAACCAAACTACATTTGTATCTAGGCTATTTGAAAGGAAGGCATAATAAGTCCTGAGGATTCTATATCCAATAATATTTATTAGCCATGCTTAACAGAAGTCCTGGCTGAAGACATGATCATGTTTCAGCCAGCCTCAGAGCTCTTCCAATATAGAGGAATCAGCAATACATGTTAACTGTTATGATGTTCTCCTTTATTTCTTTCTTTCTGTCTGTAGCCAACATCTCCAGAGGCCTCTCCAGTCAAATTTCACTTTCATTACTTTTGAAGAAATCCACAGTTTTCCTTCTTCTGTTGAAGCAAAGGTAAAAACCTCTTTTCCAATCAATGTAACACATTTTCTTCCTTCTATTCTGAGGTCATCACATATATAGGCTGATTTAAATTATGAGTACGTTCTAAACTCCAGTGTATTTCAGCAGCTGTGTTATCTGTCTCATTTACATTTAAACATTTTTTCTCCATATTTATTAAATTGGGTATTTCTTATTTACATTTCAATTGTTATTCCCATTGCCGGATTCCAGGCCAACATCCCCCAACCCCTACCACTTCCCTTCTATATGGGAGTTCCCATTCCCATGCCCCCATTACTGCCCTCTCCCCAATAATCCTGTTCACTGGGGGTTCAGTCTTGGCAGGACCAAGGGCTTCCCATTCCACTGGTGCCCTTACTAGGCTATTCATTGCTACCTATGCAGTTGGAGCCCAGGGTCAGTCCATGTATAGTCTTTGGGTAGCGGCTTACTCCCTGGAAGCTCTGGTTGGTTGGCATTGTTGTTCATATGGGGGTCTCAAGCCCCTTCAAGCTCTTTCAGTCATTTCTGATTCCTTCAACTGGGGTCCGGTTCTCAGTTCAGTGGTTTGCTGCTGGCATTCACCTATGTATTTGTCATATTAGGACTGTGTCTCTCAGGAGAGATCTACATCCGGTTCTTGACAGCCTGTACTTCTTTGCTTCATCCATCTTATCTAGTTTGGTGGCTGTATATGTATGGGCCACATGTGGGGCAGGCCCTGAATGGGCATTCCTTAACTCTCTGTTCCAAACTTTGCCTCCCTATCACCTCCCAAGAGTATTTTTATCCCCCTTTTAAAGAAGGAGTGATGCATCCGCATTTTGGTCATCCTTCTTAAGATTCATGTGTTCTGTGAGTCTAGGGTAATTCGAGCATTTGGGCTAATAACCACTTATTAATGAGTACATACCATGTGTGTTTTTCTGTGATTGCCTATGCATTTCATGAAGTCATTGTTTTTGATAGCTTTGTCATAAACCATTGTGTAGATGTACCACATTTTTTGGATCCATTCCTCGTTGAAGGGCATCTGGGATCTTTCCAGATTCTTGCTATTATAAATAAGGCCACTAGGAACATAGTGGAGCATGTGTCTTCAGTATAATGTTGGAGCATCTTTTGGGAATATGCCCAAGAGAGGTATAGCTGGGTCCTCAGGTAGTTCAATGTCCAATTTTCTGAGGAACCTCCAGACTGATTTCCAGAATGGTTGTACCAGTCTGCAATCCCACCAACAATGGAGGAGTGTTCCTTTTTCTCCACATCCTCATCAGCATCTGTGGTCGCCAGAGTTTTTGATCTTAGCCATTCTGATTGGTGTGAGGTGGAATCTCAGGGTTGATTTCATTTTCATTTCCCTTATGACTAAAGACGTCGAACACTTCTTTAGGTGCTTCTCAGCCATTCAGCATTCCTCAGCTGTGAATTCTTTGTTTAGCTCTGAACCCCATTTTTTTCTTTTTTTTTCAGAGCTGGGGACTGAACCAGGGCCTTGTGCTTGCTAGGCAAGCACTCTACCACTGAGCTAAATCCCCAACCCTCTGAGCCCCATTTTTAATAGGGTCAATTGTCTCCCTTCAATCTAACTTCGTGAGTTCTTTGTATATTTTGGATATCAGTTGTAGGATTGATAAAGATCTTTTCCCAATATGTTGGTTGCCATTTTGTCCTAACCACAGTGTCCTTTGCCTTACAGAAGCTTTGCAGTTTTATGAGATCCCATTTGTCAATTCTTGATCTTAGAGCATAAGCCATTGGTGTTTTGTTCAGGAAATTTTTTTCAGTGCCCATGTGTTCCAGATGCTTCCCTAGTTTTTCTTCTATTAGTTTGAGTGTGTCTGGTTTGATGTGGAGGTCCTTGATCCACTTGGACTTATGCTTTGTACAGGGTGATAAGCATGGATCGATCTGCACTCTTCTACATGTTGACCTCCAGTTGAACCAGCATCATTTGCTGAAAATATTATCTTTATTCCATTGGATGGTTTTGGCTCCTTTGTAAAAAAAAAAATCAAGTAACCATAGCTGTCTGGATTCATTTCTGGGTCTTCAATTCTGTTCCATTGGTCTATCTGTCTGTCTCTGTACCAATACCATGCAGTTTTTATCACTATTGCTCTGTAATACTGCTTGAGTTCAGGGATAGCGATTCCCCCTGAAGTCCTTTTATTGTTGAGGATAGTTTTAGCTATCATGGGTTTTTTGTTATTCCAGATGAATTTGCAAATTGTTCTGTCTAACTCTATGAAGAATTGGGTTGGAATTTTGATGGGGATTACATTGAATCTGTAGATCGCTTTTGGTAAAATGGCCATTTTTACTATATTAATCCTGCCAATCTGTGAGCACAGAAGATCTTTCCATCTTCTGAGATCTTCTTCAATTTGTTTCGTCAGAGGCTTGAAGTTCTTATCATACAGATCTTTCACTTGCTTGGTTAAAGTCACACCGAGGTATTTTATTTTATTTGGGACTATTATGAAGGGTGTCATTTCCCTAATTTCTTTCTGGGCTTGTTACTCTTTTGTGTAGAGGAAGGGTACTGATTTATTTGAGTTAATTTTATACCCAGGTACTTTGCTGAAGCTGTTTATCAGGTTTAGTAGTTTTCTGGTGGAACTTTTGGGACCAGTTAAATATACTATCATATCATCTGCAAATAGTGATATTTTGACTTCTTCCTTTCCAATCTGTATCAGTTGATCTCCTCTTGTTGTCTTATTGCTATAGCTAGGACTTCGAGAACTATATTGAATAAGAAGGAAAGAGTGAGCAGCCTTGTCTAGTCCCTGATTTTAGTGGGATTGCTTCAAGTTTCTCTCCATTTAATTTAATAGTAGTTACTAGTTTGATGTATATGGCATTTATTATGTTTAGGTATGGGCCTTGAATTCCTGTTTTTTCCATGACTTTTATCATGAAAGTTTGTTGAATTTTGTCAAATGCTTTCTCAGCATCTAATGAAATGACCATGTGGTTTTTCTCTTTCAGTTTGTTTATATAGTGGATTTACTTGATGGTTTTCTGTATACAAAATGATCCCTGCATCCCTGGGATGAAGCCTACTTGATCGTGATGGATGAGTGTTTTGATGTGCTCTTGGATTCAGTTTGCAAGAGTTTTATTGAGTATTTTTGTGTCTCTATTCATAAGGTAAATTGGTCTGAAGTTCTCTTTCTTTGTTGAGTCTTTGTGTGGTTCAGGTATAAGAGTAATTGTGGCTTCATAGAAGGAATTCTGTAGTGCTCCATCTGTTTCAATTTTGTGGAATAGTTTGGATAGTATTGGTATGAGGTCTTCTATGAAGGTCTGATAGAATTCTGCACTGAACCTATCTGGACCTGGGCTCTTTCTGGTTGGGAGATTTTTAATGAGTACTTCTATTTCTTTAGGAGTTATGAGGTTTTTTAAGTGGTTTATCTGTTCCTGATTTAACATTGGTACCTGGTATCTCTCTAGGAAATTGTCCATTTCCTGTAGATTTTCAAGTTTTGTTGAATATAGGCTTTTATAGTAAGATCTGATGATTTTTTGAATTTCCTCTGAATCTGTAGTTATGTCTCCCTTTTCATTTCTGATTTTGTTATTTTGGACACACTCTCTGTGTCCTCTCGTTAGTCTGGCTAGGGGTTTATCTATCTTGTTGATTTTCTCAAAGAACCAACTTTTGGTTCTGTTGATTCTTTCTATGGTCCTTTTTGTTTCTACTTGGTTGATTTCAGCTCTGAGTTTGATTATTTCCTTCATCCTACTCCTTTTGGGTGTGTTTGCTTCTTTTTGTTCTAGAGCTTTTAGGTGTGCTGTCAAGCTGCTGATATATGCTCGCTCCAGTTTCTTTCTGCAGTCGGTCAGAGCCATGAGTTTCTGTCTTAGCTCAGCTTTCATTGTGTCCCATAAGTTTGGGTATGTTGTACCTTCATTTTCATTAAATTCTAAGAAGTCTTTAATTTCTTTCTTTATTTCTTCCTTGACCAGGTTATCATTGAGTAGAGCATTGTTCAACTTCTATGTGTATGTGGGTGTTCTTTCCTTATTGTTATTGAAGACCAGTTCTAGCCCATTGTGCTCTGATTATTTTTATCTCTCTGTATCTGTTGAGGCTTGTTTTATGACCGATTATATGGTCAATTTTGGAGAAAATACTGTGAGGTGGTGAGAAGAAGGTATATCATTTTATTTTAGGATAGAATGTTTTGTAAATATCTGTTAAGTCTATTTGGTTCATGACTTCTCTTAGTCTGTCTATGTCTCTGTTTAATGTCTGTTTCCATGATCTGTCCATTGATGAGAGTGGGGTGTTGTAATCTCCTACTACTATTGTGTGAGGCACAATGTGTACTTTGAGCTTTAGTAAGGTTTCTTTTATGTATGTAGGTGCCCTTGTATTTGGAGCATAGATATTTAGGATTGAGAGTTCATCTTTGTGGATTTTTTCCTTTGATGAATATGAAGTGTCTTTCCTTATCTTTTTTGATGACTTTGAGGAATGGAAAGCGATTTTATTCAATATTAGAATGGCTATTCCAACTTGCTTCTTCAGACCATTTGCTTAGAAAGTTTCCAGACTTTTACTCTGACGTAATGTCTGTCTTTTTCTCTGAGGTGTGTTTCCTGTAGGCAGCAAAATGCTGGGTCCTCATTGCATATCCAGTTTGTTAATCTGTGTCTTTTTATTAGGGAATTGAGTCCACTGATGTTGAGAGATATTAAGGAATAGTGATTGTTGCTTCCTTTTGCCTTCGTATTGAAAGTTAGATTACGTTTGTGTGCTTGTCTTCTCTTCTATTTTTGCAAAACAATTAGTTTCTTGCTTTTTGTACAGCTTCCCTCCTTGTTTGGGATTTACCATTTATTTTTCTTTGTAGGGCTGGATTTGTATAAAGATATTGTGTAAATTTAGTTTTATCATGGAATATCTTGGTTTCTCCATCTATGTTAGTTGAGAGTTTTGCTGGATACAGTAACCTGAGCTGTCATTTGTGTTCTCTTAGGGTCTGTATGACATCTGTCCAGGATCATCTGTCTTTCCTAGTCTCTGGTGAGAAGTCTGGTGTAATTCTGATAGGTCTGCCTTCATATGTCACTTGACCTTTTCCCCTTACTGCTTTTAATATTTTTTCTTTGTTTTGTGCATTTGGTGTTTTGACTATGACTCCTGTGACAGGAGGAGTTTCTTTTCTTTCTATTTGGAGTTCTGTAAGCTTCTTGTATGTTTATGGGCATCTGCTTCTTTAGATTAGGGAAGTTTTCTTCTATCATTTTGTTGAAGATATTTACTGGTCTTTTGAGTTGGGAGTCTTCACTCTCTTCTATACCTATTATCCTTAGGTTTGATCTTCTCATTGAGTCCTGGATTTCCTGTATGTTTTGGACCAGTAGGGTTTTATGTTTTACATTATCTTTGACAGTTGTGTCAATGATTTCTACGGAGTCTTCTGATTCTGAGATTCTGTCTTCTATCTCTTGTATTCTGTTGTTGATACTTGTATCTATGGCTCCTTTGGTTTTCTATATCCAGTGTTGTCTCCCTTTGTGCTTTCTTTGTTGCTTCTATTTCCATTTTCAGTTCCTTCACTTGTTTCATTGTGTTTTCCTGTAATTCTTTCAGGGATTTTTTTTGTGTTTCTTCTCTATAGACTTCTAATTGTTTACTTGTGTTTTCCTGCATTTCTCTAAAGGAGTTCTTTATGTTTTTCTTGAAGTCCTCCATCATCATGATCAAATGTGATTTTAAATCTAGATCTTGCTTTTCTGGTGTGTTTGGATATTCAGTGTCTGCTTCAGTGGGAGAATTATGCTCCTACAATGCCATTTAATCTTTGTTTGTGTTGCTTGGGTTCCTGTGCTTGCCTCTCGCCATCAGGTTGTCTCTGGTTTTACCTTGTTCTGCTATTTCTGACAGTGGCTAGACTGTCCTATAGGCCTGTGTGTCAGGGGTACTCTAGACCTGTTTTCGTGTTTTCTTTCAGCCAGTTATGGGAACAGAGTGTTCTGCTTTCAGTTGTGTAGTTTTTCCTGTCTACTGGTCTTCAGCTCTTCCTGTGGGTCTGTGTCCTGAGTCCACCAGGCAGGTCACTTGGAGCAGAAAAGTTGGTCTTACCTCTGGTCTGGGGCCTAAAGTCGCTCCTCTGGGCTGTGTTTCAGCTCTCCATGAGGGCAGCAGCCAGAAGGCCTACCCTGCCTTCTCTCAGGTCCCTGTGCACAGGGGGCCCAGATGGTGCTAGGCGTTTTCCTCTAGAGTCAGAAATGTGGGCAGAGAGGAGTCTCCTTTGGCTTCCCAGGCGTCTCTGCCCCTCTGAATGTATAGCTCTTCCTCCCACAGGATTTGGGTGCAGGGAGCTGTTTGGCCACATCCCTTCGGATCCAGGCACAGTCTCACATTTAAACAAAATTTTAAACCAATAAAGCATTATTTATTCTGTCTCTGGGGGTATTTATATCTCCCTCTTTTTATGAACATTTCCTTTAAAATTCTGCTAATTTTTTTTACAGTCACTTGTCCTGTAGGATTGTGAGATATACCTGTATTATATTTGATATTATGTGAAAAATTACTCTATTCTATTGGATGCATATGCCTGAGCATCATCAGATATAATCTGCATAGGAATCTCCTAGATAGCCATTATCTCTAATAAATGTGCAATCTTAGAGTCATCTTTTTCAGAATTCAAAGCAGAAACATATTGAAACCTTGAGTATAGTTTGTATGATATATTAACATATGAACATATCTTAATTCTCCAAACTCTACAAAATGAAACATCCAAACTACTGTATGACATTTCCCTAAGGTAGTATCATTAAACAGAATCTGGGTTTTTAACTCACTATATTACATCTCTATAGGTTTCCATTCTAATTTCTCAAGTCTTGGTGTATTTTTCTCTAATGGAACTAAGGTTTTTGCTCTTTTTGTAGGTTTCAGATTGGATTCTTTTGGAAAGATTCTTTACTCTGGCTTAAAGAATCCTCTCATCTCTATCCTATCGCCTGTAACCTAGCATTCTTTCAGTCCTCTACTTATCTAAGTCAGTTTTATTCTGATTTTCCTTAAAGAGGATATAGATAACTTCAATCATTTCTGAACATATTTTTATTTTCAAGCTGAGAGTCAAAACAAAACTCTATGGGGTCCAAATGCCCTCCTCTGTAGTATTTCCATTATCTAACATGAAAAATATTTCCATTTTTAATCTCTGTAACTCTCCTTTTTGAGACTATATTTTTCTTTCTCTTTTCTTTCTTGAAGACTTAAGTTCTATTTTCTCTCTCCTGTCTTTGACGACTTTATTTTTTATATTTAAACTCAGTATTTATATGACTGTGTATATTCAGTTTCTTTATTTTCTTTAGCATCTATAAACCTTTACAAACATTTATATTTTTCTTTCTATTCTCCAGAGACTTTATCTTTTAGGTTTATTTATTTATCCCTCTTTTAACCCTTTCAAAACTTAATATCTTTACCTGTTTTTAATTTTCTTTAAACTCTTTTCTATCCTTACATAGCCTATTCTTTTTAATTATTTCTCTCTTTAAGGACTTCATTTTATTAATTTCTAGATGAAATATTTGCTTCTCTTTTAGAGTTTTCAAACTTACATACTATCAGTTCAAAAGTTCGGGGCTTTTCAGTACCACTGCCATTTCTGGAAAATGTTTGTTGTTCCTCTGTGTGTCTACTGGATCCTCAGGCAAGTGCGTGTCTATAGCATATAGTTCTGTCCCTTTGGCTTGGTTTACCAGGCTGCTCTTGCCAATTTCGGGGCTGAAGCTGCTGTTTGCTCTTCTCTGAGAGCCAAGCTTCATACCTACAGGTGCCAGCTGGGATTTTACTCTATCTGCCCCAGCTCTGGGAAGCTTTTGCAAGCAGGGCAAACCTGAGGCTCCAGTTCCCTGCTTGCTATCTGCTGTACATGGACCTCTACTTGCTCTCTGTTCATGGGATTTAGCCTCCCTCCCAGATAGGAAACTGCCCCAGGAGGCGTTTATTTGCACTTTTCATGGGTGGTGGGGCGTGGTATGGGGCTTTTCTAGTACCTGAATCTTTTGTTCTAAGCTAGAATTTTTAGCTAACTTTGGATTACATGCTTAACAAGATGGGTACCATTTATTACTGCACTTTTCACTTGTTCTTCAGTTCCCAAAGAACGAGTCAGAAGCTATTTATATATGAATAAATGCCTAGGCTACAAGCTTGAGCTTGTTACCCAACTAGCTCATAAATTACATAACCTATTTATTTTATTCTATGTGTGCCTCATGGTTGGTTACCTCTTCTCAGTTTCATAGGTCTATTTACCTTCTCCTGTGCCCAACTACATCTCAGAATTCCTATCTCTCTATGCATGATTTTCCACCTTCTAATCCTACCTCAGTTCATTGGCCAACTGCTTTTAATTGACAGGTAAGGCTTCCATACAGTACATTAGAGATTCTCTCTACATAGCCCTTTTATTAGCCTGTTATGCTTTCTTCAGTTTTGTTTATCCATTCTCTATCTCACAACCCTGAACAAGGGCAATCATTTAATACTGATCAAAATGGAAGATGTAGCTCATTGGTAGTGTGCATAACTAGCATGCATAAAGGCTTCACAATAATTCCTAATGTCATACATACAAAAGATTATGTATGCTTTATTGACAGACTTTATCTTTAAAAGCACTCTTTTAGATTCACGTGAAGCTTTAAGAGAAGGGACAGAGATTTCCTATCTATCCATCCAATTATCTCTCACATGCATCTCTGCTATAGAGATGATTTTGTTACTTCTGAGTAAACTATGCTGACTTTTCTTTTTATTACCTCTTCTTGAAAAAAAATGTATCTAGCACTTTTTGCAACTAAAATTTCTTAGTTGCTATATTCTTAAATAGTTTCTTCTCAGTACTGTGAATTAAATCTGAAACCATATTGCTTAGGGTTTATCAGTACAAAATACTACATAGCATTCCAGCTTTATCAATTTTATAAAGAAAATGGATTATGTGGGCAAAGAGATGACTTTACAGGTTTTTATTGTTCCATTCATTCATCATTATTTCATGGACATCATCTCATGCAACAAATACAGATTTGCAACAGGACTTTTAATGACCACATAGTTTAGTTCTTTTATTTATACACATTCTGTTTGGGTTTCTATTTTATTACTATAAAAATACCTTGGTAAAAAATAGTTTCCCGTACACATCTCTTTCCATTTGTGAAATTATTTCTTCAAAGTTAATAATTTTTCTTCACATGGATTAAGTTGCATTTTATATAATCTTCAAAATTTATGCTTTTTCCAACTATTTCCTTCTCCCCCAAAGAGATATGAGTTTTAAAGTATAAAAATATCAATTAATACTAATGGCTTTTTGAAAATGATATGGAAACCTACTTACTGTAGAAGCTTTTGGAAATACAAACATATAAGAAGGGAATATAAATGAAGGCACTATATATTGGGGGAGAGACTGTTCTCACTAGACATTTGAGACCAAATCAAACTTTTAGTTGCAGGAATGGGTTTCACCATGTCCTGTTATTTGCAGAGTGGTCACATAGAAATCACTCCCAAACATCACAGGCTGTTGTAAAGGCTGCTCTGCCCCTCAGTACTCTGATAGTATTGCCCTGTTCTTGAGGACAGCACTTAATACATGTCATAAAACAGATAAATTGACCTGGTGCCTAACTAGAAGCTTTACTCCAAAAGATTACCATTCATGGTGCTGGAAAGTACTCTTAATGCTACAGGAGGATAAAGGTAATCATCAGTATTACTCAGCTATAATTTCTGAGACCTATAACAGTGACCTGCCTGCAAATTATACTGGTGAAATAATGGCACTAATGTCATGAGTGTAACCAACTAATTTTGGTTAGATAATTCATACCTGACACTGCTAAAGTGCAAAACCCTGAGACTAGATAGAACATGGTCTTAGTGTAAAACAATACTATTCCTTTTTTTTAAAGGAACATGCAATAAAATAAATACACATAGATCAGGGCCTTGATCATTCTTAATCAGAGACCCCGAACTTCCTCTTGTAGTAGGTGGGAACTGACAGAGACCCCGAACTGAACCTTGTGCAGAGGGTAAGAGACTTTAGAGCACTCACACCTAAATGAGATGTCTCCATCAATACTTTCACTCTTAGGATTCACGGAGCTATGTAGAAGAGGAGGTAGAAAGATTGTAAGAGCCAGAGGTGATGGAAGAAACCAAGGAAACTGTACCTTCCAGACACAAGGGACTGATGTACATGTAAACTTAGCACCTGTGACAGCATACGCAAGACCAATACAGGAACAAAACAAACAGAATCCACACACTGAGAAGAAGAATAGACACAAAATTCCACCTCTACCCAAGAAACCTTTTTCAACTGATAGCTACTGAGAAGAAGAAAATCAGTTTCCTGTAATGAGGCATCATTTGCTATAGCAGCAATACCCCAGGACAAGCACCATACCCAAGAGTGGTTGAACAGCACAAAACAGACTTTGTTCTTCTTGTGTGGACGTTTTACTATAGTTTTGGTACTTTTTTTGTCTGTTGTGTTTTGTTTGTTTTACTTTTCCTTTTCTGTTTTGGAAAGAGGAAGGAGGAACAGAAATGGGGGAGGAGAAGACACGTAAAACCGGGTGGGAAGAGAGGTGATGGGTATATGGAACTATTTGGGGGAGGGGAAAATGTAGTCAAATAAATTGTATCAACTTTTAAATAAAATGTAAGTTTATGGACATTGGCACTGGAACAAGGATTCACAAAAGATAGACAGGCCACTTTAACATTTGTTAGTAAGCAAAAGGATAAAAATATTTATGCATGTATTTTACCTATGGAATTTCATGACTTCCCTGTAGCCATCATTTTCCCTTGCAGATAGCTTTTTAGTCACTAATCTCTATCTGGTCTTCAAAGCATCTTAGTGATTATCTGCTACAGCAGACATCCCTTCCATCTCTTTTCTCTTTTCCCTACTTTGTGGTAGAATAAATGCAAATAAATAAATTGTCAGAAGTAAGTATGCATACATGGAGAAAAAACTGACTTTGACGGAATAAGCTTCAGTTCCTAGTGTTGTTGGTCTTGACACTGAATGTGCCAAAATTATTTTAGAGGAATGTTATTTCCCCATATTACAACTCAGAAATACATGTGCCAAAAGACACATGTCGTGTATCTGCATTCTGAAGATATTTTTAGCCAAGATTTGAAAATTAATTAAATGTATGCACATATGTTTTGCTATGCATTCTTAAATAAACTTAATGTTTCCTTGTTTCAATTATAACGTTTTTCATAATTTATGCAAGTGATTAATAGATTGATAGTGTGTGTGTTTGTTTAAGAGAGAGAGAGAGAGAGAGAGAGATCTATGTGTGTATGTGTGACATATGTATGTATTCTTGAGAGTATACAGATACCTGTGTGCATGAGTGGAAGCCAAGAGTCAATATTAGGTACCTTCCTCAATCAGTTTCACATTCTTTTCAGACATGGTCTCTTCACTGAATGTGAATCTTATCAATTAAACTATACTGGCTGGGTTGTGATCTCCAGGCATCTGTTTGTCTCTGCCTTCTCTTCCCTTAGGTAAAAAAAGGTTTGAAGATCAATCTTTGGTTCTTATGTTTTCACAGACAGCACTTTACTTACTGACTGATAACTCTCCAAACACAAATTTGTATTATTTTTAAGTATAAGGATGGTGATAGTTTGGTATAATGAGGTTAGGAATTTAAGAACATATACACAGGTATATTACTATCAGATTCACAAAAGGGATTATTCCCTGTAAGTAGTGTGCACTGATATGCCACTGTGGTTAATTATATCAGCAAGTCAGTTTATTGGAAGGTGCTATACAAGCTTAGTTTGGGTTTTATTATAGTCCATCAGTGAAGGAAGTCAGGATAGGAATTCAAACAGGAGAGAAACCTGAAGTCAGAAGCTAATGTAGAGGTCATGGTGGTGTGTGTGTGTGTGTGTGTGTGTGTGTGTGTGTGTGTGTGTGTTGATTAACTTGTTTTTCATGGCTTGATCAGCTTGCTTTCTTATAGAACCCAGAAGCCCCAGGCCAGGGATGGAACCACCTACAATGGTCTGGGAAATCTGTCATTGATCACTAATTGAGAAAATGCCTTACAGCAGGATCTCATGGAGGCATTTCTTCAACAGTGGCTTCTTCCTTTCTGATGACTCTAGCTTGTGTCAAGTTGACACAAAACCAGCCAGTACAAATGACTCCTTGTCAGCTTGACACAGAAAATATCACTATTAAGCCACAACCTTTCCTTTCTCATTCATTCCTAAGATGCTCCATTAAAAAACATAAATGACAGATTTGCTGGAGTGGTGGTGCAGTGCTCTCCTTGGTCTGGCTGTTCTCCAGTGATTCAGAGCAAGAAAATGATTTGGAAAGATAGCCATCAAAGAAGATGGGAAACTTCCACCAGCAAAGACCGTTTAGTGAAGAATTCGAGTGCAAAGAGCTTTTCTAGAAAGGGTAAACATCCACCATGAAGAAGTAAGAACAGGTTTAGTTTAAATCTGTAGTGGCTGTTTGGAAAATGAAGATGCAGACTCCAGATTGGTGGCTTATATGTTCTTCATGCAAGAGCAGCATTCTAAAGGAGAGAAGTAACTGTGCTAACCAGTGACTGAAAGCTTCAAGCATTGAGACAGATTGACTAAAGACAAGGGATTTCTAAATCATTTATAGACGAGAGCTGGACCTCCCCCTTCTACTGAACATGTAAAATGACCATCAAAACAAGTGGTTGAACATGTAAGAAAATAAGAACTTTTAGGAGAAGTCCAAAAACAAGTATACTATATAAGGTAAATGAGTTCTAAAGTCACTGAATACTTTGAGGATATCCCCAGAGTTTCAGCAGAAAGAGTGTTGTCACATCAGCAAAGACTTCCATACTAGGAACCTCACTGATCCCAACCCACAGCTCCCTGCTCCCAAACCCCATGGGCGAGAGAGCTCACCACCCAGACAGGTAGGCACTCCTGAGACTGCAGGGCAGGAGAGACCTCCAGTACTGACCACATCTGCCCACATCCCTGGCCCAAGAGGAAAATATATAGGACCTCTGGGAACAGGAAGATAGGGGAACTCAATGCTGAGGTCCAGACACCGCCGGGATCTGAAGGGAACCCGGTCAAACAGTTCCCTGCACCCAAATCCCATGGAAGGGAGACCTAGACCTTCAGAGGGGCAGACATACCTGGGAAGCCAGAGGAGACTACTCTCTGCTCACATTTCTGATCTAGAGGAAAACGCCTAATGCCATCTGGGACCCCTGTGCACAGGGTCCTGAGAGAAGGCAGGGAAGGCCCTTCTGGTTCTGGGGTTCAGGCAAGCTGAAACCCAACTCTGAGAAGCAACTCCAGACCCGAGACCAGAGGTAAGACCAACTTTTCTACTCCAAGGGACTTGTCTGGTGGACACAGGACACACGCCCACAGGAACACCTGAAGACCAGGAGACAGGAACGACTACACCCCTGAAAGCAGAGCACTCTGATCCCATAACTGGCTGAAAGAGAACAGAAAACAGGATTACAGCACTCCTGACACACAGGCCTGTAGGACGGTCTAACCACTGTCAGAAATAGCAGAACAAGGTAACACCAGAGACAACATGATGGCAAGAGGCAAGCACAGGAAACCAAGCAACAGAAACCAAAACTACATGGCATCATCGGAGCCCAATTCTCCTACCAAAGCAAACACTGAATATCCAAACACACCAGAAAAGCAAGATCTAGATTTAAAATCACATTTGATCATGATGATGGAGGACTTCAAGAAAGACATTAAGAACACCTTTAGAGAAATGCAAGAAAACACAAATAATCTAGCAGAAGACTATAGGGAGGAAACGGAAAAATTTCTGAAAGAATTACAGGAAAACACAATGAAACAAGTGAAGGAATTGAAAATGGAAATAGAAGCAATAAAGAAAGCACAAAGAGAGACAACCCTGGATATAGAAAACCAAAGGAAGAGACAAGGAGCCATAGATACAAGCATCACCAACAGAATACAAGAGATAGAAGAGAGAATCTCAGGAGCAGAACACTCCATACAAATTATCAACACAACTGTTAAAGATAATGTAAAACAGAAAACCCTACTGGTCCAAAACATACAGGAAATCCAAGACTCAATGAGAAGATCAAACCTAAGGATAATAGGTATAGAAGAGAGTTAAGACTCCCAGCACAAAGGACCAGTAAATATCTTCAACAAAATGATAGAAGAAAACTTCCCTAACCTAAAGAAAGAGATGCCCATAAACATACAAGAAGCTTACAGAACTCCAAATAGATTGGACCAGAAAAGAAACTCCTCCCGTTACATAATAGTCCAAACACCAAATGCACAAAATGAAGAAAGAATATTAAAAGCAGTAATGGAAAAAGGTCAAGTAACATATAAAGGCCGACCAATCACAGTTACACTAGACTTCTCAACAGAGACTATGAAAGACAGACGATTCTGGACAGATGCCATACAGACCCTACAAGAACACAAATGCTAGCCCAGGTTACTGTATGCAGCAAAACTCTCAACTAACATAGATGGAGAAACCAAGACATTCCATGACAAAACCAAATTTACACAATATCTTTCTACAAATCCAGCCCTACAAAGGATAATAAATGGAAAAGCCCAACACAAGGAGGCAAGCTACACCCTAGACAAAGCAAGAAACTAATCATTTTTCAACAAATCAAAGAGAAGACAAGCACAAACATAATCTCACATCCAAAGACGAAGACAACAGGAAGCAACAATCATTATATCTCTCAACATCAATGGACTCAATTCCCCAATAAAAAGACACAGATTAACAAAATGGATACGCAATGAGGACCCAGCATTTTGCTGCCTATAGGAAACACACCTCAGAGACAAAGACAGACACTACCTCAGAGTAAAAGGCTGGAAAACCACTTTCCAAGCAAATGGTCTGAAGAAGCAAGCTGGAGTGGCCATTCTAATATTGAACAATATCGATTTTCAACCAAAAGTCACCAAAAAATGATAAGGAAAGACACTTCATATTCATCAAAGTAAAAATCCACCAAGATGAACTCTCAATCCTAAATATCTATGCTCCAAATACAAGGGCACCTACATACATAAAAGAAACCTTACTAAAGCTCAAAGTACACATTGTGCTTCACACAATAATAGTAGGAGATTTCAAGACCTCACTCTCATCAGTGGACAGATCATGGAAACAGAAATTGAACAGAGACATAGGCAGACTAAGAGAAGTCATGAATAAAATGGATTTAACAGATATTTATAGAACATTCTATCCTAAAACAAAATGATATACCTTCTTCTTACCACCTAATGGTACTTTCTCCAAAATTGACCATGTAATTGGTCATAAAACAGGCCTCAGAAAATATAGAAAGAAATAATCCCATGCATCCTATCAGACCACCACAGGATAAAGCTGGTCTTCAATAACAGTAAGAGAAGAAGGCCCACATATACATGGAAGTTGAAAAATGCTCTACTCAATGATAACCTGGTCAAGGAAGAAATAAAGAAGAAATAACAGACTTCTTAGAATTTAATGAAAATGAAGGTACAACATACGCAAACTTATGGGACACAATGAAACGTGTGCTAAGAGGAAACTCATAGCTCTGACTGACTGCAGAAAGAAACAGGAGAGAGCATATGTCAGCAGCTTGACAGCACACCCAAAAGCTCTAGAACACACAGAAGCAAACACACCCAAGAGGAGTAGAAGGCAGGAAATAATCAAACTCAGAGCTGAAATCAACCAAGTAGAAACAAAAAGGACCATAGAAAGAATCAACAGAACCAAAAGTTGGTCCTTTGAGAAAATCAACAAGATACATAAACCCATAGCCAGACTAACCAGAGGACACAGAGCGTTTGTCCAAATTAACAAAATCAGAAATGAAAGGGGAGACATAACAACGGAGCCAGAGGAAATTCAAAAAAATCATCAGATTCTACTACAAAAGCCTATATTCAACAAAACTTGAAAATCTGGAGGAAATGGACAATTTTCGAGACAGATACTCAGTACTGAAGTTAAATTTGGAACAGATAAACAACCACATAAGTCCTAAAGAAATAGAAGCAGTCATTAGAGGTACCCAAGCAAAAAGAGCCCAGGTCCAGATGGGTTCAGTGCAGAATTCTATCAGACCTTCATAGAAGACCTCATACCAATACTATCCAAACTATTCCACAAAATTGAAACAGATGGAGCACTACTGAATTCCTTCCATGAAGCCACAATTACTCTTATACCTAAACCACACAAAGACCCAACAAAGAAAGAGAACTTCAGACCACTTTCCCTTATGAATATCGATAAAAAGATACTCAATAAAATTCTTGCAAACCGAATCCAAGAGCACATCAAAATAATCATCCATCAAGATCTAGGCTTCGTTCCAGGGATGCAGGGATGGTTTAATATACGGAAAATCATCAAGGTAATCCACTATATAAACAAACAAAGAAAAACCACATGAACATTTCTTTAGATGCTGAGAAAGCATTTGACAAAATTCAACACCGCTTCATGATAAAGGTCCTGGAAAAATAGGAATTCAAGGCCCAAGGCCCATACCTAAACATAGTTAAAGCCATATACAGCAAACCAGTAGCTAATATTAAACTAAATGGAGAGAAACTTGAAGCAATCCCATTAAAATCAGGGGCTAGACAAGGCTGCCCACTCTCTCCCTTCTTATTCAATATAGTACTCGAAGTCTTAGCCAGAGCAATCAGACAACAAGAGGAGATCAAAGGGATACAGATTGGAAAGGAAGAAGTCAAAATATCACTGTTTGCAGATGATATGATTGTATACTCAAGTGATCCCAAAAGTTCCACCAGAGAACTACTAAATCGGATAAACACCTTCAGCAAAGTGGGTGGGTAAAAAATTAACTCAAATAAATCAGTAGCCTTCCTCTACACAAAAGAGAAACAAGCCAAGAAAGAAATTAGGGAAATGATACCCTTCATAATAGTCCCAAATAATATAAAATACCTCGGTGTGACTTTAACCAAGCAAGTAAAAAATCTGTATGATAAGAACTTCAAGCCTCTAAAGAAAGAAATTGAAGGTCTCAGAAGATGGAAAGATCTCCCATGCTCATGGCTTGGCAGGATGAAGAGAGTAAAAATGGCCACTTTTCCAAAAGTGACCTACAGATTGAAAGCAACCCCCATCAAAATACCAAATCAACTGTTCATAGGGTTAGAAGAAATAATTTGCAAATTCATTTGGAATAACAAGTAAGGCAGGATAGCTACAACTATCCTCAACAATAAAAGGACTTCCCTGGGAATCACCATCCCTGAACTCAAGCAGTTTACAGAACATTAGTGATAAAAACTGTATGGTATTGGAACACAGACAGACAGATAGACCACTGGAATAGAATTGAAGACCCAGAAATGAACCCACACACCTATGGTTACTTGAGTTTTGATAAAGGAGCCAAAACCATCTAATGGAAAAGAGATAGCATATTCAGCAAATGGTGCTGGTTCAACTGGAGGTCAGCATGTAGAAGAATGCAGATCGATCCATTCTTATCACCTTGTACCAAGTTTAAGTCCAAGTGGATTGAGGACCTCCACATCAAACCAGATACACTCAAACTAATAGAAGAAAAAGTAGGGAAGAATCTCGAACACATGGGCACTGGAAAAAATTTCCTGAACAAAACACCAATGGCTTATGCTCTAAGATCAAGAATCGACAAATGAGATTTCATAAAACTGCAAAGCTTCTGTAAGGCAAAGGACACTCTTGTTAGGATAAAATGGCAACCAACTGATGGGGAAAAGATCTTTACCAATCCTACAACTGATAGAGGCCTATATCCAAAATATACAAAGAACTCAAGAAGTTAGACCGCAGGGAGACAAATAACCCTATTAAAAAATGGGGTTCAGAGCTAAACAAAGAATTCACAGCTGAGGAATGCTGAATGGTTGAGAAACACCTAAAGAAATGTTCAACATCTTTAGTCATAAGGGAAATGCAAATCAAAACAACCCTGAGATTTCACCTCACACCAGTGAGAATGGCTAAGATCAAAAACTCAGGCGACAGCAGATGCTGGCGAGGATGTGGAGAAAGAGGAACACTTCTCCATTGTTGGTGGAATTGCAGACTGGTACAACGATTCTAGAAATCAGTCTGGAGGTTCCTGAGAAAATTGGACATTGCACTACCTGAGGACCCAGCTATACCTCTCTTGGGCATATACCCACAAGATGCCCCAACATATAAAAAAGACACGTGCTCCACTATGTTCCTAGCAGCCTTATTTATAATAGCCAGAAGCTGGAAAGAACCCAGATGCCCTTCAACAGAGGAATGGATACAGAAAATGTGGTACATCTACACAATGGAATACTACTCTGCTATCAAAAACAAGGACTTTATGAAATTCATAGGCATATGGATGGAACTGAAAAATATCATCCTGTGTGAGATAACCCAATCACAGAAAAACACACATGGTATGCACTCATTGATAAGTGGCTATTAGCCCAAATGCTTGAATTACCCTAGATGCATAGAACACATGAAACTCAAGAAAGAAGACCAAAATGCGAATGCTTCACTCCTTCTTTAAAAGGAGAACAAGAATACCCTTGAGAAGTAGTAGGGAGGCAAAGTTTTGAACAGAGGCTGAAGGAACCTGCCCCACATGTGGCCCATACATATACAGCCACCAAACTAAATAAGATCGATGAAGCAACGAAGTGCAGGCTGACAGGAACTGGATGTAGATCTCTCCTGAGAGACACAGCCAGAATACAGCAAATACATAGGCGAGTGCCAGCAGCAAACCACTGAACTGAGAACAGAACCCCCATTGAAGGAATCAGAAAAAGGGCTGAAAGAGGTTGAAGGGACTTGAGACTGCATATGATCAACAATGGCAACCAACCAGAGCTTCCAGGGACTAGGCCACTACCCAAAGACTATACATGGACTGACCCTGGGCTCCAACCTCATAGGTAGCAATGAATAGCCTAGTAAGAGCACCAGTGGAAGGGGAAGCCCTTTGTCCTGCCAAGACTGAACCCCTAGTGAACTCGATTGTTGGTGGGAGGGCGGTAATGGGGGGAGGATGGGAAGGGGAACACCAGAGAGAAGGGGATGTTGGCCTGGGAACTGGGAAGGGAAATCAATTGAAATGTAAATAAGAAATACCTAGGTTAATAAAAAAAAAAAAAAAAGAATGGTGGCTCCCTGGACACTGCTTTTCCAGCCAAGTCAGTGGTAGTGGTAATCACTAAATAATTAGTGAATAGATTGAATAGATAATGTTTCAAAAGTATGGAAGAACAGTTCATGGACCTGGGAAAGAATGTTCTTTTGAGATGTAGCCTTTAAGAAAAGAACAACACCAAAGAGTTTAATAGCCACAGGAAAGAGTGTATCACTCCATTCTGTTCATTTTTCACTTCTGACTCACACAGCCATTCCTCATTAATTCTTGCTCCCTTGATGCAAAGAAAACCAACTCCTGGGATCACTTTCCTCTGCCCTTCCCTGAAAGATGAAATAGGAGAACTGCTTTTTGTTTATTTTTGTCATACATTAGTATTGTTTAAAGCACGATTTTCAAGTTTGTTTCTAGCTAAGTGGATTGATTTTTTTATTACTCATGCTGAACAGTTGACAGTAATGATTTATTGCATCTCTGTAATTTTGGCAGATCCTTATAACTCATGGTTTAATTCACACTTTTCCCTAATGGCTTGAGTGTCTGTGGTGCTTGCTCCTGTAAAGTGGTGTACCACTGGGACCAGTGCTCTCCTGTCCTCACACTTTAGTCTCCGGTTTCTTTTCTCCTCATACTGTGACAATGTGACAGCATTTAGATAAAGAGACAACCTACTACTATCTTCTTTCTTAAAAAATGTAGGTCTGTGTTACCTCTGTAAGTTAGTTCATTTGAGAGGAGGTTTAAGGAAGAGCTTAGAGTGAAGGATTAATGCAATATCCCAGGGAGGTGATTTTCTCCATGCCTCACAACAAAAGTAGCAGGCCATGACACTGTTCATGCAGCATGTGCTAATCCAGACCATGAAAAATTACAGCCTATGTGCCAAATGTGAGCTACTGTCTGTGTAAATAGGAATATTGGTATGTAGCCATATCCATTTATTTGCCTAATGTCTGTGATTGCATTGGTGTTGCAGTAGCAGGTATGAGTCATTTCAGACTAATCTATTAGGCTAAAATTACAGATTCTATTTTTTAAGTGCTGCTGGGGATTAAACCCAGGGCTTCACATAATTCCAACATTACTGGACCATTGAGCTACAACCTCAGTTTATGAGCCCTTTTCAAAAGACATTTTTGACCATCCTTTAAAAACATAAGCCATGCCTGGAACTGAGATTTTCATTTTCAATAACTCCTTCTTTTGGCAGTAGTATTGTTCACTACTATGGGGATGCTGCTTCTCTTCAAACTTCCTTTTAAAAACATTTTCTAAAAAATTTAGCTTATAAACAAGTGCGGTTATCTAAGGTTTCTTCATACACTCTAGTTTTGGTTAACCCATCCCCTAGCCATACATTCTCCCATGCTCCTTCTGCATATAGATATCCAGTCTCCTCAGCACCATTTATTGAAAATATTTATATCCTTTCTGCAGTTCATATTGTAAATTCTTTTGCTAAAAAAAGTAGACTCTGAATACATGAATTTGTTTCTATGTTTATTATTCCTGTCCATTGATCTCTGTGCCTTTTTTATGGCAATATACTTTTTAGAAAAATGGGCTTGCTTATTTATTATAGAATACACAATATAAAAGGCAAATATGGTTAAGATATACATTTTGATTTTATGCCTCTATCTTGTTATTTTGCTTACAACAGTTTTATTTTAGTATGTCTTATAGTCAGTGAGTGGAGATGTAGCTTACTGGTAGAGCGATTGCCAGCATGAATGAGGCCCTGGTTTCAATCTCTTGTACCATTGTTTGAAGCCAAGTACCATAATTCTTCCTACTTTAATCTTTTGAATCCGTCATAAATAGAGATGATTACATTGATTTCTTAGTTCCTATTTCAGTTGTTTGCTATTGATGTACTGTATGATTATAGATATAGAGATGCTGATCTTTTATCTTGCAGCTTCACTAAATTAATTTAAATTCATATTCATTTGATGAAAATTTGGAGGGTTTTCTATAAAATATCTTGTCATATTTATTTCTTTTTCATGCCTGGGACTTTCTAGGACTTTAACAACTATGTTGAATAAAAGAGTGGCCACTGTTGCTTTGTTTAAGACATTAGAAAGTTTTCAGCTTTTTCTTGATTCAGTTGTCATTCAGTATGTTATCTACTGAATATTAGAAATGATCTCTATAATATAGAGATCTATTACTTTACTTGATGTCTTCAGTCCTTTTATTCATGAAGGTCTGCTAAATTTTATCAAATGTCATTTCTATATTTATTCATATATTATTATATGATGTTGCTCAATTTCATTCTGCTGATGTGGTACATCATGTATACTTATTTTATTTCCTAAATTGAATCATCTATGCAAATTAGTAAAAAAATCATTTGGTTGAAGTGAACTATTAGAATCAGTTTGTTAGGTCTTTGATTACAAATTATATATCCATGTCCCTCAACAATTGTGCAATAGCTGCTCCCTTTTCTGTGTGCTCTTTTCTAGTTTTGGTATCAGTGTAAAAATAAATTATTTTGGAAAAGTTTTCCTTTAATTTTTGGAATTACTCAGGTAAATTGGTAAAAGCTATTTATATATTTTGTTGAAAGCAGCAGTGAAGCCATCTGGCTCTGGGTTTTTCTTTCGCGAGCCTTTTAATATACATTTGATCTTATTACTCTGTTGTTCTGTTCAAGTTTTCTATTTGTTCCTAATTCAGGCTTGGCAAGATATAAATGTTTAGAAATTTGACCATTTCTTTACAGTATCACATATTGTTGCTATATACTTGCTCATAATATTCTAAAGACCTTTTGTATTTCTATGTTATTAGCAATAATATTTTCCATCTCATCTATAATTATATTTATTTGCATAATTTTTCTTTGTCTTTGTCTAGCTAAGGATTTATATGTTTCTCTTCTCAATGAGCTATCTCTCTGTAGATCATTGCAAATTTTATAAATTTTGTTTTATTACTTTCTACTCTGATATATATTCTTGTGACTAATTTTGGTTTTCATTTGTTACCAATTCTTGTTTATTCAGGTTCATTATGAGCCTTTCCAACTATTTTGTTATGAGACTTGATGGTCATAGGCATTCATTTCAATATTACTTTTTATGCTTTCCCATAGGTTGTGGTATATTAGGAGTCCATTTGATTTTTAAATGTTTTTTAAGATTACAATAGTATTATATCATGTCATTCTTCTATTCTCTCTAAATCCTCCCATCTAGCCCCCCTTGCTCCCTTTCCAATTTATAGCCTGTTTTTCCATAATTTTTTGTTAAGTGCATTATGTATATTTATATACGTTTATATTCCTACATACATCAAGCTCAGTATGTATAATGTATGGTTTTAGAACTGACCATTTGGTATTGAACAACCCTTTAGAGTGATGTTGCCTGGGTAGGACTATTTCTCTCAGTCTCAGCATTTTAAGTTGCCTGTACCTCTTATAAGGTTGAAACCTCATTGGCTTTACCCTATCATATTTGGCTTTTTCTTTCCATTTAAATTTTTTTATTGAATAGTTTCTTTATTTACATTTCACGTATCCCCTTTTCCGGCTTCCCCTCTGGAACAACCCTATCCCATCCTCCTTCCCCCTGCTTCTATGAAGGTGCTTCCCCAACCACCCACGTACTCCTGCCTCCCCTGCCCTGGCATTCCCCTACACTGGGGCATTGAGCCTTCCCAGGACCAAGGGCCTCTCCTCTAATTGATGTCCAACAAGGCCATCTTCTGCTGCTGCATATGCAATTGGAGTCATGGGTCCCTCCATGTGTACTTTCTGGTTGGTGGTTTAGTTCCTGGGCGCTCTGTGGGTCTGGTTGATTTATACTGCTGTTCTTTTGGGTTGCAAACCTCCTCAGCTCCTTCAGTCCTTTCTCTAACTACTCCATTAGGGATCGCATGCTCAATCCTATGGTTGGCTGCAAGGATCTGCCTCTGTATTTGTCAGGCTCTGGGCAAAGCCTCTCAGGAGACAGCTATATCAGGCTCCTGTCAGCAAGCACTTCTTGGCATCTGCAATACTGTCTGGGTTTGGTGTCTGTATATGGGATGTATCCCCAAGTGGGGCAGTCTCTGGATGGCCATTCCTTCAGTCTTTGCTCAACACTTTGTCTCTATAAATTTTATGCCTAATGATGAAGACTTGTGTGTGTGTGTGTGTGTGTGTGAGTGTGTGTGTGTATATATGTGTGTGTGTTTAGTGTGCTTATCTATACCTACACATGTGCGGGTCAGAGGTCAGCAATGGGTATCGTCTTCTGTCGTTGTCCACCATATTTTTGAGATACTCTCTCTTAGTGAACCTGCAGTTTGTTGTTTTGCCTAGATTAGCTTGCCAGTGAGCCCTTAGGATCTGCCTGTCTCCTCTTCCTCTTCCCATTGATATTGGGGTTACAGACATATATTGTCCCACTAGGCATTTATGTGAGTACTGAGGAGCTGAACTCAGGTCCTGATGCTTGTAAGGCAAATATTTTACTCATGGAGACATCTCCCTAGTCCATGACCAAGCCCCTTTTAGTTTTTTTCAAGAAAATTTAAAGGAGGAAATATTTGATGGTGTTTTTGTTCCTTTAGTGGTTGAAAAGTAAGCTGTTTCACTCCCATGTATTTGTGTACTTTAAAAAGTTTTGTTGTTGTTTTTGTTGTTGTTTTGTTCTTGCTTTCTACTTTTGGTCAGAAAAAAATATCTGATATAATTTTACTTAAAAAATGTTGGCTGAGATTGGGCTTTGGATGTATCTCAGTGGTAGAGCCCTGCTTAGCAAGTGCAAAACTCTTGGTTCAATTTTTAGTGCTATTAAAAATAGTTTGTTGAGATTGACTTTCGTCCAACCATATGTTGTATATTGGAGAATCCCAGGTGCAAGTAAGCAATGAGTACATAACAGATATTGGGTAGAATGTGCTTTAGCTGGCCATTCCTTTTGATTTCAGATACAGTTTAATTCTACTATTTTCTATGTTGATTTTTCCATTTAGATAAACTGTTCTTTGCTGAAAGTAGGATGTCATTATTATACTAGAGTCAAATTATCTTTTTACGTTTATTAATAGTTATTTCTACATTTGGAAGCTTCCATAGTGGGTACACATTATCAGGCTTCAGGCCTCTATGTTTTCAAAGTGTCTGTAGACCAGTGCTTTTTGCTGAAGGTACATAGACTCCCTGAGAGGTCTGAGAGTACTGATGCTGAAGCCCACTGCACCCAAGTTGTTGTTTAGCTTGTCTGTGGTAGAGGCAAGCTGGCAGGTGATTTTTGAAATATCCCCATGGAATTCTTTTTTAAAAGGATTTATTTTATTTCAAAATTATGCATCTGTTTATGAGTATATGTGTGTGCTGAGGTGGCTAAGGAAGCTACAAGTATAGGATCCCCCTGGAGTTGGGGTCTCAGGTAGTTGTGAGCTGTTTATCATTGCCGGGATTTAAATTCCGGTACTCTACAAGAACACTGTGAACTTTTAACCACTGACTCATCTCTCCAGCACCCCTCTCCATTTGATTCTAACATTTAAAGCAGGGCTGAGATATAGTACTACAGACATTTTCAAGTCTAACCTCGAATGATGTGGTGTGAAAGCTTCCCTGATGAGTAAATAGTCAACATAGCAGAGAGAATGGAGGTCCAAGTTACTTGTAGTAGAAACAGCATGCCCTACTGAAAGTGTTGCAAGTTGGTAAGCCCAACTGCAACTAGTATTCTATACAGTATCTGCTTTGACATGGTAAAGAGATTGGCATTAGATTCTAGAATTAATCACATTTCTATATAATTATACTAGGATTTATTGTGCTTAGACTAAGAGCAGACGATCAAATGAAAATGGAAAAATGGAACATCCTTCTTTAAAGGGGTGCATTCTATATAAAAGGGCACCTTCTGTATTTATTTAAAACTGCAGTACATTTGTAAAAAGGCTTTCTTTGAGTTTCTCCATATTTTAACCTTTACTGAAGGGCAAGTTAAATCAGGGCTGATTTAGATTCACAGTTTGTTAACTGATGGCTGCCTCATGAAATTACATCATAATCATTACCAGCAAATATTGAGTAAGCTCTCGCAGGAGACTCTGTGGCACTGGGCTGGTTTCTCATCTCCCAGAAAGTGCACCTTCAATGTAGTGGGCAACCATAATCACAGCTGAAATTCGAAATAAATATCTCATTCCTCACATTCTTTCCACTGTTTCTATTTGCACTGATGATGGAGCCAATGTTGTTAAAACAGCATGAGACTGAACATTTACCCATGAGCTGAGTTTCACAAGCTCTCTCTACTGGCTGCCACATCATTCCAGAAGAATAACAGAATTATTAAACATCAGAGGGAGATTTACAAGATTTTTCTGAACTATCAAAGGTTCTACATGTTTTCTTCAAGGCTATCGTGGAGAAGTAGGGTACGGGCACAAAACATTTGAGACACTGAGCAAGAGTATGTTGGTGTTTTCTTGTCAGAGGAACAGAAGTGTTACCTTCTGCCCTAACTTGTGGAAGGAAGTGTATATTTTTAGATTTGGAACATGAGAGATTTATGGGATGTTAACTTGTCAAATCTTAGTTACATCTCAGAAAGGCCACTTATGAAGTCATATTGTCACCAGTCATAGAAATTAATGTATCCACTCTCTGAGAATTTCCTCAGAAATATTTTCCAGGAACATAATGAAAGATGAAGAATCTCAATACAGTAGAAGGTATTCTCTAGATGTGAATTCTCCCTGCTTATGAAAATGACAAATAATACATGCCCAGTATATATTAAACTATATACTAAAAGCAAATAAAGGTAGGGATACAAGGATCAATTATTGCATATTTATGATATCCACCCAAATGAGGCTCTAGAAAGTACATTTACGACACAAATATAAAAGCAAGATGCAGACATGCATTAGGTGGACTAATCACATTAGATAATGTTCTGTAAAGTCAACCATGCAATTGTGTTGTGTTGTGGTATTTTCATCTGCAATGGTCTTGTTGTTCCAAGTGGACATAGGTTGTTCAATTAAGGCTAGTTTATACTTTATCTCCTGTCGTGACCAACCTCGACCAGCAAGGAAGACACGACCAGAGGAGATCTTCTTCAAGCAGTTTATTCAGGAACCTTGATACAATCTTCTTCTACTACTCCGGGGAATGCCCTACATCAGCTTAAGTACCCAACGCCAACCAATCTCAATGTGCCATGTGGGTCATGCAGGTAGGCTGTCACTATGCGGAACCTAGCAGGCCAGGCAGGCATAGCCAAATAAGGACTTGTTTACTACAAGGAGCGCTCACTGTTGGGAGGGTGGAAGGCAGAAACCAGTGCCATCTTTGAGGCGCTGCACGTCGCAGCTCCCTACAATCTCCTACAGTATTGGAAAATATAAAAGTATTCAGTGAGTGCTTCTGAAGTAAATTTTTAAGACTTTTTAAAATATAAATTGAGATCAAAGACCAATTGAGTTCAAATACTAGCAGCATTTGTATGGACTGGGTAGCTTATTAGATAGAGCATAGTTGGATTTGTACTGCTATCTCTCTTCTCTCCCATTTCTCTAGGAATGCTGTCATTCTAAACCAGAGTGTTTCAACCTTTAGTGTACATGAATCACCTCCGGGAGTGGGAATCCTGTTAAAATGCAAATTCTGGTTGCATCTGGGTGAAATCCAAAATTCTGTACTTTAACAAGCCCCTAGGTTATTCTCGTGTCTCTGGTCTAGGATAAAAGTATGCTGTCCAAGCTAAACTAACTACTGAACAGTTAAAACATCGTCTTTAGGAAATTCAGCATGGAAACCAGAATGCAGAATATCATTAATAATATTTAACATTTTTTAGTAGAATGAGTGAAACAAAATATAGTATTGTAGAATTTTGTGGTTTTATGTTTTAAAAGAAGAGAACCTAAAATTCAGCATATGTCTTAAGCTGGATAATACTCAGCTTAAGTATTATCTTAAAAGATAATAAAAAGAAAACCTGGTTTTCTTTTTTTCATGCTTTACATTGAGAATCTACCTCACATTCATTCTACTAACATGCCCTCATGTTTAGAATAGCTAAAAGAAAACTTTTATTTATAAATTACAGAAACATTCTCAGTGAGATTTTCTCCCTTATGGAAGTATACACACTATAAGCCTATTTTATTAGCATATTTCTATTACTCAGACTTTGATGTTTTTGTCAACACTTCAGAATTCTCTGTGTGATGCATAAGGTAGGCTTCCTCCTACATGAATGAATATATGTGTAATGCATTAATCATGTGTAGTTTGCTTTTTGGAAACTATAGGTGACAGAGTAGAATAATAATTATACCCAAAGTATAATATAGTTAAGAGTTCTTGGATATCACTTTCCATTTTTCAGACTTTACCATTTTTGAAAACCTTTATGCTTTATATTCTGCACAAATTGTTCATGTACTTGGAAGTTTCTTCAGTCTTTTCTTTTAAGTTCACTGATTTTTTTGTGTGTGTTGACTGTATTATATCTACCAATGAACCCATTAACGACATTTTTTTCAATCATAGTCTGTCTGCATTCCCTTCCTTCCTTCCTTCCTTCCTTCCTTCCTTCCTTCCTCCCCCCCCTTTCTTTCTTTTTTATTGTATTTTTGTTTTCTAGTATTTTCTTCAATCTTTTATTAGGACTTCTACTCCTTTGCTTATATTTCAGAGTTATTTTAAATTCCTGATTCTCTCTATGGGCACATATGGGAATGAAGTGGGGAGAGAGAGAGAGAGAGAGAGAGAGAGAGAGAGAGAGAGAGAGCGAGCATGTGTGCAGTTTCTCTATATAGGATACTTGAATTAGATAGAGAGTGGGTAGAAACTTATTTTAAAATTAGGCTGTCATCACAAGTTTATTACTTGCTAGAGAAAATTGTAGGTAAAAGAATACATGAAAGTATGGGTGGGAGGCAGATAGGGAAGAGGGGAAGGTATCTGTCAATTGTCTATGCATTGGTCATCTGTTATATAACAAAAATCTTTGATATATAGCAGTGTAAAACACTTTCGTTTTTCAATTACAGATTTGGTGAGTAAAGAATTGGGATGGGATATGGTGGAATGGAATTAAAATTATTTTTTGTTCTATAATTGCTGGGTCTTATCAGAAGATATAATTGCCTTCAATTGCTTGAGAGCTGGTGGTTGGAATGACTGGGAGGTGTTTTTGCTCATATATCTCTCTGGGAGAAGTCAACTGTGGGGCTAGGCAGGATTATTGATCCGATATTCTGCACTTAGCATTCTATCTATGAGAGTGAAAATTAGATTTTAATTTAGGATTTTTAGAGACAGAAATCAAGAACTATCAAGCCCGTTTAAAGATCCACCTTTATATGTGCCCAATACTTGACAGACTTGAGGTCCCAGGGAAGAAGGATACCTAGGGTGGGGGGAGGGGAAACACCCTCTCAAAGACAAGGGGCAGGGGAAAGTTCAATTCATAACATTGTACTAACAATATATTCCGTTAGTGCTTTGGAAAGCAGAAAGTCCACTGACTGAGGCATTATATCATCCTAGGAAATTCCATTTTACTTTTTCCCCCCTAAGGGCTATATTCTAGGTATTGTGTAATTTTCTCTTTGGAGAAGTAAAGAAGTATTCACCCCAAATAGAGGACAGTTACTAACCACAAAAAGAAGTTTAAGTCTTGTTTGGTGATTAAGTCAGTTTATTGTGGTTATTTACAGGGGAAATGGTAACTCTAGGAAAGCTGTATTATTGAAATTCCTATCCTCAGCATGTCATGACTAGATATACCTCAGGAGGTCAACCATTAATCAACCTTATGACCCCCATATACTTAATTATCCTCTCAAGATCACATGCATTAGATCCAAGAAGGAATGGGAACTGGAATTTCTGGAGAGGGTCTTCTAAGGGTTCATATACTGCTTTCACAAAGAATGAGAGCAGTTTCATTACTGCTACCCTAAATTTACCTATTAGCTGAAATGTTAGCATTATTTTATTGCTATATAGCAATATAACTACCAGTTAAGGTCTTTTGTAGATCACTACAGCAGTTCAGCTGTAGGATGGTTATATTTATGCCACAGCACACTGGGAAGGATATTATTTTGATGGTATGATAGACAGTCTGATATATTGGAAAGCATATTTGTTCAGAGATTGCAAAGTCTAGACTTACTTCCTCTATTTTCTGTATAGATTGGATATACAGATAATGTTTTGTACAGATATGAATATCTTTCTACCTTCAAATATTGTTTTAATCATACATTTATGCAGAAGGGAAAGCTGGCTTATTTTTTGCATTCAGTACTTGTGTTGACTGAAGGCATTTAGCCTATTAGCTGAATTACTTAGTAAAGACAACTATATTTTCAAGGAGAGTGGGATGAGATTTGTGGAATAGTTTGGAATAAGGAAAGGGAAGGGAAATTTTAATTAAATTACAGTCTCATATAAATAAATAAAATTTGACAATCATATATGTATCTGTATAAAAAGTAGCAATATTTAGAAAATATTTGATAACCATAGACTAAAAGGTCTGAGGGTATTGACAGTACTCTTGACTAGCTAGACTCCAGTTATTTGTATTCCTTTGTGGCTTTGACTTTTCTCTTTGGTTCAGTATTCTTCCAATCTTCTATATGTCAATTATATAATGGTAATATTTCTTAATCACTACATAGGTTTTCATTTAGTTCCATGAATAATTTTGTGAGTATGTTCTCAATCCCTGTGGCAGATTGAATTTTCTTTTTTTTTTTTTTTTTTTCTTTTTTTCGGAGCTGGGAACCGAACCCAGGGCCTTGCGCTTTCTAGGCAGGCACTCTACCACTGAGCTAAATCTCCAACTCCCCAGATTGAATTTTCTAAGATGATCAAAAATATTTCCCAGTACATATGCCTCTAAAGAATATCAGATTATTTTTTCCATGGGAAGGTGAAGTGTATGATCGCTTTCTTGACTCATAATAGGTTATGTTATTAAAGGTGATAAGACTACTAGTCTTTTGGTGACTTTCTCTTAGAAACTATGCTCAATGTATGTAAGGAATCTCAAGTCACATGTTGATGTCCTATGAAATTGTTCCAGCTTGTATCCCCAAATACCAGGCATGTGGGCACACAAGACTTCAATAGTTCTAGCTTCTAACTGCTAAGTCATCAAACAATGAGTTACCTTGAGAAGTGATATTGAATAGAAGCGAAAAGGGCTCTCCTTGCTGAACCCTTCCAAATTTATAGACTCAAGGGCAAAATAAATAATTATTGGGTCCTTCAGTCATATCTTTTCATGATTTGTTGTATACATATAATGACCGCTCAAAACCTGCTTTTAGATTTATTATTTTATATGTACATTTCTCCTATGTGTATGAATGTGCAGTACGTACATTTCTGATGCCCATGATGGGTGCCAGAAACCCCTGAATTTGTAGTTAAAGATAATTATGAGCTGCCATGTAGGTTCTGGGATCTGAACCAGAGTCCTCTGCAGTATAAGAAGCATTCCTAACTAGTGAACTATTTCTCCAGCTCCAGTAATCACTTTTCAAATTCTTTCTATATGTCCATTTCTGCTTGTATTTTATTTTAACTTTTGTTCTTTCATTTCTCTAATCTTCTTTTATTTTTTTCTTCCTGCACATTTTGGCTTTTACTTAAAAGTTGTCTTATAGCATATGTCAGCAGCTTGACAGCACACCTAAAAGCTCTAGAACAAAAAGAAGCAAATATACCCAGGAGGAGTAGAAGGCAGGAAATAATCAAACTCAGAGCTGAAATCAACCAAGCAGAAACAAAAAAGGACCATAGAAAGAATCAACAGAACCAAAAGTTGGTTCTTTGAGAAAATCAACAAGATAGATAAACCCTTAGCCAGACTAACGGAGAGGACACAGAGAGTGTGTCCAAATTAACATAATCAGAAATGAGAAGGAGACATAACTACAGATTCAGAGGAAATTCAAAAAATCATCAGATCTTACTATAAAAGCCTATATTCAACAAAACTTGAAAATCTGCAGGAAATGGACAATTTCCTAGACAGATACCAGGTCCCGAAGTTAAATCAGGAACAGATAAACCAGTTAAACAACCCCATAACTCCTAAGGAAATAGAAGAAGTCATTAAAGGTCTCCCAACCAAAAAGAGCCCAGGTCCAGACGGGTTTAGTGCAGAATTCTATCAGACCTTCATAGAAGACCTCGTACCAATATTATCCAAACTATCCCACAAAATTGAAACAGATGGATCACTACCGAATACCTTCTACGAAGCCACAATTACTCTTATACCTAAACCACACAAAGACCCAACAAAGAAAGAGAACTTCAGACCAATTTCCCTTATGAATATGATGCAAAAATACTCAATAAAATTCTGGCAAACCGAATCCAAGAGCACATCAAAACAATCATCCAACATGATCAAGTAGGCTTCATCCCAGGCATGCAGGGATGGTTTAATATACGGAAAACCATCAACGTGATCCATTATATAAACAAACTGAAAGAGCAAAACCACATGATCATTTCATTAGATGCTGAGAAAGCATTTGACAAAATTCAACACCCCTTCATGATAAAAGTCCTGGAAAGAATAGGAATTCAAGGCCCATACCTAAACATAGTAAAGTTTACATACAGCAAACCAGTTGCTAACATTAAACTAAATGGAGAGAAACTTGAAGCAATCCCACTAAAATCAGGGACTAGACAAGGCTGCCCACTCTCTCCCTACTTATTCAATATAGTTCTTGAAGTTGTAGCCAGAGCAATCAGACAACAAAAGGAGGTCAAGGGGATACAGATCGGAAAAGAAGAAGTCAAAATATCACTATTTGCAGATGATATGATAGTATATTTAAGTGATCCCAAAAGTTCCACCAAAGAACTACTAAAGCTGATAAACAACTTCAGCAAAGTGGCTGGGTATAAAATTAACTCAAATAAATCAGTAGCCTTCCTCTACACAAAAGAGAAACAAGCCGAGAAAGAAATTAGGGAAATGACACCCTTCATAATAGATCCAAATAATATAAAGTACTCGGTGTGACTTTAACCAAGCAAGGAAAGATCTGTACAATAAGAACTTTCAACACTCTGAAGAAAGAAATTGAAGAAGATCTCAGAAGATGGAAAGATCTCCCATGCTCATGGATTGGCAGGATTAATATAGTAAAATGGCCATTCTACCAAAAAAAAGCTTATCTACAGATTCAATGCAATCCCCATCAAAATACCAATCCAATTCTTCAAAGAGTTAGACAGAACAATTTGCAAATTCATCTGAATAATAAGAAACCCAGGATAGCTAAAACTATCCTCAACAATAAAAGGACTTCAGGGGAATCACTATCCCAGAACTCAAGCAGTATTACAGAGCAATAGTGATAAAACTGCATGGTATTGGTACAGAGACAGACAGATAGACCAATGGAACAGAATTGAAGACCCAGAAATGAACCCACACACCTATGGGCACTTGATTTTTGACAAAGGAGCCAAAACCATCCAATGGAAAAAAGATAGCATTTTCAGCAAATGGTGCTGGTTCAACTGGAGGTCAACATGTAGAAGAATGCAGATCGATCCATGCTTATCACCCTGTACAAAGCTTAAGTCCAAGTGGATCAAGGACCTCCACATCAAACCAGATACACTCAAACTAATAGAAGAAAAACTAGGGAAGCATTTGGAACACATGGGCACTGGAAAAAATTTCCTGAACAAAACACCAATGGCTTATGCTTTATGATCAAGAATCGACAAATGGGATCTCATAAAACTGCAAAGCTTCTGTAAGGCAAAGGACACTGTGGTTAGGACAAAATGACAACCAACAGATTGGGAAAAGATCTTTACCAATCCTACAACAGATAGAGGGCTTATATCCAAAATATACAAAGAACTCAAGATGTTAGACCATTAGGAGACAAATAACCCTATTAAAAAATGGGGTTCAGAGCTAAACAAAGAATTCACAGCTGAGGAATAATGAACAACGAGAAACACCTAAAGAAATGTTCAACATCGTTAGTCATAAGGAAATGCAATCAAAACAACCCTGAGATTTCACCTCACACCAGTGAGAATGGCTAAGATCAAAACTCAGGTGACAGCAAATGCTGGCTAGGATGTGGAGAAAGGGGAACACCTCCATTGTTGGTGGGGTTGCAGACTGCTACAACCATTCTGAAATCAGTCTGAGGTTCCTCAGAAAATTGGACATTGAACTGCCTGAGGATCCAGCTTATACCTCTCCTGGGTATATACCCAAAAGATGCCCCAACATATAAAAAAGACACGTGCTCCACTATGTTCATCGCAGCCTTATTTATAATAGCCAGAAGCTGGAAAGAACCCAGATGCCCTTCAATAGAGGAATGGATACAGAAAATGTGGTACATCTACACAATGGAATATTACTCAGCTATCAAAAACTATGACTTTATGAAATTCGTAGGCAAATGGTTGGAACTGGAAAATATCATCCTGAGTGAGGTAACCCAATCACAGAAAAACACACATGGTATGCACTCATTGATAAGTGGCTATTAGCCCAAATGCTTGAATTACCCTAGATGCCTAGAACATATGAAACTCAAGACGGATGATCAAAATGTGAATGCATATTTCTCCTGAGAGACACAGCCAGAATACAGCAAATACAGAGGCGTATGCCAGCAGGAAACCACTGAACTGAGAACAGGACCCCCGTTGAAGGAATCAGAGAAAGAACTGTAAGAGCTTGAAGGAGCTCGAGACCCCATATGTACAGCAATGCCAACCAAACAGAGCTTCCAGGACTAAGCCACTACCCAAAGACTATACATGGACTGACCCTGGACTCTGACCCTCATAGGTAGCAATGAATATCCTAGTAAGAGCACCAGTGGAAGGGGAAGCCCTGGGTCCCATAAGACTGAACCCCAGTGAACTAGACTGTTGGGGAGAGGGAAGCAAGGGGGGATGGTTGGGAGGGGAACACCCATAAGGAAGGGGAGGGTGGAGGGGATGTTTGCCCGGAAACCGGAAAGGGAATAACACTGAAATGTATATAAGAAATACTCAAGTTAATAATAATAAAAAGTTGTCTTATATGATCCTTGTTTAGTAATTGCTTTTATATTAAAGATAGGTATGATTTCATTATAAACTTTATATATTGAAGGTTGTGTTTGTGTTCCTTCTGTTAATTTTAAAGCATTTTTATTTCATCTCTATCTTACACACACAGTAACACACACACACATACACTAAAAGTTGGGTTACTAATTTTGGGGAAAGCTTTGATTAATTTCTTTGCTCAGAGTATCCACAGTCCTCACAGGAATTTTCTGTGATACTTCATAATGAAATGAATATGTGGATATTGTTAATTTTTTCTTGTGAATATATCCAGTTTTGTATCTTTTAATATTTAAGCTCTTGACAAATGGTATTAATATACTATTTTTGTACAAGGTGGTACTGTCACATTTTAAAAAATATTTTGCTGAACAATTCTCTTTTCACTTCTCATAGACTTAAATGAATAATGAAGAAGCCAATATTTTATTTTAGTGATTCTTGAAGTAGGTTCTCCTAGTCATAATGTAAGAAATTTTAGAGACTTTTAAAAAAGGACTATCTCTGTTCTGATACCTTTGATGTGACTTAGACTGTTCTGAGCCTTTCTTTTATGCTTTAGAATTTATTTTCCTGTATCTCCTTTACCATCATCAGTTCTACAGGATACTATTCCAATGCAAAACAAACCCAATAAAATCACCATATTCATCTTAATTCCTTCTATGTAGAATTAGTAACTTTGTACCCATGAATCTTAGTTGGTGTTACTATTGTTGGGATAAAGCACCATGACCAAAGAAGCTTTAGAGTAAAGGGCTCATTTGGCTTACACTTCCACAGCACTGTTCATCATTGAACAAAGTCAGGACAGGAACTCAAACAGGACAGGATCTTGGAGGCAGGAGCTGATGTAGAAGCCATGAAGGGGTGCTGCTTACTGGCTTGCTCCCATAACTTTTCTCAGCCTGCTTTGCTATAGGACCTAGGACCAACAGTCCATGGATGGCGCCATTCACCAACAGTTGGGCCCACCCTCATCAATCACTAATTAAGAAAATCCACTACAGGCTTGCCTACAGCTGGATCTTATAGAGGAATTTTCTCAACTGAAGTTCCATCCTTTAAGATGACTCTAGTTTGTGTCATGTTGGCATAAAATTAAATAGGATATTAACTATTTTTAGTTCTATGGTACACAGTTAACAACATTTTATAATAACTTATCACCAGAGGTAGAAGGCAATGTCTTTGCTTTAAAAAACAACTGTTTTGGTTCTCTGGAGTTCTAGGATTACAACCCTATGTATGCTACCACTAGTTTATGTGGTGCTTAGGATTGAGCACAGAGTCTTTGGTATAACACACTACTGAAGAAGCTATAACACCAGCTGCTTTTATTCTTTTTTCTTCATTAATTAATTAATTGATTAATTTTACATTCTGATCATTCTCCCCCATCCCAATCTCCCTTCACATAGTCCCTTCCCCCAACCCAATTCTCTTCTCCTTTGAGATAGTGAGGGGGTGGGGCTGGATATCTCCCATCCTGGCACATCAAGTCTTTGCAGGGTAGGTGCATCCTCTCCCACTGTGGTCAGACAATGCATCCCAGTTGGAGAATGAATTCCAGAGACAGGCAACAGCTTTAGACATGGTTCTACTCGTTGTTGGGGGGGACCCATATAGGGACTGAGCTATACTTTTGCTTTGTTTGTGCCAAGGGCCTTTGTCCAGCCCACGTAGGCTTTTTAGTTGGTGACTCAGTCTCAGAGAACTCCCAGGGGTCCAGGTTAGTTGACTCTGTTGGTCTTTCTGTGCAGTTCTTTATAGCCACAAAAACAACCTTAAATTTATTGGACTTTGCTAGAAACCCTTTAATGTTATTTTTCATAATTAAATAGTTTGAATGTTTCTGTTAGCTTCTGTATGGATTATCAAGTCAAATAGCAGCTTGGAATATCCAAGTCATTCATAGTCATTCATACTCTTGCCTCACTCTCCTCAACCTCTCTATGAGGGCTGTATGAGGTTTCTTAAAACTCTTATGTGGTATTTCAAGACTGCTCAAAGTGTGTGTGGGGGGAAGCAGCTGTTTTCCTTGAAACTGAGTACAGAAGCAGTACAGCCCACTTATATGCCTTTTTGGCTATAGAGGAGGCTTTGGAACAGATTAGACCTTGGGCATGAATAACACAATTGAATTGTGTTGAGGCAAGGTACATTTGAAGCCACTGGAAGACTACTTATAAAGCAAGAAATCTCTTCTAGGTTTTAATATATTTTTATTTTCTTCTCAGTGTATTCTATATCCCAATACTGAAGATCCCCAGTCTGTGGTGTGTGCGTGTGTGTGTGTGTGTGTGTGTGAGAGAGAGAGAGAGAGAGAGAGAGAGAGAGAGAGAGAGAGAGAGAGAGAGAGAGAGAGAGAGAGAGAGGTTTGTATTAGTTGTAAACGTTGGTGGTGGTTGATGAAAGGCTGTGTTGGTGCTATTGTCTCTGCTTGCATTGCCTCTTCTCTTTCTTTATACATAGCCTTCAACCTTTATTCTTCATTAACTGAAGACCGCTCTCTACACTGGAACCTGCATTCTATCTTATAGAGCTTATTTGTTTTAGGCAATGCTTGGGGGAATATATGTAATCAATCAATGTTGGTTTAACAACATCAGTAAATGAGTGAAATTTGCAAGATTTATCTTTTGTTTTGATTTTTGAAGTGTCTCAAAGCTAAAACTTGTGTTAGAACTCATGTCTGTTTAAGGGACAATTTGTGAAACACTAAGTTAATGAGTTACTTTACTCTTCTGAAAGCATAACAGTTTTAATGATTAAAGTATTCCAATCACCCTCACCAGAAGGCAGTGTAGAGTCTGATGGCAATGCTTTGCTTTTCAGCATATTTATACACTAAAGTCTACAGGATATTTATACATACATTCTACAGGACAAGATCTGAGGAACTTCGGAAATTTTCATTAGATAGAAAATGTGAAGGTTTTAACACAGGGTTTATTAATACATGTACTTATTTATCATTTGTGTTACTTATAAATTATTCTCTTATCATGAATTTAGTTGTACCACTGAGAGAAACTTATTCAAAGTGTTCCCTGTATTTTTATCTATTTATTTTACTTCACATTAAGTTGCCTCATGTCACTTGTCTAAAGCAACTTCAAAGTTGCTTGGTGGCACATACCTTTAATTGCAGCACTCCTCTGTGAATTCTAGGCCAGCTTGATCTACACAGTGACTTCCATGCCAGTCAGGGTTACATGAAAAAAAGAAATTTAATGGAACAAAAATGCAAGTACTAAGTTCATATTAAGTAGAATTTTAGAAAATAATGATGTTGAAAAATTAATATAGTTTTTAATCATTAGACAAGCACATCTCCCTAGAATTTTAAATGTAGTTATGATGTAAGTTGATTTATAAAATCACCTGTGCAGCAATGAGTAATCTTTTTGAAAAGTACAGCTCTCTATGAGTTCATATGTGTATCATTACTGTTGTGTCTGAAAAACACTATGTCCATGGAATTATCCACCACTTACGATCTTTCTCCTCTTCCCTGAACCATTTAGGGATGAGTACTACAAAGTTTTTCACTCTCTGCCCATTTTCCATTTGTGAGTCTCTGTGTTAGTTCACATCTACTAAAAAAAAGCTTCTGTGAGGATGGTTGAGGTGTAAATGTTCTGCTCTATGGGTATGGGACACACAAACACACACACACACGCACACACACACACACACACACACACACACACACACACACACACAATCTGCATAGGTTAAAACCAGAAAAAAAAATCCCAGCACTGAGAAGGAACATAGACACAAAGCCCCACCCCTAACTAAGAAACTATTTGAAATTGATAACTTTTGGAAAAGGGAAGAATCATTTTTTTTTTTAAAGGGGGGTAATATATATTCAGGGCAGGCCACGTCTAGGAATAACAACCTCCATGTTTTTGTTTTGTTTTGCTTGTATATTTTCATTGTTTTTTTTTATTTAGTGTGTCTATTTTGATTTTTGTCTTGTTTTATTTTTGTTTACTCCTCCTCCTCCTCCTCCTCCTCCTCCTCCTCCTCCTCCTCCTTCTTTGAAAAGTAAAAGATGAAGTTGAATAGGAAGGGATGTGGGAGAGAACTGAGAGGGTCTGGAGGAGAGGAAAGAATATTATTAAACTATATTATATAAAACATTTAAAGAAAACTAATACAAAAGAAATACAGCTTCCAAAAAACTGGTTAAGTGTCAAAAGTATGTTAGCAGTGTGTCATAAACAGAAAATTGTAGGATCCATCCTTCTGAAGTATGTGTTTAATATGTAATCCGGTTCACACTGAAGATCTTTTAGATTTGAGAATTCCAGTCTAAAAGTCACAAAACTGTTTAACTTATTTAAATCCAGTTTAGTCTCTCTAGATTATAAACTCCCTGTAAGACAAAATCTTCCTGTTTGTTTCGTTTCTCCTGTGGCTATAATGTTGAATATATAAAGAATTGTTAGTAAATTCTTGTTGATAACTACAGTCTTAAGTAGATATTTGTACTTGCTTGGTCAGTGGAGGAGAGAGATTCTACGTAAATAGAGACATTGTGTATGTCGTAAAAGATTTTACCATGGAGTGGTCAGGTTTATAGTCAGAATTTCCACTGAATGTTGAACTAATTACATTGGTTTTAAAGATTTATTTGAATCATTCAGTAATTGCAGCTGAAGGCAACTACCACCCATCAAATATTGATAAATACCTTCAATAGCTTTTCTCACTTAATTTTTATAACAGTCTTCTTAAAAAGCACTTTTCTGTTTTCGTTCTGTATATGAAGATGAAATTTCAGGACGAATGAATAATTTTTCAGTTGTATAGCAAGTTAGTAAGTATCTAAGTTCATTGGATGTCCATGTTCAGATTATTTCTGAGAGATAAAAACTTTTCAAGGCATCTTTACAGCAGAAATCCAGTGTAAAACAATGTTTACTCCAAAGGTATGGGAAAGAATGCAGGCAAAGCTCAGTTCTTCTCAAGCCGTACTGCATGAAAATCAACACATGTTAAATTTAAAGAAATATTTGGAATTCTAAAACAATAGTAATAATTAAGTTATGTAATGATGATTCAGTGGTTAAGATAATGAGCTCTTCCACCAGAAGATCCATGCTCCAACTGGAACACCCCATGACAGCACATGACCAGATGTATATAACTCCAGTTACAATGAGGGCAGTACATGTGATGAATCAATATACATGCAGGCAAAACACTTGTACAAACAAAATAATAAAATAAGTTTCAAAAGGCAAAATGACTAAGAAAACTTTAGTTAAGATGAATGGATTTATATGTTTATGGTAAATGGAATTCTCATGCTCAAGAAGAATTTAGAAAAGGGGTATATTGGAAGAGTTGACACAAGAACAGGTCACATGTACCTGTTTCGTTTTTATTTGTCCTACTGAATCCCATCAGTGCTATACATATGCATTTAGCACATTTCATTTCTCCTGTGGGCCTAAGGTGAAAATATTTTAAAGAACATCAAAGGAAATGAGAAAAGTGTTCCTAGAGGTGAAAGAAATGTGAGGACTGCCAGGTCCTGATCTTTCTAAGATAGTTACATTCAAAGCTGTTGGGGATAAAAGGAATTAGGATCTGGTACAGCTAAACTCTATCCTGTGAATTGTCTTGAAGCCAGCAAGGCTGTCAAAGTCAGATAGTTCTTTCAAAAAAATCCAAAGATGCAGCAAAGGGTATGCTTTTGATATGCACTATCACAGCCAGAACCATCTCCTCGACTCTTTTACATGGTGAGAAGTGTGAAGTTAGTAAACCAACTGGATTCTTGCTTAAAAGGGTGAGGGGAACGTCCAGAAGCCTTGGAGAATGCTAAAGTCACATTCCATTCATATTATTGTTACTATTTAGAAGGGTTCTGTTTGCATTTTTATAGCACTATTGGTTTTTTTTTCTCACCTTTTTCCTTCCCTAGAACTTTCCCACCTTTCTCTCTTACATAAGAGAGATGGGCAAAAAGAAACACTTCTAGTGACAAATTTGCCTTCAAAGGTTCAAAAGAGGATGTGACCTTAGAGAAACCAGGTAAGGCAGATTCAATGATTTCTTCTGATGTTATTGAAGATTGCTCATCAAATATTTTTTAGCCTTACCCTTTGGTACATGGAAAATTCCATGCTCATTCCATTCTGCCTGGCTCTAATCCCTTTCTCTTTCCCCCCCCTTTTTTTGCTGTGTTATAGTTAAAAGAAAATAAAATACCCAAATAAAATTCTCCATGACCTTGAGTATCACTTGGTAAGATTTTGAGTAGAGATAATCAGGATATGCATATAAAGGACCAGAATTAGCTTCTGGAAGTGGATTACAGAACCATGTTCAGGAAAGAATAGATGTTAATGCATCTGTAAACACACTGGAATAAACTAAGTTTCATGAAAAAAACTTCACAGTATAGATTTTATCTTACTTGTTGCAAGTTATTTATTTCTTCACTAGAAAATCTTGGCACATTATTAAGAAATCACTAATTATTTTATGAGAGAATAAACAAGCAAAAGTATTATGAACTAGTAGTCAAGATTACTAGACAGTATTGCAATCCCTGAGACTGGCCAATTTCATATCCTTTTTCCATTTAGAGTCTACCTTTGTATACATCTTTGTATATATTCACTTTCTCATATTATAGGACCTCTCACTAGTTATATTTTAAGCATCTTAAAGGGCAGAGCCTTAGATCTTATTCCCTAGCACAACAAATTGCATGTAACAGGAAATTAGCACATTTGATAGATGAATTAAATAAATTTCATCAATATAATATGATTTTAAAAGAAACTTTCAGGTCCCACCAAGTGACAGTTTGAGTTATAGTTAGATCATAGTTCAAAAGATAAAATTAGCCTCTAATGATTACCTTAAGCTGATATATTCCATCCTTCAACAGACAATTCTCCCCTGATATTCACAACGGCGTCTTCAACAAATATAGTTTACTAAATATGTACTCTAATAAAATAGCTGGTAGAAGATAGACATTTTATGGTCTAAAGCTTCCATGGCTTGTGAAATATTTAAAAGAATATTGAAGAGATATAGCACTCATTTTCTTAAAAAAGGACTTAAGTCACATCTTTTCTTTTCTGGTGCAGACATGGATGGTCCCTTCTAGAGGGATATATTAAGACCTACTAGATAACATGACACTATAGCATATCCCTAGCTTATATAAACACATCTTTAAAGTTACTCCAAAAAGGGAATGGTATAAGTTGGGCTGTGTCAAACAACAGAAGTCAAAATACATTACAGAACAATATGGCATTCTCCTACTTAATTTCATTAGGAGTCAACGATTGCTAATCATTAGTAATAAAGGAGGTCTAGAGATTACTGTGTATATGAGTCGGTGTTGACTTACTACAGTATGATACCTAGGTCCATAATGAAGAGATATGGTTCATTTTTCTAGAGGTTCTAGTCCACCATCTGTGGTCTGATTGCTTTGAGCCTCAGGCAAGTGTAACACATAATGGCCAAAGCATTTGATTTACTATACTGCTTATATTATGAGTTCAAAAGCAGATGAAATAAGGAGAGGCTGGAGTTCTATAGTCAATCCTCTTGGAAGATGTGTGTCCACCATAGTGGAAGAACTCCACTATGTTGTAGCTCATAAAGATTCTACCACTGCCCAAGAGTGTTATTCTAGGACAAAAGGTATTTAGTATAGGGACATTATGGAATATTATCCATATTCAAGTCATAACTGGGTTAAAAAGAAGCTTGGTGGTGATTAAAGTTCTACATTTTGGAGCCAGACTACCTGGATTTACCTGGATTCCTTTTTCAAACTACCTGTGGGACCTCTTTCAAGTTGTTCAACCGTCTGTTAACTCATGTTTATTTATATAAAATATGAATAATAGCAATAGTTCTCATGTCATCAACTGTCATGAAAGATATATTAAATAATATTTGTGAAGGAATTCAAATGTATATATATATATATATATTGTGTGTGTGTGTGTGTGTGTGTGTGTGTGTGTGTGTGTGTGTGTAAGAGCCATAGCTATATTGAAGAAACTGAGGTTTAGAGCTATAAATTATTGTAGGTTCGGCCACAAAGTCTAGGTCAAAATTTGACTCTGTTTATTTTAAATAAGGGCTATTTTACACTGCTGTAATAATTTGTCATGCAAAAGAAAAGACATCAATAAACTCCAAAAAACTGGATTTCTATTGACTGCAATATCTTTTTTTTTGCAATACCCTTTTAAAGGTAACAATCCAAACAAAATAATGGTAATTATGGTGACATCAGTCATTATACATATTTTCCCTTTGAACACTGTTGAAAATATGTTGGGGCCCTGTGTGTATTCCCTTTGCTTATTGGAGCAATGTGTACCATCTGCTTCATTCTGTAGGCAATTGTAAATCTGCTTTAGACTTTTCCTCGTCCTTTCCATTGACATGACACATATTCAGGAGTTAATGCTCCCTTGTGGACAGTTCCCTGAACAATGATGAAAGTGATTTAGAGTGACATCCTGATATTTTGACCCCCAGATGGATTAAACATAGATAATTATTCTATACACACTGACAGAAAGCACAGCACAATTTAACCAAAGCTCATGGTAGACACCCACTCACTGACAACACTCCTAAATTGGCTGCTATTTCTCCTATCTCTCTTCTTTACTGGTGTTTTCTGAGATTCTCTCTCAAATCAACTGCGTGTACTCAAATTTCTATGTCATCATGACCTGAACTTAGTGCATGATAATTAGAACTAAGCAAAAGAGCTCTACACAGCTTCTGGTTTGGTATGTTGAAAAATAAAATAGGAGCTGTTTGTGAGGCTCCTCAGAAATAAATGGACATGTTTTAAATATACCCCTTCCCCATATATGACACGCTGGGTCTGTTTGGGGATAGAAAGTTCTCTGAAACTTTTAAGCCATGAAGGAAACTAGAACGCTGAACAAATAAAAAATATTTTGCATAGCTTATATAATTTTAACAACCCTTCACAGATCTAAAAGTCACTCTGTTAATTTAGGAACATAAAATGCATTATGTATAACTTAGTCGGCTCCTAAAACTATCATGATATCTTGAAAGAGATGTGAAGGCCTGGAAAATTTTAGGGGCAAAAGAATATTGTGAAAGGGAGTCTTGAAATGGCAGGATTAGGTAAAATTACAAGATTATTCTGTAAACTGGTAAGGTATAGGCTTCCTGTTGGATAGCAATTGCTGTAAATAGGTGTTCAAGTTTTGAGGAAGCATGAAAATAAGATACTGGGGTTTTGGGTTGTGCTGAACTAAATTTTTGATTTGAGATGCTTGGGAGGTGATATCTTTCACTTGTCCCATTGTGGTACATTATTTAACCACAAGGGGTGGGCATCTCAGTTTAGTTTCCAGTACCCCTAGGTTGACAAATCCATTTGTAGTATGAACATAATGTTGCATATAGGTAAGACAAATATGTTGAAATGCAGGTGCTGTGGACCTTATTCATTGCTTAAAGCAACCAGTTTCCCACACTAAGAATCACAGTGGTGGAGGAATATATCCATACCTTATTTGCAAAATCACAGGATTGATTCCATTAACAAACAGCCAAAGAAATTAGTTCAAACATGGTATTTTTGTCATAGTGGTCAGGGATTTTGTTGGACAGTTGAAGGAAGCAGCCTCTCAGATAGAAACAGAATTATGAAACTCTGACTGAAATCATGCTTTGGAATCAGCGTGAGAAAGTGGGGGAGGTGTTAAGAAAAGTGTCATGATTTGAGAAGAGCACTGGAGCAGGAGGATGATCAAACTTTAGCAAAAACTGATACTGTCTCTGAACTGCTCATTTTATCAAATTAATTTTGGTGTTTTGGTTATTTTCTTTTTATAAAGATGTGTCTTTCTCTTATTATAATGTATTTTTGTAGCTAATCTCATACATATCGGTTCAAAATTATTTAATTAATTTGTTTTCTTCACATTCTCTTAACACACTCTCAAATCCCCTTTTCACTTTTTCTACAATTACTGTCATTAATGGCTGAGAAATCTGAAAACCTTTAGTTACTTTGCAAGGAAAAAAGCCCAGCAGTGATCTATAAAAATTTTTGAATGTATTTGAGCTGTCTGTATATTATTAGGTAAATATAGATGGTAAAATGGTTACCAGATGGAATAAGATGAATATATCTGTCATCTCACTTAATTACCTTTCTTCCCTTTTATGACAGAACAGTGATAATGTGCTCTTTCAGTAGAAAGCCCAAACAAAATAGATTGCTTTGAACTATAGTCTTTATGTTGCATGGGTCTTCTCGAAGATTCAGTAAGTGATAAGAGAGTGCTTTTTTATAGTCAGTAATAGTTTGTTTTGCAAGCACATTTTAAAGAGCTACTGGCTATATTCCAGATCGAGAGAGCAAATCAGAATAAACAATTCCACCTGGCCTCAACACCTAATTCATTTGGGCAATTGGCTGTTCTTTTGGCATGTAGTAGTAAGCTTGCAACAGCTGGTGCTTTACCACCCATGAGGCTTTTCTTTTCAAAAACTAATTACTTCAGAGACTGACAAAAGTATTCAGAACTGAGCTGGGAATCATTTATGACCAAGAATATACCAAGATCTTAGGAGATCACTCTTTGAAATAATAATGGGAACACACTATTTCTTTTTCATTAATTTGCACTGGAAACACTTTCCTTTAAGAGCGAGGAACATAATTTTAAAACACTTTTCCCTTTAAATACTTAATAAGGTACATAAACTTACTGAGTGCCATACTGGGCTTGTGATAAGAGATTTTTTTCTCTTGCCTGCGTGCCAACAACTCACATAATACAAACAAAATGAAACATTGTTTCAACATTTGCTTATTGTGCCTATAGGATGTTTTTTATTTGATCAGATTCCCCATATAAAGCACAAACATGACTAGCATTTATACATTTTTTTTAAATCACAGCTAATAGTTCTTATTCTTCAAAGTCTCAAACCACCCAGTAATGTGCCTTTGGCCTTTAAAGTGACCCATTCAGCATTTTTTCTAAATACCTTTTGTCTTTATACAAATCGTGGCAGATAGGCTTTAATATGACCCCTATGGTATCCACTGCAGGATATTTACACAGTTAAAAACATTTAATGTCTTCTTCTATCATGATACGCATGTCTTCTTCTAGTCTATGGAATGTGAGAAACAAGGAATGGCACTTAGGCTACATTATATAAAACTAACTTTCTTCCTACAAAACTTTCTTTTGGGATTTTCATCATAGCTTTGAAGTAGACAATGGTTTCAAGGAAAGTAATTCTGCCCAATACTTACTTCAATGAGCTTGGAACGTCACCTTTTCTTCATTTGGGTCTCCAAATGAGAATCCGGTCCTGACTAATATTTTCATTACAGGGTTTTTATACCACAAACATCAACAGTAAAAATTCCACTAATTAACTCCTGACTGACAGAATTCATGAGATACTAAAAGAATGTTGTTTAGTCCAGTTTGCTTGTGGTAACTTGTGATAGCATAGAAAAGATAGAAAAGTAATATAATGCCTTCCGGTTTGCACCTGAGCTCAAGAGCAAAGACTGTGCTCCAGAACCCCAAGCCCCCAAACCCAACCATAACCGGAGAAAGCTTGACCTTCAGGAATTCTGACACTCCCAGGATCTCAGGTGAGTCCCCAACAGCTTCCCCCAATACCTGACCTAATTGGGACTCACAGTGGCCTGATGGATGCAGGAACCTCCGCCCAGCCAGAGACATACTTTCTTACAGTTTGCCCCTGTTCCCCAGAGCAGAGCCTGTGCTTTAGCACCCCAATCCACCCACACCCAGAGATAGCTTGATCCCTCACCCCCAGGACTTCTGACACACCTAGGATTTCAGGTGAGGCTCTAAGCCCTGGCTTAACTGGTACTCCCCTGGATTCAGGGGATTCAGGACCATCACCTAGCCAGAGACACATATTTCTTCTGGTTTACACCTGTTAGAGGGAGCAGATCCTGGCCTTTGGCTTTCCACCCACTCCAGTTAAATCTAGAGGCAGCTTAACCCCCAAGAGTTCTGTAAAATCTGGGCTCACAGGCTCACAGGCTCACAGGAGGGACAGGCTCCAGTCAGAGACAGCAAGGCCAGATATCACCAGAGATAACCAGATGGGTAGAGGCAAGCAGAAAAACATATGGAACAGGAACCACTGCTACTTGGCACCATCAGAACCCAGTTCACCCACAAGATCAAGGCCTGGATACACCAAGCCACCTGAAAAGCAAGATTTAGATCTAAAATCTCATCTCATGAATATTATGGAGGACTTTTAAGAAGTACATACATAACTTCCTTAAAGAAATACAGGAGAACACAGGTAAATAAGTAGAAGTCCTTAAAGAGGAAACACATCAACTTCTTAAAGAAATACAGGAAAACAATCAAACATGTGAAGGAATTGAGCAAAACCATTCATGATCTAAAAATTGAAAAAGAAGCATTAAAGAAAACACAAAGGGAGACAACCCTGGAGATGAAAAACCTAAGAAAAAGAGCATAAGTCACATATTTGAGCATCACCAAGAGAATGTAAGAGAGAATCTCAGGCATAGAAGATACCCTAGAAGAAATTGACACACGCAATCAAAAAAATATAAAAAGCAAAAAGCTCCTAAGTCAAAACTCTCAACAAATCCACGACACAATGAAAAGACTGATGAATAATAAGTATAGAAGAGAGAGAAGATTCCCAATTCAAAGAGCCAGTAAACATCTTAGAAGAAAAAAAAATGTCCCTAACCTAAAGAAAGAGATGCCCATAAACATACAAGAAGCCTACAGAACACCAAACAAATTGGACTAGAAAAGAAATTCCTATTGTCACATAATAATTAGAACACTAAATGCACAGAAGAAAGAAGAATATTAAAAGCTATAAGGGAATAAGCTCAAGTAATATATAAAGGCAGAACTCTTAGAATTATGCAGAGACTACAAAGATGTTGGGTAGATGTCATACAGACCTTAAGAGAACAAAAATGTCAGTATAGTTTTGCTACTATATGCAGCAAAACTCTCAATTACCATAGATGGAGAAGCCAAGATATTACATGACAAAACCAAATTTAAACAATATTTTTTTCCACTCATACAGCCCAACAAAGGATAATAGAAGGAAAACACCAACACATGGAGGGAAGCTCCACCCCCCTAAAAAACCAACCAACCAACCAACCAACCAGACAAACAACCACCCCCCAAAAAACCACAATAAATTAATCTTCTGACAACAAACCCAAAAGAAGAGAACCATACAAACATAATTCCATCTCTAACAACAAAAATAACAGCAAGCAACAATCATTGGTCTTCAATATCTCTCAATATCAATGGACACAATTCCCCAATAAAAAACCATAGGCTAACAGGCTGGAAACATAAGCAAGACCCAGCATTTTTCTGCATACAGGAAACATACCCCAGTGACAAAGACAGACACTACCTCAATGTAAAAGACTGGAGAACAGGATGAACTCACAGTTCTGAACTTCTGTACTTCAAGTGCAAGGGCACCCACATTTGTAACAGATAAGTTACTAAAGCCCAAAGCACACATTGCACCTCACGCAATACTAGTAGGAGATTTCAATACCCCACTCTCATCAATGGACAGATCTTGGAAATAGAAAATGAACAGACTCATGAAACTAAGAGAAGTTATGAATCAAATGGTTTCAACAGATATCTATAGAACATTTCATCCTAAAACAAAAGAATATACCTTCTTCTCAGCACTTCATGGTACCTTCTCCAAAACTGGTCATATAATCAGATAAACAAGCCTCAAAAGATAAAAGAATACTGATTTAATCTCATGCATTCTATTGGACCACCATGGACTAAGGCTGGTCTTTAATAACAACAAAAACAACAAAAAGCCCATATATACCAGGAAGCTGAACAACTCTCTACTCAATGATGACTTGGTCAGGGATGAAATAAAGAAATTAAATACTTTTCAGAACTTAACAAAAATTAAGGCATAACATATCCAAAGTTTTGGGACACAATGAAAGCAGTGCTAAGAGGAAAATTCATAACTCTGAGTGCTTCCATAAAGCACACACTAGCAGCTAAACAGCACATCTGAAGGATCTAGAACAAAAAAAAGCAAATGCACTTAAGAGGAATAGGCCTCAGAAAAGAATCAATTTCAGGGCTGAAAACAACTCAGTAGAAACAAAGAGAACTATATGAAGCATCAACAAAATGAGGGGCTGGTTCTTTGAGAAAAATCAACAATAAAGATAAACCTATAGCCAAACTAACCAGAGGGCACAGTAACAGTACCAACAAAATCAGAAATAAAAAGGGAAATATATTCCCTTTTTATTGGGATATTTCAAATTGAGAAATTTCAAAAAATCATTAGATCCTATTACAGAAGACTATACTCAACAAAATCGGAAATTCTGGATGAAATGGAGGTTTTTACTAGGTACCAAAGTTAAATCAGGAACAGATAAACCATCTAAACAGTTCCATAATCGTAATGAAAAATAAATCAATTATTAAAATCCTGCATATATAACAACAACAAAACAACAACAACAACAACAAAAAGCCCAGGAAAGATGGTTTAGTGCAGAATTCTCAGACCATCAAAAGAGCTAATATAAATACTTCTCAAGCTATTTCACAAAATATAAACAGCAGGAACATAACCAAATTCATTCTTTGAAATCACAATTATGCTTATACCTAAACCGTACAAGACCCAATTCACATACTGAATCCAAGAACATCTTAAAATGATCATTCACCGTGATCAAGTAGGTTTCATTCCAAGAAAAATCAGTAGTATACCAATGAGTGAACCAAGTTATAGAGAATAGATCAAATATCTGAGTTGTCTCGAGTTCTTGTCTCCCAAAACCTAACTTAGCAACTGATAAAATTTTCAGTAAAATTCTATTGAATATTTACGTGTTAATTAAACAGATTTAAGTTATATGTGTCAACACATAGTATATATACTATATCAGAAATTAGGTCCCTCTGTATAATGCTCCATGTACGTATCTTTTTCATGGATGACCATTTGGTATTGGATAAACAGTTGCTGTGAACTTATTAAAGAAGACTATGGCTTTCACTCTCAGCATTCCTTAGTTACCTGTCATTCTTTGTGTGCGGTTGTGGCCTCATTGTCTTTTTCCTGTCTGCTTTGCCATGTCTATGGTTGTTGTCATTGTTCAGCTCATATTTGAGCAGTCATGTTGGTGAGACTTTATGAGCATAGTTAATGACAATACTAGAAGATACTATCTCACAGTAAACTCACTGATCATCTTAATATTACACTCTTTCTGCCTGTACCCTCTTCCAAAATATTCCCTGACTGAGCAGGATATATATACCTGAAACAACAACAAATAATGAAAAAGGAGGCCATGAATTTGAAAGATGGGAAAAGGAAACATGGTAGGGGTTGGAAGGTGGAAAGGAAAGGAGGCAATAATGTAGTCATGATTACACAATTGAAATACATATTCAAAAAAAGTAAGACGACATTGGGTATGGTTTTACCTGTATATATTTCACACAAGTCTAATGCTTTGAGTGTCTATAAATCTCAGCTTGTCTGAGACACTTGAACATATTTAGGATTATAGTATAATTATTTCTTTTCCTCTCTACCTCTACTCTGTTCCAACCCTTCCATGTGCTCACGCCTTCTTCTCTTTTTCAATTTCATGACCTATATATGTTATCAGGGATGACAATTCTACACCAGATAACCAATTAATGTGCTCTTTTCTGGGTAAGGGCACTCTCCCACTCCCAGCTCTCCTTAGTTGCCTGCCATTCTTTATGTAGTGTTAAGGACTCATGGCCTGTTCTTTGTCCACTTTGGCAGCCCTTTTGGTGTTGTCCTTGTTAAGCTTATATTTAGGCAGTAATGTTTATGTGACTTTATGGGTATAGCTTCTGACATCAGTAGGAGACAAGGCTTACAGCAAGACCCATGATCTGGCTCTTATAATCTTTCCCTCTGCAATGTTTGCAATTTCCCCTGATCCTTAGGTATGGGAGTGTTTTTTAGATGTAGCCATTAGGACTATGGTTCACAACTCTGCATTTTGATTTATTTGTGGTCACTTGTAATGGTCTCCATCTACTGAAACAAGAAGTTTCATTGAAAAAGGGTGAGGATCACATTTGCCTGTAGACATAATGGCAAATGTTTAAACTATTATTAGGCATTTTAGTAAAGTGGTAGTTATAACTTTTCCTTTAAGATCTATGATTTACTAGCTCTGGAAATTTGGCTAGTCTTCTAGTACTAGGTACGGATTTTCTCTTGCTAAGTATACTTTAAGTCCAATGGCAGAGTTGATGGTTACCTCCAGGGTTTATATGCTACTATCGCACTCTTAGGGTTGTGGTGGCATGCTGGTTGCTATTGTGGTAATAGTAGTGGTATAATCTTGGTTGTTTTCCTTATTTGGAATCTAGTATGGCACTTTCTGATACCATTAAAGCCAGTCCTCAAGGAAGATACATTCTGGTCAGTTCCAGCCCAAGAATCTTTAGACCAATTCCAAAACTTAATAATTAGCATAACCAGGGTATGTGACTATAGCATATATTGTAGCAAGTAACATAGATGTCTACTCAGAAGATAGGTCTTCAAACAGTATGTGAATCCATGGTCAGGATCTAGTGGAGTGTGCTATAGCTATTATGTTTACATTTAGAGAAGGTGTAAATTTCAGATAGTGATATTACATAGCTTTTCTACATAAAGTCTGTGATCTCATTTTATAATCCGCAGTCTAATATTAAGAGGTAAAGCTTCAGAAGCCTTAGTCATGTGGAATCTCCTAAATGATGACTCTTTTGTTACATTTGCTTAATTTGAGCAATACTTTTCAGTTTGTTAATGTTCTTTCTTGCTGATAGAAAATGCCATTAAATGGGGATAGGAACAGTGACAGCAGGAGTGGGTGGAACAGGGAAGGGAATGCTGAATATTCTTTTCTCTAGGTACTTATGTTGAAGAACATAAATATTCATAAAGATATTGTCTAATAAAACAGATTTAAAAGTAGATTCATTAGGGCATAAAGGTTTGACTCTGTTTCTATTCTTATTATTAGATATTAAGAATACTTTAGGCCCAGATTCTGTGGGGAAGAGAGCTGGAATCTCAGAAGTGTGGACAATCCTGAGATCACAGGGAGACCACCACTTCTGCTCACATTCCTGGCCCAAGAGGAACCACCTAAAGCCCTCTGGACACAGGAACCTAGGAGCAGTCAGGGACAGGATCTTTGGCTTTGCTTGTGCGAGATGAAAGCCAGTCTCAGGAACACTGACTCACCTGGCAAATAAGACCGCCATTTCTGCTTTGAGGGACCCTCCTGGAGCCCATAGGACACAGAAACCCAGGATCAGTCTGGGACAGGATCCTTTCATTTTCCTCCTGTGCCCAGAGCTAACCTGGTCCCACAGCTCTCTGTACCCAGATCCCATGGGGAAAGAGGGGGACTCTCAGAAGTGCAGACAATTCTGAAAGCACGGGGGGACCACCACTTCGGTTCATATTCCTGGTCCAAGAGGAAGCCACCTGGAACCCTCTGGAGACAGGAACTGAGGAGCAGTCTAGGACAGGATCCTTCCAGTTTTGTCAGCACCTGGAGCTGACCCTGTGAAACAGAGCACCTAGAATTGATCCTGTGACAGAGCTCTCTATACCCAGATCCCACTGGGGCAAAGAAGATCTCCAGGAGGGCTGACACACAGACTTATAGGAGGATCAAGCCACTGTCAAAGACAGAGAGACAAGCTAATACCAGAGACAACCAACTGGTGAGAGGCAAGCGAAGGAATCTAAGCAACAGGAACCAAGACTATTTGGCATCATTAGAGACGAGTTCTCCAACCAAAGCAAATAATGGCTATCCAAACACACAGGAAAAGCAGGATTTGGATTTTAAATGACATCCCATTATTATGATAGAGGACTTTAAAAAGGATATAAATAACTCCCTTAAATAATACAGGACAACACAAGTAAACAAATAGAAGCCCTTAAAGAGGAAACACAAAAATCACTTACAGATTACAGGAAAACACAATCAAACAGGTGAAGAATTGAATAAAACCATCAGAAATTTTAATAATGGAAATAAAACAATAAGGAAAAAGCACAAGGGAGACAATTCTGGACACATGAAAACCTAGGAAAGAATCAGTAGTCTTGGATGCAAGCATCACCAACAGAATACCAAATTGAGAGAACAGAGAGAACCTCAGGGGCAGAAAATAGCAAAAAGTGGCTTACAACCATGAAAAAGAAATTCAAAAAGCTCTAACCTAAAACATCCAGGAAATCCAGGATACAATGAGAAGATTGAACTTTAGGAAAATAGGTATACAAGAGAATGAAGATTCCCACTTAAAGGGCCAGTAAATATCTTCAACAAAATTATAAAAGAAAAGTTTCTTAACCTAAAGAAAAAGATGTCCATAAACATACAAGAAACCTACAGAAGGCCAAATAGATTGGGCCAGAAAAGAAATTCCTCCCATCCCATAATAGTCAAAACACCAAATGCATAAAACAGAGAAAGAATATGCAGTAAGAGAAAAAGGTCAAGTAACATATGAAGGCAGACCTATCAGAATTACACCAGATTTCTCACCAGAGACTACAAAAGCTAGAAGATCCTGGGCAGATGCCATACAGACCTTAACAGACCACAAATGCCAGCCAAGGCTACAATTTCCAGCAAAACTCTCAATTAACATAGATGGAGAAACCAAGATTTCCTGTGACAAAACCAAATTTGCACAATATCTTTCCGGAAATCCAGCCCTACAAAGGATAATAGATGGAAAACTCCAACACAAGAAGGGAAATGACACCCTAGAAAGAGCAATAAAGTAATCTCCTGCAACAAAAACTCCAAAAAAAGAGCCACAACATAATTCCACCTCCTAACAACAAAATAACAGGAAAAAACAATTACCATTTTAATATCTGTTAACATCAATCAACTCAATTCCAAAAAAAGACATAGACTAACAGACTGGATATGTAAAGGGACCCAGCATTTTGCTGTGTTTAAAACACCTCAGTGACAAAGACAGACACTACCTCAGAGAAAAAGGCTGGAAAACAATTTTCCAAGCAAATGTTCCCAAGAAACAAACTGAAGTAGCCATTCTTTTTTTCTTCTTTCTTTCTTTTTTTAAGATTTATTAAAAAGGTGAATACACTGTAGCTTATCCATCAAAGGACATCAGATCCCTTTACAAGATGAACTCTCAATCCTCAATGTCTATTCTGGAATTGAACTCAGGACCTCTGGAAGAAACATTCATTCAAAAATAAAAAAAAAAAACCATCTCTCCAGCCCTGGAAAGCCATTGCACCTAATATTGAATAAAATCAACTTTCAACCTCAAGTTATCAAAAAAAAAAAAGAAGGAGCACTTCATATTCATCAAGGAAAACTCCATAAGATGAACTCTCAAATACTGAATAAATATCTATAAAACAAAAGTCCTACATTCATAAAAGAAACCTTACTAAAGCTCGAAGCGCGGATTGCAACTCACACAATAATACTGGGAGACTTCAACACCACACTCTCATCAATGAACAGATCATACAAAAAGAAACTAAACGGAGACATAGAGAAACTAACAGAAGTTATGAACCAAATGGATTTAATAGATATTTATAGAACATTTCATCCTAAAACAAAAGAATATACCTTCCTCTCAGCACCTCATGATACCTTCTTCAAAATTGATGATATAATCAGTCACAAAACAGGCCACAACAGGTACAAGGAGATTGAAATGATCCCATGTGTCCTATCAGATCACCACGAACTAAGATTGGTCTTCAATAAAAACAAAAATGACAGAAAACTGACACATGCATTCAAGGTGAACAATGCTGTACTGAATGATAACTTGGTTAAGGAAGAAATAAAGAAAGAAATTAAACATATTAGGATTTAATGAAAAGGAAGATACAATATACCCAAACTTATGGAACACAATGACAGCAGTGCTAAGAAGAAAACTTGACAGCACATCTAAAAGCTCTAGAACAAAAAGAAGCAAATACACCCAAGAGGAGTAGATGGCAGGAAATAATCAAACTCAGGGCTGAAATCAACCAAGTGGAAACACAAAAGACTATATAAAGAATCAACAAAACCAGGAACTGGTTCTTTGAGAAAATCAACCAAATAGATTAAACCCTTAGCCAGACTAACCAGAGGGCACAGAGAGTGTATCCAAATGAAGAAAATCAGAAATGAAAAGGGAGACATAACAGGAGAATCTGAGAAAAGTTAAAATATCATCAGATCCTATTACAAAAGCCTATATTCAACAAAACTGGAAAATCTGGATGACATGGACAATTTTCTAGACAGATAGCAGATACCAAACTTAAATCATGATAAGATATAACATCTAAATAGTCCCTTAACTCCTAAAGAAGTAAAAGCAGTTGTTAAAAGTCTCTCAGCCAAGAAAAGCCCAGGACAAGATGAGTTTAGTGCAAAATTTTATCTGACCTTCACAGAAGACCTAATACCAATACTGTTCAATATGTAGAAGAATGCAAATTAATCCATTCTTCTTTCCTTGTACAAAGTTTAAGTCCAAGTGGATCAAAGACCCCCACATAAAACCAGATACACTCAAACTAATAAAAGAAAAGTGTGGGAAGAGCCTGGAACACATGAGCACTGGGTAAAATTTACTGAACAGAACACCAATGGCTTATGCTCTAAGATCAAGACTCAATAAATGGGGTCTCATAAAATTGCAAAGCTTCTGGGAGGCAAATGACACTGTCATTAGGACAAGATGGCAAACAACTGATTGGTAAAAGATCTTTAACAATCCTACATCTGATAGAAGGCTAATATACAATATATACAAAAAGCTCAAGAAATTAGACTCCAGAGAGTCAAATAACCCTATTAAAAATGGGGTACAGAGCTAAACAAAGAATTCTCAGCTGAGGAATATCAAATGACTGAGAAGTACATAAAGATATGTTCAACATCCTTAGTCATCAGGGAAATGCAAACCAAAACAACCCTGAGATTCCACCTCACACCAGTCAGAATGGCTAAGATTAAAAAACCAAGGTAACAACAGATGCTGGTGAGGATGTGCTGAAAAAGAACACTCGTCCATTGTTGATGGGATTGCAAGCTGGTTCAACCATTCTTGAATTCAGTCTGAAGGTTCCTCAGAATATTGGACATAGCACTACCTGAGGACTCAGCCATACCTCTCCTGGGCACATTCCCAAATGATGCTCCAATATATAAAAGGGACACATGCTTCACTATATTCATAGCACACTTACTTATAATAGCCAGAAGCTGGATAGAACCCAGATGTCTTTCATCAGAGGAATAGGCACAGAAAATGTGATACATATACACAATGGAGTACTACTCAGCTATCAAAAAATAATGGCGTCATGAAATTCATAGGCAAATGGCTCAAACTAGAAAATATCCTGTGTGAGGAACCCCAGTCTCAAAAAACCACATGGTATTCACTCACTGATAAATGGATATTAACCTAAGAGCTTGGACTACTCAAATATAAAATCAAGACCACATGAAGCTCAAGAAGGACAACCAAAGTGCAGAATGCTGTAGTCCTTCTTAAAAGAGAGAACAAAAACATTCATAGGAGGAGATATGGAGACAAAGTTTGGAGCAGAGACTGAAAGAATGGCCATTCAGATCCTGCCCTCCCTGGGGATCCAGCCCATATACATACAGCCACCAAACCCAGACAATATTGTTGATGCCAAGAATTTCATGCTGACAGGAGCCTGATATGGCTGTCTCCTGAGAGGGTCTGCCAGAGCATGTCAAATACAGAGGCAAATGCTAGCAGCAAATCATGGAACTGAGAATGGGGTCCCCATTTTAGGAGTTAGAGAAAAGATTGAAGGAGATGAAGCAGCTTGTAACCCCATAAGAACAACAATGTCAACCAACCAGAGCCCTCAGGGACTAAACCACTACCCAAAGAGTACACACAGACAGACCCATGGCTCTAGCTGCAAATGAAGAAGAGGGTGGCCTTGTTGGGCACCAATGAGAGGAGAAGCCCTTGGTCCTGCCAAGGCTGGACACCCCAGTGTAGGGGAATGTCAGGGCAGAAGGGGTAGGTGGTTGGGGAGGGGGAACACCCTTATAGAATAAAGGGGAAGGGGGATCAGGTTTATGGACAGGAATCAGGGAATGGGGATAACGTTTGAAATGTAAATAAAAAATCCAATAAAAATAAATATTATGTTTACTATTAAGAAAAGAATACTTTACTGGGGAGAGGGAAAGACATTCTGATAAATATTCACCCTTTGTTCTTTTGTTCTGTTGCCTCTCTGAAAATTCTAGAACGTTTATATTCCTATCAACCTGCAATTATATATAATTGTATAATACATAGAATATAAGTAACTTGGTGCTTCTACAACACAATACTCAGTTTGTGGTCATGTTGCTAGTTTTACAATTTCAAAACTAAGTGCTTAATTCTCATTCTGTAACAAACTTCTTAATTAAAGAAGTTTTTGAAATTAAGTATTTATTTCATTTCTGTATTCTATATACCAATAATTCAGTGACACTCTTATAATTTTTTCCTATATATTTTCAAACACAGATAATGGAAACTATGTCCTGTAGACTGACTTAGTGCAGTGAGCATAAAATGTTTTTTTCCCATTTGCAAAGGGTCATAAAAGCATCCCTACCATCACAACAATAAAACCAAAAGAAATATACAACTGAAGGCTTATGTAAGTATTAAAACTTAACCTTGCTCTATGTAGCTTTATGGAAAAAAATGGTTCTATGATTAATATAATTTTATGGGAAGTTTGTGACTCCATACACATTGACTCTTTAGGGGTGCATGTGGACATGACTATATACAGATGTATTTGCTAAGAAAGCATTATTAATCCCTAATTTTGTACAATTGGGATTTTATCACATCCATCATAGACAGGTGATCAGATATTGCCTTACCAGTTCTCATATGGTTGTCCCTTCGCAAATGTGTTTGATCTAAGGTAAGCATGTCAAATCAGCAGGGAACAGTGTCTTTCAAATAAAATTTATACATTAATATTAGGGAAATTTTCCTTTTTTTTTTTTTTTTTTTACTAAAGTTGCTGAGGGCTGATAATTCTAGGCCCGACTTTACATGATGAAAGAGCATTTGTGGTTGGAAAAATGGCAAAAAAACAGAGAGAAAAGTGAGCCTGATAGGGGATGGAATAAAATAAAACCATTGATTAAAATATGAGCTTTTTAAAAGACAAAACTAAGAATCTTTTTTGAAGTCAACAATTCTCTTTTCTTATTTAAATCTGAGTTGTGATTATGTTATTATTAAGCAAAATGTCTCTTCAAGACACAAATGTATTTCTACTCTTCTAAAAGTTCAATAGGAAACTCACCTTGGTCTTGCTTGTTTAATCAGAGAGTTGCAATGATAATAATGATAGTGGGTATTGTTATTAAATACTGAATACTTTCAATGTTCTAAGATGGAATGTTATTTTACAGCATCATGAAGTATATATTATTGTAACAAATTATGGGAACTTAAGATATCACAATTAAGTTTATAGCAGCACTCAGGCATTAGAGTTCATGTAAGTTTTGTTGTGATTATGATATTGAAGCAATATAACAAAATAGAACATATTCTCTTCTAGGCTAACAGTTACTTCTTAATTTCTCATTGATCTTTCATGGTTTAGGTGAAGTGAAATTATTTTCTTATTGTGGTCAAATATTAAGGATTATGTATTAACTTAAGTTACTATTTGGTATATTCAAAGCATCAGCAAATTTCTTGACATTTGTTTTTCTTCATTGGAAAGTGTGTCTCCACGGTGTTAGAATATGTATATTTACATGCCTACAAACAGTACAAAGGAAGAAGTATGGGAAAGTTATATTCCAGAGTTCTTCTCATCCCATTATGTTCCTTTGGTTAGTTTTGCCTCAAAATGATTAAATTGTCTTACACTTTCTATGTACAACACCCTGACGTCTAAAAGGATGCTCTGTACCATGCTTTGTGGAGATGTACTACATTTTAATTGAGTGTAGGAAGATTAGAAACATCAGGCAAATGAATATTCACCAGCCTGCACAGTTGAAGGCATTCAGATTTCCATAACCTAAATGATGGAAACAAGCTTGATGTGAGCTAGTAGGTCAAGTGATAGGAACAAAGCAAGCATCTCAGAAACCTAGGTGCAATGGTAAAATATATTCTAAGTACATACTGGCTGGTGATGCAATTTGGTTGGTATAGCACCAGTTCAGCGTGTGCAAAGCCCTGGGTTCAATCTCCAGAAGTGCATAAGACAGGTGTTGTGACATACATAACCATTCCAACCCCTACACTCAGCAAGCTCTTCTGTTACAAGACAATGGGGCCCTATGGCAAATTTGTGTTCTCTTATTTCAGAGAGCCAATAGCTCACAAGGGAAACCTAGGACAGGTAGATTTAGACAAAAACAACAAAGACACTAATGAAAAAAGACAATGACCTCATCATAATTACTAAGCAACTATCAAAAATAAAGTGAGGGGAATGCAGGAAGAAGTTCTTTCTCATCTCTCTCCTCAAGGTGGGAAGGGGGGAATCTGTGAAAAGAGTGTAGTATATGAAGTCATATTCCTCCATTATCTTTGTTTAACTCTGATTCTAAGTTCATCACTAGACACTTAGGCTTAGGCAAAGACTGAACAAAATGTGAGATTGGAATCTCTCTCTCTCTCTCTCTCTCTCTCTCTCTCTCTGTGTGTGTGTGTGTGTGTGTGTGTGTGTGTGTGTGTGTGTGTTGCATGCACAGTAAGTATATGTACATACATGGAGGCAAAATGAGGATGTTGGGTAAATTTATCATTTCTCTAAGAGTGTGTGTGTTTGTATTTCTCAACTGTTAAAATTGGTTAAAAATTATGGAACCTGGAATTCTGTACTTCTGGCTTTGTATGAAATAACCCATAAGACATCGATAGTGTCACACTGACTTGACTCTTTCTGTCTGAGAAGTCAGAAAATTTATTGATTGTTTCAAATAATGAAAGTAGCATCTTCCACACAATCTCAGAGGTAAAATTTGAAATGTGAAACATTTACAAAGGCACAATTTGATCTTGCACTTGAAGGACTCTGAAATTGATAATACAGCTGGGAATGTTCCCCTGTTGTTTTTATTTTCCTCTTCCAGACCATTCTTCCAGATGATCTGTTGTGGGCATCCTGATGCTCCTGAGCAGGGATTTCAAATGACTGCATAACAGATTGTTCTTAGACTGAATTGTGTGTAAAAAGTCTTGGGAATTTTAGTTCATAACAAATAAATGGCCCTCTTTTGGGGGAATATTTTTCTATATTAATATAGAATATTTGTATATATCTATAAATAATATTAGATTAAAATTACTCAAGATTGTTTTCTAAAAACATGTTTTTTGTGAAACTTTAGTCTATAGTTTTTCCCATTTAACATTAGTATTTTATTTATTAATACTAACTTTATTAATAATATTGTTATATTTAACATACTCTGAAAATAAAATATAAGAATTGAGATATACTTATGTACTGGCATTATAGGAGTTTCTAGATTCTCCTTCTTTTCTTAAAACAATTCTTCCCATATATTACACCCTGATTACAGTTTCCCTTCCCTCCAGTCTCTCTCCTTAACATCTATTCTTTTCCTTCCTCCTCCTCCCAGGAAAGAACAGGCCTCCTAGGGACATCAACCAAACATGGCATAACAAGCTACAATAAGACCAGGTGCATACCATTACATCAAGACTGGATGAATAAACCCAATAAGAGGAAAAGGGTATCACATGTAGTCAAACTCTCTGTTACGATTCCCACTAGAACAGCAAGCTACTCGGCTATAATATTTAAATAAAATAATACTTTGTTTGTTTTAAGACTCTTATACCATATATTTTATCATATTCTTTCCCCTCCCTCAATGCCTCTCGGATCCTCCCCTATACCCCTACTTATCCAATTCCATGTGACTTTTCTTTCTCACACACAGGGGAGGCGGAGGGGGAGATGAAAGGGAGGGGGAGGGAGGGGGATAAGGAGGGAGGGGGAGAGTGTGGGGAGAGGAGGGAGGGGGGAGTCAGTTTTTGTGTTGGCCACCCTGGGCATGGGCATGGGACCCTGGAATGTATTGATTGATACAGCTGGTGTTGCCTCAATCAGGAGAAACCTGATTTCTCCTCACTCAACAGCAGCTTTGAAAGTGCGAATAAGCTTCTTGCCTGGAGGTGGGACTTTGTCTCCCACCTCCTCTCCCATGCTGACATTTTACCGTCTGCTTTGAGTTTATACAGGTCTTATGCATGTTGTCATAGTTTCTGTGAGTTAACATGGTATCTTTCCTAATATATCTAAAGAAATCTCTATTTCCCTAGGAATCATTCCCTCCTCACCTATCTCTTATAATTTCTCCTTCTTGCTCTTTCACAAGATTCCTGAGCCTTGAGAGGAAGGGAATGATGTCAATATCCCATTTATAGATGACTATTCCAAAGACTCTTCTCTTTTGAATGTTGTCCAGTTGGTTGGAACTCTAGGTCCAGATTCTAAGGAGTCTTAGATCAGCATGGTGGTGGAGGTGGTTGATCTGGTTTATATTTTTAATAATCTCAGCAGAGTTTCCGATGTATAGCAGCAAAACATGCCTTGATGACTGAAAATTCATAGTCACTTATGTCGGTTGAGGTAAAGTGTGGGTGGGAAGAAATCAAGGAGATGTGGTACAAATATCTATTATAAAACATATCACTCCATGTCTTCCTTCAAAAGTTTCTTTTGGAGCAATGACTCTGTGGCTCAGAACATTTGTATAGTCGCTTCTCCAGCACCACAAAAAAGATAAAATACTGTTCCCAAATTCCACACCTTTTTCTGCCTAAATGGTTGGATTCTAGAGTGAATGCTCACAAAGCAGCATTATGTCCCTCTTCTACCATAAACCCTGGCTTAGTGAACCAAGATGTTGGGAATTGCTTTAGCCATGACTTAGAAGATAACAGAGGCCAGTGACCAGAAAACCAATTGGCAATAAGGCATTTAGCTAATGAAACAACATTACGGACTAGTCCTAGGTCATGTCCATTAAAACTAATTACTCACAGGATACTTCTCCATCTTCATCTGAAGAACAGTGCCTTTTGCTGTGAAGATTTCAGAACATTTTCCAGTTCTTAGTTGATGAAAAGTAATATATTTATTAAGGTTACAAAGTTTTCAGATTTTGAACTGCAAGTGGTAAATTAAGGTTTCAGGTAAGTCTTTAATTGCTTTCTGGAAGCTCCCAGTTGCCAGAACATTTTAGGCAATTAGAGTCCTGTTAGTAGTGTTAATGATCACAGACTTTCTTTACAAAATCTCACAGATGAAGTAACCTTTTACTGGCAAATTGTTATCAATAATAAGTCTTAGTAGAGTGCTAATGTTCAAATGCCTAGAAACACTACTTGAAACACAAGATTCTGCTTTTCAGCCTGAAATTATGGTCAATGCTGCCATTAGTGAAGGAATGATGATGTTATTAGTTCCTAAAGTAAAAAAAAGATATGAAAAATGACAGAAAGTAAAAGACATTGCTTATCTGTGGAACACAAAATAAAGGGAGAAAGAATTACAAACAGTTCTTACCTTTTCTATGGCATTTTTACCCTACCAGTTGATATTAACATTCATGAAGAAATCTCTATAATTCTCTGAAGCCCAAGAGCAATATTCCTTCCCATTCAAGCAATCCATCACTTTGAAAGGTTAGGAGATAATAGGAACGTATGGTTCATTTATCGTTCTCTGCCAGTAGAGGAAATGACAGTCATATTGAAACTCTCTACTATCTCACTGGAAGTGTAGGAGTGGGTTGATACTCTGCCCAAGTTCCCAGGGTGTGGTCAGTATCCTTCCTTTCTAAAAGTCTAGACTGAAACATCAGGAAGTTCCTTTTCGGGTCTTGTTTAAAACTTAAATGAATTTGTCTAGATCTTTGGTTACAAAGTAATATGTTTATGGTGTAGAAGTGTGAGCAAATAGCAGCTCGGTTGCATATAGGAATATATATTTATTTAAATTATTATTACCACCAAAGTTAGGGAATCACACTTAAGTTTGAGCTTGTATTGTTAGTAGAAACATGGTCTTTATTACTGAAGTGCTATTACTAACAAAACATGGGATATTCATAGTAGACTAGAAAGAATGTCTTTTCATTCAACTATTTGGTCAGAGTCCAGTTCAGTATATAATAAGAGTAAGGAACTTGTACTCCGAATGATTAAATTAGAAATGTAATTATACCCATAAGGAAGGGGGAGGGAAGGGATGTTTGCCGGAAACCGGGGAAAGGAATAACACTCGAAATGTACATAAGAAAATACTCTTGTAAAAAAAAAAAAAGAAATATAATCATAAAAAAAAAGAAATGTAATTATAGGGTCATTGAATGATAGATTTCATTACCTTTGATTCTTTTTCATTTTACTCTTTGTTTTCTCTCTTTTAAAAATCTTTTTTACACATTTTTCTTAGTTTTATAAGTATAGTGCCATCATGTTCTAGAAACTATACTTAACCATGTGGTTTGTAGAAGAAATCCTAAGTAAGAAAAGAAGTGAATTCTCAGTAGGGTAAACCCAATGTGATTGATTTATGAAGAATTAGATCCAGCATTCAACCTAATTTCTTTCTATTTTGTAGACACTGTGATGTTTACTCTTCCCTAAACTGAAACCAGAGAATATTTATGCAAACTGTACTGAGAATAGTCACCATCTAGGAAAAAATACACTAATGTGTCTATATAAATTAAACAGCTCAATGTTGTATGATGAATTCAGATGATCAAATGATGACAGTTCTAATGGAACTACCTCCTTTGGAAAACTACCTCCAAGGTGGGATATCTTGTTCAATGACTAAAACACAGAATAATATCATAAAAAGGCTTAGGAGTATTGACAGTGGTTACTCAAACTCTGTCTGCAGACTCCTGGAGGCATCATAGAAGGTATAACATTTAAAGTTGGCCTTGAAAAATAAGTAAGAATTTGTGGTGAAATAACTCTTTAAAATACAATTATAAAGTATGATGCTGGTCAAGCTAAATGGAGTTTTATGATTCCTGATCTGAAGATGGAATGAGATTTAAAAATCACTTGAGCACTTTCATATGGTATGCTAGGATTACTTCCAAGAAGTATATAAATAACACTCCTAAGGAGAGCAGATAACCACTAGTCTATTGGGAAAGTAAGATAGTGTGATGGTTACTGATGAGTATCATCTTGATAGGATCTTGAACCACTAGACAGTGGTATATTAGATTTTTTTAGTTGTTGAAATAAATACAATGAACACAGACACTTGTGGAAGAAAAGGATAATTTCACTTCTTATTTCTATCTCACAATCTATACTGAAGTAATTCAGGGCAATAGATAATGCAGGATTTTGGAGGCAGAAATTGAAACCAAAGATATGGGGGAATGCTGCTTATTAGGTGGCTCTCCAGACTCATATTAATCTACCATTCTTTTTTTCCCCATCTTTATTAAATTGGGTATTTCTTTTTTTTAAATTGGGTATTTCTTATTTACATTTCAAATGTTATTGCCTTTCCCAGTTTCCAGGCCAACATCCACCTCTCCCTCCCCTTCTATGTGGGTGTTCCCCTCCCAAACCTCCCTCCATTACCGCCCTTCGCTCCAAAATCCCATTCACTGGGGGCTCAGCCTTGGCAGGGCCAATGGCTTCCCCTTACACTGGTGCCCCTACTAGGCTATTCATTGCTACCTATGAATTTGAAGCCCATGGTCAGTCCATGGGTAGTGGCTTAGTCCATGGAAGCTCTGGTTGGTTGGCATTGCTGTTCATATGGGGTCTCAAGCCCTTTCAGCTCTAACCAGTCCTTTCTCTGATTCCTTCAATGGGGGACCGATTCTCAGTTCAATGGTTTGTTGCTGGCATTCCCCTATGTATTTGCCATATTCTGGCTGTGTCTCTCAGGAGAGATCTACATCTGGTTCCTGTCAGCCTGCACTTCTTTGCTTCATCCATCTGATCTAGATTGGTGGCTCTATATGTGTGGACCACATGTGGGGCAGGCTCTGAATGGGCCTTCCTTCAGTCTCTATTCTAAACTTTGCTTCCTTATCCCCTCCTAAGGGTATTCTTGTTCCCCATTTAAAGAAGGAGTGAAGCATCTGCATTTTCGTCATCCTTCTTGAGTTTCATGTGTTCTGTGTATCTTGGGTAATTGGAGCATTTGGGCTAATAGCCACTTATCAATGAGTGAATACCATGTGTGTTTTTCTGTGATTGGGTTACCTCACTGAGGTTGATATTTTCCAGTTCCATCCAATTGAATATGAATTTCATAAAGTCATTGTTTTTGATAGGTGAGCAGTATTCCATTGTGTAGATGTACCATGTTTTCTGTATCCATTCCTCTGTTGAAGGGCATCTGGGTTATTTCCAGCTTCTGGCTATTATAAATAAGGCTGCTATGAACATAGTGGAGCATGTGTCTTGTTATATGTTGGACATCTTTTGGTGTATGCCCAAGAGAGGTATAACTGGGGTCCTCAGGTAGTGCAATGTCCAATTTTCTGAGGAACCTCCAGACTTATTTTCAGAATGGGTGTTCTAGTCTGCAATCTGACCAGCAATAGAGGAGTGTTCATCTTTCTCCACATCCTCGCCAGCAGCTGCTGTCACCAGAGTTTTTGAACTTAGCCATTGTGACTGGTATGAGGTGGAATCTCAGGGCTGTTTTGATTTGCATTTCCCTTATGACTAAAGATGTTGAACAGTTCTTCAGGTGCTTCTCAGCCATTTGACATTCCTCAGCTGTGAATTCTTTGTTTAGCTCTGATCCCCATTTTTTAATAGGGTTATTTGTTTCCCTGCAGTCTAACTTCGTGAGTTCTTTGTACATTTTGGATTATAAGCCCTATATGAGTTGTAGGATTGGTAAAGATCTTTTCCCAATCTGTTAGTTGCCATTTTCTCCTAAGAAGAGTGCCCTTTGCCTTACAGAAGCTTTGTAGCTTCATGAGATCCCATTTGTCAATTCTTGATCTTAGAGCATAAGCCATTGGCGTTTTGTTCAGGAAATTTTCTCCAGTGCCCATGTGTTCAAGATTCTTGCCCAGTTTTCATTCTATTGGTTTGAGTGTATCTGGTTTGATGTGGAGATCCCTAATCCATTTGGACTTAAGCTTTGTACACGGTGATAAGAATGAATCGATCTGCAATCGACTATATGCTGACCTCCAGTTGAACCAGCACCATTTGCTAAAAATGCTATCCTTTTTCCATTTGATGGTTTTGGCTTCTTTGTCAAAAATCAAGTGACCATAGGTATGTGGGTTCATTTCTGGGTCTTCAGTTCTATTCCATTGGTCTATCTGCCTGTCTCTGTACCAATACCATACAGTTTTTTTTTTTATCGCTCTTGCTCTGCAATACTGCTTGAATTCAGGGATAGTGATTCCCTTGGAGGTCCTTTTATTGTTGAGGATAGTTTTAGCTATCCTGGGTGTTTTGATATTCCAGATGAATTTGCAAATTGTTCTGTCTAACTCTATGAAGAATTGGATTGGAGTTTTGATGGGGATTGCATTGAATCCATAGATCGCTTTTAATAAAATGGTCATTTTTACTATATTAATCCTGCCAATCCATGAGCATAGGAGATCTTTCCATCTTCTGAGATATTTAATTTCTTTTTTCAGAGACTTGAAGTTCTTATCATACAAATCTTCCACTTGCTTGGTGAAAGTCACACTGAGGGTTTTTATATTATTTGGGACTATTATAAAGTGTGTGGTTTCCCTAATTTCTTTCTCGGCTTGTTTCTCTTTTGTGTAGAGGAAGGCTACTGATTTATTTGAGTTAATTTTATACCCAGCCACTTTTTTGAAGGTGTTTATCAGGTTTAGTAGTTCTCAGATTGAACTTCTGGGGTCACTTAAATATACAATCATATCATCTGGAAATAATGATATTTTGACTTTTTCATTTCCAATCTATATCCCTTTGATCTTCTTTCACTGTCTGATTGCTCTGGTTTGGAATGCGAGAACTATACTGAATAAGTAGGGAGAGAGTGGGCAGCCTTGTCTAGTCCCTGATTTTAGTGGGGTTGTTTCAAGTTTCCCTCCATTTAATTTAATGTTAGCTACTGGTTAGCTAGCTGTACATTACTTTTCTTGTGTTTAGATATGGGCCTTGAATTCCTTTTTTTTCCAGGACTTTTATCATGAAGGGGTGTTGAATTTTGTCAAACACTTTCTCAGAATCTAATGAAATGATCATGTGGTTTTTATCTTTGAATTTGTTTATATAGTGGATTATGTTGATAGATTTCTGTATATTGAACCATCCCTGCATGCCTGGGATGAAGCCTACTTGATCATGATGGATGATTGTTTTGATGTGTTCTTGGATTGGGTTTGCAAGAATTTTATTGAGTATTTTTGCATCAATATTCATAAGGGAAATAGGTCTGAAGTTCTCTTTCTTTGTTGGGTCTTTGTGTGGTTCAGTTATAAGAGTAATTGTGGCTTCATAAAGGGAATTTGGTAGTGCTCCGTTTCTTTCAATTTTGTGTAATAGTTTGGATAGTATTGGTATGAGGTCTTCTATGAAGGTCTGATAGAATTCTGCACTGAACCCATCTGGATGTGGGCTCTTGTTGGTTGGTAGACTTTTAATGACTACTTCTATTTCTTTAGGAGTTATGGGGTTGTTTAAATGGTTTATCTGTCCCTGATTTAACTTTGGTACCTGGTATCTCTCTAGGAATTTGTCCATTTCCTCCACATTTTCAAGTTTTGTTGAATATAGGCTTTTGTAGTAGGATCTGATGATTTTTTGAACTTCCTCTGATTCTGTTGTTATGTCTCCTTTTTCAATTCTGATTTTGTTAATTTGGATACAGTCTCTGTATCTTCTGGTTAGTCTGGCTAAGGGTTTATCTATCTTGTTAATTTTTCCAAGAACCAGCTTTTGGTTCTGTTGATTTTTTGTATAGTCCTTTTTGTTGTTTGTACTTGGTTGATTTCAGCTCTTTGATAATTTCCTGCCTTCTACTGCTCCTGGGTTTATTTGCCTCATTCTGTTCTAGAGCTTTTATGTGTGCTGTCAAGCTACTGATATATACTCTCTCCTGTTTCCTTCTGCAGGCACTCAGAGCTATGAGTTTTCCTCTTAAAACAGCTTTCAGTGTGTCCCATAGGTTTGGGTATGATATACCTTCATTTTCATTAATTTCTAAGAAGTCTTTAATTTCCTTTTTATTTCTTCCTTGACCAGGTTATCATTGAGTAGAGCATTTTTCAACTTCCATGCATATGTGGGCTTCTTTCCTTCTTGTTTTTTAAGACCAGCTTTAGCCCATGGTGGTCTGATAGGATTATTTCTACATCTCTGTATCTGTTGAGGCCTATTTTGTGACCTATTATATGGTCAATTTTGGAGAAAGTACCATGAGGTAGTGAGAAGAAGGTATATCCTTTTGTTTTAGGATAGAATCTTCTATAAATATCTGTTAAGTCCATTTGGTTCATAACTTCTCTTAGTCTGTCTCTGTCTCTGTTTAATTTCTGTTTCCATGGTCTGTCCATTGATGAGAGTGGGATGTTGAAATCTCCTACTAATATTGTGTGAGGTGCAATTTGTACTTTGATCTTTAGTCAGGTTTCTTTTTACGTATGTTAGGTGCCCTTGTATTTGGGAACATAGATATTTAGGATTGAGAGTTCATCTTGGTGGATTTTTCCTTTAATGAATATGAAGTGACCTTCTTTATCTTTTTTGATCACTTCTGGTTGAAAATCGATTTTATTTGATATTAGAATGGCTATTCCAGCTTCCTTCTTGAGACCATTTGCTTGGAAAGTTGTTTTCCAGCCTTTTACTCAGAGTTAGTACTGTTTTTGTCTCTGAGGTGTGTTTCCTGTAGGCATCAAAATGCTGGGTCTTCATTATGTATCTAGTTTTGTTAATCTGTTTCTTTTTATTGGGGGAATTGGGTCCATTTTTGTTGAGAGATATTAAGGAATTGTGATTGTTGCTTCATGTTATCTTTGTGTTTTGAGGTGAGATTGTTTGTGTGTTTCTCTTCTCTTTGTTTTTTTTTTTTTGAAAAAGATTAGTTTTTTTCTTTTTCTAAGCTGTAGCTTGGTTCCTTGTGTTGAGTTTTTATTATTATCCTTTGTGTGCTGGATTTGTAGAAAGATGTAAATTTGGTTTTGTCGTTGAATATCTTGGTTTCTCCATCTATGTTAATTGAGAATTTTGCGGGGATACAGTAACCTGGGCTGGCATTTGTGTTCTCTTAGGGTCTGTATGACATCTGTCCAGGATCTTCTGGCTTTTATAGTCTTGGGTGAAAAGTCTGGTGTGATTCTGATAGGTCTGCCTTTATATGCTACTTGACCTTTCTCCCTTACTGCTTTTAATATTCTTTGTTTATTTTGTGCGTTTGGTGTTTTGACTATTATGTGACGGGGGGTGTTTCTTTTCTGGTCCAATCTATTTGGAGTTCTGTATGCTTCTTGTATGCCTATGGGTATCTCTTTTTTTAGGTTAGGGAAGTTTTCTTCTATGATTTTGTTGAAGATATTTCCTGGTCCTTTGAGCTGGGAGTCTTTACTCTCTTCTATACCTATTATCCTTAGGTTTGATCTTCTGATTGTGTCCTAGATTTTTCTGTATGTTTTGGGTCAGTAACTTTTCTGTTCTATATTATCTTGGACAGTTGTGTCATTGATTTCTATGGAATCTTCTGCTCCTGAGATTCTCTCTTCTATCTCTTGTATTCTCTTGGTGATGCTTGCATCTATGGCTCCTTGTATCTTCCTTTCTATATCCAGGGTTATCTCTCTTTATGCTTTCTTTATTGTTTCTCTTTCCATTTTCAATTCCTTCACCTGTTTGATTGTGTTTTCCTGTAATTCTTTCAGGGATTTTTGTGTTTCCTCCCTAAGGGCTTCTACTTGTTTCTTGTGTTTTCGTGCATTTCTCTAAGGGAGTTTTTTATGTCATTCTTAAAGTCCTCCATCACCATGATCGAATGTGATTTTAAATCTAGGTCTTGCTTTTCTGGTGTGATTGGATATTCAGTGTTTCCTTTGATGGGAGAATTGGGCTCTGATGATGCCATGTCGTCTTGCTTTCTGTTGCTTGGATTCCTGTGCTTGCCTCTCACAATCAGGTTATCTCTGGTCTTACCTTGTTTTGCAATTTCTGACAGTGGCTTGACCTTCCTATAGGCTTTTGTGTTAGGAGTGCTGTAGACCTGTTTTCCTGTTTTCTTTCAGCCAGTTATGGGAACAGTGTTCTGCTTTCAGGCATGTAGTCATTCCTGTCCACTGACTTTCAACTCCACCTGTGGGTTGGAAGCAGAAGGGCCTGCCCCTACTTCTCTTGGTCCCTGTGCCCAGGGTGCCATGATTTCCCTAGATGTTTTCCTCCTGAGTCAGAAATGTGGGCAGAGTGTAGTCTCCTCTGGTTTCTCAGGTGTTTCTGACCCTCTGAAGGTCTAGTGCTCCCTCCCACAGGATTTTGGTGCAGGGAACTGTTCGACCAGGTCTGCTTAGATCCAGTCACAGTCTGGACTGCAGGGCTCCTGCATCTTGGCTGCTCCAATCTTCCTATGCTCAGAGGCCCTATACAGTTTCCTCATGGGCCAAGGATGTGGGCAAAGGTGGGCAGAAGTGGCGGTGTCCCCTGTTTTGCAGTCCCAGGATTGCCCACACTTCTGGGTGATCAGCTCTCCCACCCATGGGGTTTGGGAGCAGGGAGCTGTGGGTCAGGATCACTGAGGTTCAGGAGCCAGCTAGAAACTGCAAGTGTCCGGTCCCAGAGGAGTTTTTCCTTTGTGTGTCCTGAGTCCACCAAGCAGGTCACTTGGGGCAGAATAGTTGGTCTTTCCTCTGTTCTTGGGCCTGAAGTCGCTCCTCAGTGCTGGATTTCAGCTCTCCGTGAGGAGAGCAACCAGAGGTGCCTGCCCCTACTTCTGGGTCCCTGTGCGCAGGTGTTAGGCATTTTCCTCTAGAGTCAGAAATGTGGGCAGAGAGTATTCTCCTCTGGTTTCCCAGGTGAGTCTGCCGCTCTGAATGTCCAGCTCTCCCTCCCACAGGGTTTGGGTTCAGGGAGCTGTCTGACAGGGTCACTCAGATCTGGGCGCAATCTGGACCACAGGCTCCTGCAGCTTGACTGCTCCAATCTTCCCGTGCCCAGAGGCACTATACAGTTTCCTCTTGGGCCAAGGATGTGGGCAAAGGTGGGCAGAAGTGGAGGTGTCCCCTGTTTTGGGACAGGGGTTTGGGAGCAGGGAGCTGTGGGCCGGGATCAGCAAGGTTCGGGTGCCAGCTTAATCTACCATTCTTAATATCCTAGGATCACCTACTATGGGGTGGCACTGCCCTCTGTAGGCTGCATCCACCATGTTGGTCATTAATCAAGAATATGAACAATTACTTGCCTACATATCAATCTGATGGAGACTGTGATGACTATTTTTGATTGTTAACTTGACTATATCTGGAATGAACTACAACTGAGAAATGGAAGACACATCTGTAACCTGAATCTTGAGGTAGGAAGACAACATGCCTTTGTTCTAGATCTTGAGGCCAGAACACCTAGGATTTCAATGATCCAGAACTTGAGGGGTCTTTAACTGAGATCTTGAGGTAGGACAACACACCTTTAGTCTGGGCTACCCTTCTGGTGGAAGTCTACATAAGGACATGAAGCAAGCAACATTTTGCTCTTTGCTTGCTTACCCTTACCTTGCTTGCACATGCATTCCTTCACTCTCCCATGGAGCCTACTTTGGGTCTCCAGCATATAGAGAAGACCAGCTGAGATAACTGGCTGTAGTAAGAATTTTGATCTCTTTAAAAACACAGAAATGCTATAGAAATATATTTTAGTTTTGATCCCAGGCATGAGTCCACGAGAGCTGACTATAATTTGCCTCATGCTATAGCAGATATGTAATCTTGCTAGCTGCAGATAATTTTTGCTATTTTATGACATTTAGAACTTTGGGGATTCTTGAAAGGGTATATAAATGCTAGAACCTGAAGAGGAGTCTGTCCACTGCTGCTCCTCTTGCTGCTACTGGTTGCTTTTTTTCTGTTTGGCAGTTGCTGTTCACTGTTTGCTGTTATTGTAGTTTGTCAAGTGGTCATGTGTAAAGAAATGAGAAGAGGAAATTAGGTATCTTGACCCTAAAGATCAAATTGTACCCAAGAAACTCAATGCCCCTAATCAGTAGGAAGTAATCTAATTGGTATCAATGACCTCTTTCCCCTCTTTCACTTTTTTCTCTCCTTCCTAGTGTTGGGGGATTAGAAGGATGGAATATGGGTGGAGAATGGTGGTAGAAAAAGGAACTCATAACTCACAAATGACTGGTTACACACAGCCTTGTAAGACTGAGCAACTAGTACATTCTTGGACTTTCAATTCACAAGGAGCCATTGTTGTATTAGTTGGACAGAAGTGTATATGAAACCTTTGACAGTTTGTGGAAAAATTAAGGAAAAGGATGCTTCTGATTGGTTCCTCTTACCATCTCTGGGTCATTTGATATAGGATAAGAATGAGCTCCATGATCAAATTAACCAACATCAGATTATAGTGAAGGACAACAAACAAATTAGTGATAAAATTGACCAGCTCCAGGTACACACAGTCTAAATGTACTCCAGAAGAGAATCTTCTCTCCAGCAGCTACACATCTTGAGATGTAGGTTCAGAATTCCCAGAATTCGAAATGTCATATATTTTCTACAGCTAGCTAGATCAACCCCTGATAGAGGAGGAGGCAAATCACAGTCAGTTGTTATGGACAACAGAAGCCATCATTACAAGATTGATTGAATTTCAGCAAAAATTTAAGTCCCTGACTCAGTGGATGTTAGGTTGATGTACGGGCATCGATTGGATGAAGAACGTGATCCTGTAACTTGGGATGAGGATCTGTGGGAAGATACTGTTGAGCTGAGAACTTTGAATACTCATATTCTCAAGGGTCCATCTTACCTGAGGAAATAGCCTCTCAACCCTCAGTTTCAGTACTTGAAATGTTGCCTTTTCCACATTTTACTGAGGAAATTAATCCTTAGTTGTCTGCTAAATCAGCAGTGACTTTCTCTGAAGGAAATGCCAGACAAGACAGTAGTGATGTTTCTCAAGGACCACTAATAGTTTTCTCTAGACCTATAGCTGGACTCAAGGTTAAGCAGGCTCATGAAGGGGAGGTTGAAAGTATTGTCTATAAGGAGTTACACTACTAAAGAGCTTATTGAGTTTTCTAATTCACTCAAGAAATTTGGGGAATATGTGTGATAATGGATTTTAAGGGTCTGGGAACACAAAACTAGATCAGGCTGAGTTTATTGATATGGACCCTCCAAATGAAGATTCTAGGTTTAATATTTCACACAGTTAAAAAAGGTGTTAAAAGTTTATTTGAACGGTTGACTGAAACATTTATCAAAAATCTTCGATGGAAAAGAAGTTGGACATACCTGATATCCCTTGGCTTAGTGTTGACTAAGGGATTTTAAATCTCAGGAAAATTGCAATGCTAGAGTAGACATGCTAGTAAGACCTAATCCTCAACAAAGAGAAGTCCCAGAATACCATGCCCTTCGCTATTCCTGTAAGATGAAAAATGGTGAGAGAGGCACCAGCACATTTGAAGAGTTTTGTTGTTGCCTTTTCCTTGTGCCAGAACTTGGGGTTGGAGATGCTGCTGCTTAGTTGGCTGAAATAAATATACTAGGACATCAATGAATCACTAGAGGCAAGGTGATCATAGTTATTGTAGTGAGCACCATAGAAAAAACAATGTTTCTAAATGATCTAACATGTAATTGTCATCACAGGAAAGTGAATTTTACAGTGGCAAGATTAGTACAGACCTTTTGTACTGGCTAGTCATCATGGTGTCTCCAGGCATGTAATAGATAAGAAGCCTACTGCTTTTCTCTTTGATCTGTATAAGCAGAAACTTTTTCAAACAAGTAAAAGAAAGGCTACATTAGGTCATGACAAGAGGCAATGTCAGTTGGTGAATCAGATTCCTGACTTGAGCCAGTTTGTAGACCTTTAACTCTTTGAATAAAGGGATGACTGGTTTCCATTAAGAAAGGACGTTGATAGAATACCTTAAAGTCTTACTCTTAGCCTTTCTTCTGTCCTTCCCCAGAGGAAACTGCAGCCTTTTACAAGGGCAATACTGGGGGAAAGGAAATAATCCTATTTTCTTGAGTCTAATAGAACTTTGTTATGAATTTGTACTGATTCCAGGAGATCCAAAGAAATATTTGGCCCATTAGTTAAAGTAAGGCCTTATGGAGGCCAGGTGATTAATGGTATATGGCTGATGTATGACTAACAGTAGGTCTAGTAGGTCTCTGAAATCATTCTGAGGTTATTTCCCCAGTTCCAGAATGTATAGTTGGGATAGATATACTTAGAAGTTAACAGTGAGGGCTATTATGGTAGGAAAGGCTAAATAGAAGCCTTTAGATTTGCATCTGCCAAAATAGTGAATGAATAACAGTATTGCATCCCTAGAGGAATTGCAGAAATTACTGCCACCATCAAGGACTTGAAAGACACAGGGGTGGTGCTTCCAACCACATCTCTCTTTAACTGGCTAGTGCAGAAGACCCATGAATTGTGGAGAATGACAGTTGATTATTGAAAACTCAATAAGGTAGTGGTTATGATTGCAGTTGCTGTACCAGATATGGTGTCTTTACTTGAGCAAATTAACACATCTCCTGGTATATGGTATGCAGCTCTCGATCTAGAAAACCTCTTTTTCTCAGTACCTGTCCATAAGGAGCCAGAAGCAATGTAAATTCATTTGGCAAGGCCAGCAGTATACCCTTAAGTTTTACATCAAGGATATAGTAACTCGTTTGATCATCTGTCTCTTCCATAAATTATCACATTGTTATACTATATTGATGACAACCTGTTGAATGAATCTAGTGAGCAGGTGATAGCAACTACTTTGAACTCATTGATAACTCATATGCTCATCAGAAAATGGGAAATAAATCCAAACAAAATTCAAGCACTTCAATGAAATTCTTATGAGTCCAGTAGTGTGGGATGTATATAGATATTCCCTCTAAGGCAAAGGATAAGTTATTGCACATGACCCCTTTTCCCACCAAAAAAGAATCACAACATACAATGAGTCTATTTGGAGACTGGAAACAGTATATTCCCTACTTGGGTATACTACTCTGGTCCATATAGCAAGTGACTCAGAAGGCTGATAGATTTGTGTGGGGCCTGGAGCAGGGGAAGGCTCTTCAACAGACCCAGGTTGCTATACAGGATGCTCTTCCACTTGGAGTATATCTTCCAGCAGACTGGATGGTACTTGAGGCAGAGATGCTGGATTTTGTGATATTGGAGCTAGGCTCTGCCATCATCTGCAGATAACTCTTATCTGTGTGAAAATCAGCTTTTGGACTGCTGTTCAGCCTTGGTTGAAGCTGAACATTTGACAATGCAACAGCAAGGTGTGGTTAAGTTTCTCAGTAAACACATATGCTTTTGTCATGCTCGTTACCCAGAATATAGGAGGCTAAGGAAGGAAGATTCTGAGATTGAGGTTCAAAGCAATAGTGTTTTTATTTATATAGCTCATCTGTACCTACAGTGTCTATGTGATTTGCCTTGAGAAGCTTCAGGAAGCCACTCCGGATTAAGTAATAGATTCCTGTGGGCCTGCTGTCAGAGTTACATAACTTAACTTTCAGTCATTAATCTTCCAGGGAATGAATCATGGCCATATGAAAAGTACTCACTGAAAGGATAAGGGGACATATGAAAAAAATGTGAAAATGAAATTCAATATGATTTCATAGTTTTTATACCTAGTTCTAGTCCACTGGTGTCAGTCTAAGATTAGTTCTGTTTTTTTTCTCTCCATCTTTATTAAATTAGTTATTTCTTATTTACATTTCAATTATTACCTTTCCCGGTTTCCAGGCCAACATCTGCCTAAACACTCCCCCTTCCCCTTCTCTATGGGTGTTCCCTCCCCACCTGCCCCCATTACCACCCTCCCACCAACAATCACGTTCACTGGGGGTTCAGTCTTTGCAGGACCAAGGGCTTCCCCTTCCACTGGTGCTCTTACTAGGCTATTCACTGCTACCTATGCAGTTGCAGCCCAGGGTCAGTCCATGTATAGTCTTGGGTAGTGGCTTAGTCCCTGGAAGCTCTGGTTGGTTGGCATTGTTGTTCATATGGGGTCTCAAGCCCTTCAAGCTCTTTTCAGTCCTTTCTCTGATTCCTTCAACGGGGGTCCTGTTTCAGTTCAGTGGTTTGCTGCTGGCATTCGCCTACATATTTGCCATATTCTGGCTGTGTCTCTCAGGAGAGATCTACATCTGGTTCCTGTCAGCCTGCACTTCTTTGGTTCATGCATCTTATCTAGTTTGGTGGCTGTATCGGACCGCATGTGGGGCAGGCTCTGAATGGGCCTTCCTTCAGCCTCTGTTATAAACTTTGCCACCCTATTCCCTGCCAAGGGTATTATTGTTCCCCTTTTAAAGAAGGAGTGAAGCATTTGCATTATGGTCATCCTTCTTGAGTTTCAAGTGTTCTGTGCATCTAGGGTAATTCGAGCATTTGGGCTAATATCCACTTATCGATGAGTGCATACCATGTGTGTTTTTCTGTGATTGGGTTACCTCACTCAGGATGATATTTTCCAGTTCCCTCCATTTGCCTATGAATTTCATAAAGTCATTGTTTTTGATAACAGAGTAGTATTCCATTGTGTAGATGTACCACATTTTTTGTATCCATTCCTCTGTTGAAGGGCATCTGGGTTCTTTCCAGCTTCTGGCTATTATAAATAAGGCTGCGATGAACATAGTGGAGCACGTGTCTTTTTTATATGTTGGGGCATCTTTTGGGTATATGCCCAAGAGAGGTATAGCTGTGACCTCAGGTAGTGCAATGTCCAATTTTCTGAGGAACCTCCAGATTGATTTCCACAATGGTTGTACCAGTCTGCAATCCCAGAAACAATGGAGGAATGTTCCTCTTTCTCCACATCCTCACCAGCATCTGCTGTCGCCGGAGTATTTCATCGTAGCCATTGTGACTGGTGTGAGGTGGAATATCATATCAGGGTTGTTTTGATTTGCATTTCCCTTATGACTAAAGATGTTTAACATTTCTTTAGGTGCTTCTCAGCCATTTGGCATTCCTCAGCTGTGAATTCTTTGTTTAGCTCTGAACCCCATTTTAATAGGGTTATTTGTCTCCCTGAGGTCTAACTTCATGAGTTCTTTGTATATTTTGGATATGAGCCCTCTATCGGTTGCGGGACTGGTAAAGATCTTTTCCCAATCTGTTGGTTGCCGTTTTGTCCTAACAACAGTGTTCTTTGCCTTACAGAAGCTTTGCAGTTTTATGAGACCCCATTTGTCGATTCTTGATCTTAGAGCATAAGCCATTGGTGTTTTGTTCAGGAAATTTTCTCCAGTGCCAATGTGTTCGAGAGAGTGTTCCCCACTTTTTCTTCCTATTAGTTTGAGGTATCTGATTTGCTGTGGGGCCCTTGATCCACTTGGACTTAAGCTTTGGACAGGGGTGATAAGGATGGATTGATCTGCATTCTTCTACATGTTGACTCCAGTTGAAAAAACAGCACCATTTGCTGAAAATGCTATCTTTTTTGGATGGTTTTGACTCCTTTGTCAAAAATCAAGTGATCATAGGTGTGTGGGTTCATTACTGTGTCTTCAATTCTATTCCATTGGTCTATCTGTCTGTCTCTGTACCAATACCATGCAGTTTTTATCACTAATGCTCTGTAATACTGCTTGAGTTCAGGGAGAGTGATTCCCCTGGAAGTGCTTTTATTGTTGAGGATAATTTTAGCTATCCTGGGTTTTTTGTTATTCCAGATGAATTTGGAAATTTTTCTGTCTAACTCTGTGAAGAATTGGGTTGGAATTTTGATGGGGATTTTATTGAATCCGTAGATTGCTTTTGGTAAAATGTCCATTTTTACTATATTAATCTTGCCAATCCATGAGCATGGGAGATCTTTCCATCTTCTGAGATCTTCTTCAATTTACTTCCCTTTTTGGAATTCAAGTTAGAAGCGTGGCTAGAGTGTCTAATGAGACACATTGGATGGGTGAAAGTGAGACATTAAAGCAAAGGTCCTGGAGGATATTGGAGGCTAGTTAATACCATAAGCTCTCGTAACATTTGCAATTCTATTTTCTTTTCTCAACTTTTGAAGAGAAATTTTGTGTGCAAATGCAATGGACTTGGGTATTATATAGGAGAAAAGAAACAGCTGTTTCTTACAACCTCCTACCAAGCTGGTCTAATTGTAATTTAGTTTTATAATTATATTAAAACAGGTTGGAATCCCTTAAAAATTCTGTACCCTTTACCTGCTAATATTGCAAGCAGTCTAATTGCCACATGGAGTTCTTTTGGGGATAAAACAATATTTAAAACAAATTTAAGTCTCAATTCATGAAAAAAATCACTCAATAGTATTTATAACAAACTCATTTGGGTAGATCCGGGCACAATATAAACAAGTGATAAAAATCCATAGGAAGTTTTGGCCCATACATCTGAGCTGATATCCTCTGGGAAACAGTCAATTCTCAGAAAACCGCAGTGCTGAACATACAATATTTTAGGAGAGTAATGATAATGAACTGAACCTCTGAACCTGCAAGCCAGCCCCAATAAAATGTTGTCCTTATAAGGGTTGCTTTGCAGTTCTCTAGGAAATTTCCCCCTGTGCCACTGAGTTTGAGGCACTCTCCCACTTTCTTTTCTATTAGATTTGGTATATCTGGTTTTATATTGAGTTCCATGTTCCACTTGGACTTGAGCTTTGTGCAAGGTGACAATTATATATTTATTTTCATTTTTTACGCATGACTGCCAAAGTTGACCAGCACCATTTATCGAAGATACTTTCTTTTTTTTTTTCATTGTATAGCTTTGGCTTCTGTTTCAACGATCAAGTGTTCATAAGTGTGTGGTTTTATTTCTGGGTCTTTAATTCTATTCCATCGATCAACCTGGCTGTCTCTGTACCAATACCATATTGTTTTTATCACTATGGCTCTGCAGTATAGCTTGAGGTCAGGGATGGTGATTACCCCAGATGTTCTCCCACAGTCAAAGCTCTGACCCAGAATTGTTCCTGTTTGAGGGAACTTTAGGAACAAAAATGGAGAAGAGCAAGAGATATGAGGTCTAGTGATAGGTCTAAATTTGGATCCAGCCCAAGGGGAGGCCTGGGGCCCTGACCCTGTTACTGATGGTGTCTTGTAATTTCAGACAGGAGCCTAGTATGGTGAACCCTGAGAGTCCCAATGGGCAGCTGAAAGAGTCAGATGCATATACTACCATCTAACCAATGGACTGAAGCTGGGGACCCTTGGTTTGGGGAAAGCTAGAAGAAGCTGAAGAGGGTGGGGACCTATGGAAAGACTAGCAGTCTCAACTGACCTGGACTCCCTAGATCTCTCAGACACTGAGCCACCAACTAGGCAGAATATAATACTGATATGAGACCACCAACAGATTATAGAGCAGAGGACTGCCTGGTCTCAGTGAGAGAATATACACCTAACTCTCAGGAGACTTGAGGTCCCAAAGAGTGGGGAACCTAGTAGGGTGGGGTCAGTGGGTGGGGACATCTTCTTGGAGATGGGGTGGGGAGGAAGTAAGTATGGGATGGGGAGTGGTTGGGGGGCAGATCAGGAGGGGTATGAAGTCTGGACTTTAAAAACAGACTAAAGAATACAAATACATAAATTAAAAAATAACTTAAAATAAAAGAGTTGCCTTGGTCATGGTGTTCACAGCAGTAAAACCCTAAGAGCATCTGAAAGGAATCTCTCCCCCATGTGTGTGTGTGTGTTTGTGTGTAGTTCATTTATTGTTTGAAAAGTTCAAACATTTATATCATGTTCTTAGATTCTATAGATTTCATAAACATCCAACTTTCTCTAACTTTTCAGATTTCCCTCAACCTGTCCCCCTATCAACTTTTGTATCCTCCTTTTAAAAAATTAATTCATATATATATACATATATATACATATACATATACATATATATATATATTTACATGTAACATTTAGAATTTAGATCACATATCTATAACCCACCTTTTCCCTGGAACCCCTACAACCCTGTCAACTGCATGTTTTCTTCCTCTTCTTTTTCTCCTTTTTTTTCTTCTTCCTCTTGAAAATATGACTCATAGAGTCAAGTTGGTGCTAACCATATGCACATAGGTATGAAGCCATGTAGTGGAGCATGGGCAAGCTAACAGTGGCTACACCCAAGGAAAATTATTCTATACCCCAAGCAGCCATCAGCTAAAAATAGATCTTCAGATACAGATGAGCTACTGATACAAGAACTTCCTGGGTTACCCACCCCCAATGCTGGAATTTTGATTGTCTTGCTCTTGTGTTGTTAAGCATTCATTATGAGTTCATTATGATAATGATCATGCTATGTCCAAATGACAGAATTTTACAGCACTGCTTTCCATCCTCCAGTTCTTATATTCTTGTCCCACCTTACATTTTGACAGGGCCTCTCATTTACGCAGAGTTTGTAAAGTGGGGTAGGCTAGCTGGCCTGTGAGCCCTGAGGATCTCCTATCCAAATCTCCCTAACATTTGTATTACAAGTGTTCGTGACCAAGCCTGGCATACTGTGACTGTCTGAGCTATTTTCTCAGATCTAACAGCTATTTATTGAACACTATTAGACCCAGATTCATATTCTCTTGATGCCTTAACTATATTTTTTTGAAAAGTACATTATGCTTGCATTTTGGCAGAAGCCAGCATCCCTGTTATAACAGCAATTCTTTTGTCCCATTAGGTTGCGAAAATGTAAGGCATTCTTTTAAAGGATTTCAGTTAAAAGAAATTCTTCTAGATATTGTGACTATTTATGGAGGCAACTCTGGGCTGTGACATACACTTTTCATAGAACTCCTCTGTGAGATTAAACTGCCGTTCCAATGATAGGGAATTAATATTCTGTTCTTAACTTTTCTCCTTCTACCTAGCCTCAAATTCCTAGTTCCCCACTGACTTCCTGAGAACATGCTCAATAAGCATTTTTATGTGAACATCACATAATGTTTTGCTTCTTGGAAACCTTTTCAGGTCATGGATCTCTCACATTTTCTATATTATTCAGGGTGCTGGGAATGCACAACCATGTCTTGTTCTCATCTTTTATCAACTAGAAATAACAGAGTTAGAAACTCTGTTAAATGGCTTCCTAGCATTTTTCATTTTCTTTGTTATGGACTAGATACAGGTTTCAGAGTAAAGCTTCTAAAGTTGTGTCTCTACTTATTTGTTTTTAACCTTTATAAGATTAAGTAGGCTAGTCTGAAAAACTGACCATTTTTTGTCTTTTATTAAAAAATAAATACTTTCATACAAAATATTTGGCTAAAGGTTTTCCTCTGCTAATCCTTCAAATTTCTTCTCAGTTCCCCTCCCATCCAGATCCAATTTGTATTAGATAAAACATTTTGGATAGCTGTACTTGACTATGTGAGCATCTTCATTGACTATTAGTGCCTGCTCTACTAAACTCTCATAGGGTTGCAGCAGGGATAACTGAAGAATATGTAAATATGTCTGAAATTTATGGCATATAATTTCAAATTTAGTTATTACCTGGAAATTTGCATTAACCACAAAACAAGGGATCCTGAGTATGAAAGTACACAGTGTTATTTTGTAGTACATATTACATATTTTACAAGGCATTGCCTCACCATTAAGTTAAAGTTTTATCCTTGTGATATTTCACAAGTAGAATTTGATAGGGCGAGTACAATGTTATAAGCTTGATGTAGTTAAAAAAATTGAAGTAGACTCATAAACCAGAGAATTCTACCACTGAAAGCAACACAATGAACACTAAAATGTACAAAAAGGAATGGCAAAGGACAGGGGGAAGCAATTCCAATGAAGGAGCCCTGCTCTTGATATATTCCCTTGCCCAGGGACAAGGCATTAACAGCTGTTTCATGTAACTCATTTTCTACTACATGTTTGCAGGAAGATTCCTTTGATGCACTCTTTCTTGATATTAGTGACCCAAGTGGGACTCTGAGTAGGAAATCTCTTGATTGTATGACACTTCTTTTTAAACTAGACTCTGAGATTTTGATTTGGGTCTCAGAGTTAATGTTTTTCATAAATCATCTAGATCAAATCTGTATTAAGTTTATCAATAAAAGGGTGAGTACTTTTTCCCAGTGGCTATAAAGTTATGTGCATTGTCTTAGGGCTAAGACATTTATTTAGACTAGATCTTACTAATGGTGGTACAAGGACTTAGGAAGTCTATATAAGCCAAGGTAGACCACCTGTATATGTACCCAAGTCTCACTTTGGGATTGTATGCTCATTTATAACGTTTAGTCTCTTCTATTAATTAGCTTCATGTTTTTCTTTCCCTTCAAATATTTATTGTCTTGCTAATTTGATATATGGCATGGCATGTGTGCCTGTAAATGGTGGGCTTTCCTTCAAGCTCCAAGTTTCTTCTGGCTGTACTGATTCTATAGTAAAACACATTTTTATTGCCAATTTTGATATAGAATTGATTTACCTGAATCAAATATTCATTTTTGATCCATTCAGATGGAGTCATTGAATTGTAAAAGCCTACCATTTTTATGCCTTCAAAGTCTCAACTCAGACAGGGAGATTTTGAAGGGAAGCAAAGAGTGGACATGCTTTTAAAATGTATTTACTATAGAAAAACATATAATCACAAAACAAGCATCTAAAGAAAAATCAGGAGGAACCATCTGGGCTCCATGAAATCTGTTATCCTGGCTTTTCTTAAACTCATCTTTATTTTGAAATATGTTGTCTTTCACAGTTTGTTCTCAGACAAGGGGGGGTTATATTTATATGGGAAAGAGTACCTTTGAAGACTTCAACTAGTATAGATCTGTGATTATTATGGCATATTGTTAAAAGGGCTTTTTAAATTTACATTAAATTCCTTGAAAGGGTTATTTTTCCTGTGAAATCTGGTAGAGCATCTATTTCAGTGAAGAGTAAACAAGACCACATTGCTGACAACTATTTTATAAACACTGAAATTGGACTTCATAAAAGCTGATATGTGACTTTAATTTTTATAATCTGATTCATATTTAAGGGCTAGAGTAAAATAATATAAAAAGGAGAAAATATGCATTTAAGTTTCCAATAGATGTTTTAAGTTTGTTTTTTTGGTAAAGTAATCCCTTGGGATCTTGAGGTTAAGAGTGTGTCAATAGAAGTATTTCTATCACACAAATGGTACTTGTGCAATGCTACAGGAAGTTGCTCTCCAACAAAAGGATTTCTTTCCTGATCTCCACTTATCAGTGAGTACATTCCACTTGTATTCATTTGTGATTGGGTTATATCACTCAGGATGATACTTTCTAGGTCCATCCATTTGCCTAAGAATTTCATGAAGTCATTGTTTTGATAGCTGAGTAACACTCCATTGTGTAAATGTACCACATTTTCTGTATCCATTCCTCTGTTGAAGGGCATCTGGGTTCTTTCCAACTTCTGGCTATTATAAATAAGGCTGCTATGAACATAGTGGAGCATGTGCCCTTGTTATACTACTCAACTATCAAAAACAATGACATCCTGAAATTCATAGACAAATGGATAGAACTAGAAATTATCATCCTGAATGAGATAACCTAATCACAAACAAAACCACACATGATATGCACTCGTTGATAAGTAGGTATTAGCCAAAAAGCTCGAATTACCCAAGATTCAATCCACAGACCATATGAAGAAGGATGACCAAAAGACCTGATACTTCAGTCCTCCTAAAAGTGGGGAGCAAAAAATACTCATAGGGAGGAGATAGGAGATAAAGTTTGAGAGCAGAGACTGAAGGAATGGCCATTCAGAGCCTGCCCCACCTAGGGATCCAGCCCACATACATACAGCCACTAAACCCCGACAATATTACTGATGCTAGGAAGTGCATGATGACAGTAACCTGATATAGCTGTCTCCTGAGAGGCACTGCCAGAGCATGACTAATACAGACATGAATGCTAGCAGCAAACCATTGAACTGAGAAAGGGGTCTACATTGGAAGTGTTAGAGAAAGATTTGAAGGAGCTGAAGGGGTTTGCAAGTCCATAAGAACAATACCAACCAGCCAGAGGTCCCAGGGACTAAACCTCCATCCAATGAGTACACATGGACAGACCCATGGCTTCAACTGCACATATAGCAGATGATGACCTTGTTGGGCACCAATGGGAGAAGCAGTTGTTCTTGCTAAGGCCTGTCCTCCCCAGTGTAGGGGAATGCCAGGGCAGGATAGGAAGGGGTGGGTGGTCGGTAGGGGAGCACCCTCATGGAGGCAGGGGATTGGGGGATGGGATAGGGGATTTCCCAAGGGGAAACTGGGAAAGGGGATAACATTTGAAATGTAAATAAAAAAAATCCAATATAAAAATGGGGTACAGAGCTAAACAAAATCATATGGGGACAGGAGAAGGAAAAGGGGGATAACATTTGAAATGTAAATACATAAAATATCCAATAAAATATAAAAACAACAACCAAACAGCAGTTTGAGTAGTGAGGCATATCTTTTCTCTTTTCCACTCTACGTCTACATTCTATTCTTTATTTGTCTTTCTCTGTACCAGTGCACTGTATTTTATGGATTCCTTCTTCTGATTCTTTTGCCAATGATTTTGGTCATTGGAGTGCCAGGAAAAGCTTAGATTAATGGGACAAAAGTGATTAAGGTTTTGCATTCCTTTACCTCCTTCCCACCCATTCCTTTGTTAGCTGGTTACCACACTGAAGATCAAAGTTATCCTTAAGTAGTCCATGTTCTTGTCTTTTCAACTTTAATAGTAGTAATAACTATATTATGTGCTATTCCTAGAATACTTGGATTATCTATTGTAATAAAAATCCTTTGAGTATTCCTTTGTAAAACTCATATTGTTTGACTATGCTTTTCTTTACCTGTCTGTATCCTAACGTTCCTCAAAAGGTTATCTCATCTCTGATCTATGCAGCAATCCATTAGGAAAACTTCATATTAGGGAAGAAGTCAAAAACGTATAACATTATCAGGGATACTTGGGAAAATGTACTGCTAAAGAAAAACATTGTTTTCTACTCATGGTTTCTGGATGAGGTGATAGAACTACTGAGAAGATTTGCATCAGGTTCTAGACAATGGAAATATGAAGACTGTCTATTATTTGAAAGAATTTATTCTGCAAACCAATAGAGGAGAATACTGTAGTTTGATTTTCAGATAAATAGGTAAGATCTGAGATTTTTGATGACAGAGGAAACCTTAATGGCATAGAAAAAGAATGATGGCATCATTTTTGGTTATAATGGCACATGAACTGACCACATCTCTTTCTTTTCTCCTGTTTACCAGCAACTTTGTATTATTTTCAGAATTTGAAGGAATCTTGCTAATAATTCATCAAATATATTTCCTGAGCATATTTGGAAACTGAGGGTTTCAGAATTTAAGTATGCCATAAAATTATAAAACTAGTTCCTTTAGCCCTAGAATTTTCTGAAAGCCATCAAAAAAATTCATAGCATAACTGAGAACTTGAGCTCTGCCTAGAGTTAGAGATGCTTATGAAAGAAATATCAAGGATACCTAGGGACAAAGAGAGAACTGGCATACACAGGCACTTTTGTGATTGGGTCTACACAAAGCAAAGCATTTTATGTGGGTCTTACTTGAGATAAATACTAAGAAGGAAAAAACCCAAATCACTAATTTTTAGTGTGTTGCATATTATACACCACTTCTGTTCTGAAGTTGGAAAATTAAGACAGAATCGTAAAGGCTTATTTGATAAAAATTCCCCCGTAGTGATTTTATTGAGGAGCAATTGACGGAAGGGACATCTCAGATTTTTTCCAGGTGTATTAGCTGTGTAGAAATATACAAATTGAATTCTGTGATCTGGTACTATTTGGTTCCATTGACAAGGACTTCATCAATTAAGTCTTTTTATAGCAGACAGACACTCATCTTTTATTTTCCCTCCATTGTCTATCTAATTTGAATATTCATATCACTTGGGAAAGCATTTGAGACAGAACAAGCTGCAGGCTAGAGGCTGAATCTCCCAGTGAAAGCAAATAGCATTCCTAGTGTGATGAAACCACACAATGGGTGGACAGAAATTTTGGAAGGAGGCCAGATGATATAATGTCCTGGATGAAGGCTGTACTGATAAAGGAAAATGAAGCATGGTTTCCAGGTGGTGTGTTTATTGCTTTTGATTTTGATTAAAGAGGGAAGTTGTTCAAGAAAGGTGAGTTTGGGGAAATGAATAACTGTTAGGTATTATAGCTAGTATATTGCAGTGTTAATATCACAATAATTCAACAACGAATTGCCAGCAGTTATTAGTATGCATAAGTAGACACCTGCATATGTCCCTGCTACAGAACTTTACCAGATAATTACAAGATGAAGTTTGTATGGAATTATTTATGTTAGAGTACTTACAGAGTCATGATCATTGCAGTTTTGACTCACATTCTGTGAGTTGGCTGATGACAAAACAATGTACTCTCCATATGCCAATATCCTAGATACTGTACCAGAATATGCTGGCCATGATAAGTATCAGGAACTTGGACATTCATCTTTTAGAGAGGTAACAACTCTTCAGTTTATCAAGGGTTTATGAAAAGAATCTCAGTCCTATTTGCAGGCAGTACTTCTGAGAATGTCCACAGTATATACAAGACTAATTTACTGCTACTTCCAAGCTGTGATTTACTCAGACATATAAGCTACTTCTTTAAAAGTCCCATATTTTAAGAGATTCATACATATTCAGATGAGGGACTCCCAACCCGGAGAGATTCTGTTCCCCAAACCAGCATCCAACCATTTTGCATATTCCTTAGTAGGTATCTGGTACTTTTAGAAATGTGTGTTTTCCAACTGTGTTACCTATTACTTTTAATGAGCTCTTACTCTACGCAGTGCTTAAATTGTGACAAGCTGCTGAAGGCAGAGATCCCCAAAGTCAAAGATCAAACATACTGACATTTTACAATGAGTACTCAGCTACAGTCATTTGTCCCCAAGCAGAAACATAGCAAGCAGCCATCACATGCAGGTCCATATTCATAGCAAATATAGTTTTTTAGGGTGGGGAGCTTAGGAGACAATGTTCATCATAGGACCTAGGTTTACCCTGTGTCAAAATTTAATAAACCTATGAAGTGGATGACTTAGACTCAGTTCAAGAGACAGATGTTGAAAGGGGCTTTCTAAAATTTACACACACACACACACACACACACACACACACACACACACACACATATATATATATATATATTATATATATTATATATATATTGCTGTGAAGAGACACCATAGCCACAGTATTTAACTGGTGCAGTTTACAGTTCAGAAGTTTATTCCATTATCACGGTGGAAAGCACTGTGACACACAAGCAGCAGACATGGTTCTAGAGGGAGCCCAGAATTCTGTCTGGATTGGCAGGCAGCAGGAAGAGAAAGAGATACATTTTCTCCAACAACACCACACCTACTCCAACATCGCCACACCTAATAGTGTTACTCCCTGTGAACCTATCGGGGCCGTTTTCTTTCCACCCACCATTTTTGTTTTCTCCACCAGCCACTGTCAAGATTTTCTTCTTGACGTTTTGCAGTGTTCAGTTTCATTGTTGGCATGAACCAATGTTTCAAGGATTTTATACAGCAAAACTACCATCATTGTCCCCCCTTCCCTCCAGTGATGGGAGAGATCTTTCCAGGCTTTTGTTTTGTTTTGTTTGCTACCATTTGTCACCTCACCTCTATTGACTCTGCCTTCTAAATTAGTCTTTCAACCTGTGTGGCTTAGTTTCATTGAGAACTCTCTTCACTATACAATCTCATATGTTTGAATTCTAGTGCCTGTCATGACTTAGCAACCAGAGGAAAGCAGTGACTTCTTATATCTACTACATTTCCTGTTCTTACACAATTATTCTCCAGAGTCCTTTAGGTAGACATTTGTCACACAGAAAGCACACATGCTACACACACACACACACACACACACACACACACACACACACACACACACACACACACAAAAGGTTTTAATCAAAACAAAAACATGAAATTATTCTCACAAATTCATTTGCTAATTTATGATCTAGGGAAGTCTCAGGCCACTTAAAATGAAGCCAGCTTATCAATGGGATCAGCTGTTACTCTTTTTCACTTGATGGAATCTTTTCTATGATGATCATCCATAGAAGCTAATGTTGTTTCCCATGACTGTTCATGAGTCCATGAAACCTCTGGGACATCAATGCTGCAACATCCCTAGATGCTAGAGCCCTGGGATCTGAAAATTACAGATGAATCATCCATGTTCACCCTAACCTTCTATGTTTGGATGGATCTCTGATTAAAATGAAAACTCTTCATCTTCTACAAAGAAAGTTTTGGGTTGTTTCTTTAAGTGTTCCTCTGTGAATTGTTGTCTATATGCAGTTGCAGGCAGGCACAAGATAAGGCAAGGCCTGTGATTGGGCAGTGAAAAAGTAAAGTGGGCACAGGGGTTTTGGAGAGAGGAGAGAGGAGGAAGGAGAAGAAGAACCAAGATGGAGTTAGAGAAGGACGACCCAGATCCATGTGGTCTTAAATGGTCACAGGTAGCTAAGAAAATCCTATAAGATGTGGATTATTACAGGATAATTTGTCTTATTTATGTGGGCAGTTTATATTATTAATTGGTTGTGAGTTTATTGTTCGGACATTTTGTGGAGTGAGAATTTATTGATATAAATCTGACTGATAAATTACATGCTTATTGAGTTTTGATTTTAATGGCTTACTGGGAGTTGTGATTATAACAACAGGCGGTGGATGCAGGAAATGTGAGCAGAGTCTGCAGCAAGAGAACCTTGAGATAGGCGGTCTCTGTATAGAAATGGCATGGCAGCGACCTGCCTTGGGAACTAGATGGATGGCAAGATCTCTGCAGGGCCCAGAGAGTAGCCAGCAGCAACGTGGGATGGGAATTGGGAGATTAAGAGTTGGGTGGAGACATTTTGTTGATTGAGATGAAAATATCCTGCAGATGCCATATGGCCCACCTGAGCTGGCAGTAGTGTAGGATGGTGTCCATTTTGTTTTAATATTTACCACAATATTTCTGTGTATTCATGTCAGCATGAACAAGCAGATGTCCCTGTTTTAAGTTTCTTTATCAATGAAATGGTTGGATGAGAGATAAAATTTCATTTTTATTCAGTTATTTTGACAATTTCATACATGAATATGACACTTTATAGTTTGTTTCTCCCAACCTGCCCTTGTTGCCCTGTCATTTCTGCCATCACTCTATCTGTCCATGTTTCAGATTCATAGCTTTTGTTTTGTTTAAGACCTGCTCAAGGCCATCTGTGCAACCACTAGGTTGAGAATATACACTGGAGCCTGGTGGAAAAGGATTGAGTCCTAGATGTAAGTAGATCATAACAAATGTTTTCTAAATAAGTTTTAAAGGGCAGAAGAATGTAGAGGCAACAGTTTGCAGTCAGCCTTTGGTAAATGTGTATTAATCATGTAGAAAGTGTCACCTACAACACTAGGAAGTGGATATTCAAAAAATACCTGCAATATGACATAAAGATTCACATTTTAATACAGTGACAAAGAAAGATGGGCTGAATGTGTAAATAAATGACTCGAACTCCCTAATAGCAATATGTGCAATGAACATACTTGGAGCATTTCAGAGATATCTGATCATGTATGTGATCTCAAATTGACTTTTGAAAAATAAAGTATTTTTAGTTGAAGATGACACAATTCTATTTTGTGATTTTTCTCTTTCCTAAATTTCATCATTTTAACATTCATTCTCCGTTTAATTGTTTACTACTCTTCTTGTCCTATTGCTTTCCTTTTGAGTACAATGTCTTCTTCCATTTTAATATTGAAAAACATGTTTGTTGTGTCTCATTTGCTATACTGATAATTATATTGATATATTAATATCAGTATTATGTCATTTTGGTAGAAAAATGTCAATGTTCATTCCTCTGTACTATTGTGTTAGTATACTGTTAGTGCAGTGTAGTGCTGTGGCACGACACTCTTCCTGAAGAGACAGGAACAAGCATCTACTCACCTCAGATGAGGAACTGCAAACACAGTGAAGCACAGATATAACTTTGTGAACCAATGGGTTTTACTGAGGAAACAAATAGGAATGCAAGAGAAGGTTTACTTACAGGAGCAGAAAGGACTCAAAATTAGCCATGTCCTGAAGGCTCACTCTAGCATGGGTAACAATACATGAAAGCCAGGAACCTGGCACACAATGCATAACCTGCAGGCAGCTCAAAAGTTTAGAGCGTGTCCTTTCCAGGTGCCAAAATTTTTGGTCTAAACCTCTTCCAGTCTGCTCAGGTGGTTTTGCTTCTTCTAGGCAACTGGACTTAACCTGATCCTGATTCTGAGCAGTTCTTACCTCTAATATATGTTTGGAGAGGGGGGCCCTGGAACTCTGATCAGTTTCAGACATGTCCCAAAGCAATTTGGAATTGTCTATTTCCTGTCTTAAATGCTTTCATGCGGGATAGTGTTTCTGCCTCCCTGCAAACATTCTATCTTAAAATAGCCTGTTTCATCTTTCTTTTTAGGTTCTTGCAGGCAAGTTATGATGGCTCAAACTTTGAATCCCAGCACTTGGGATACAGAGGCAGGATGATCTGAGTGACCTTTAGGCCAGTCTGGTTTATAAAACAAGTTATATGACAGCCAGGGTGTTATACAGAGAAACCTTGTCTCAGAAAATAAAACAAAACATAAGAAACAAAACAGCCTTATTTATCTGTGCAGTAACTGTTCTTGGTTTCCTTCAGCCTTGCTTCTTTCCAAGCACCTCTCCTCAGCTGCGATGGAAGCAGGGGGCACTGCAGTCTGTTCGGACTGAAGCAGTTTGCAGTGCCTCTGTGCTTTCTGAAGGCCTAGATTTAGGATTTAGTTAAGTCGTTAACTGAGAACAGATGAGATGCTTTTGAAGAACAAACTATTCTTTACCCGATTTTGTAGCTTAAAGTAAGTTTTCAAGTTCATGGCTTTATTAAAATTAACTTTGTTTTACAATGCTTATATCCCATTTTGGTTCTTTTACTTATTTTAGTAAGAATTGAAACAATTAGACTATAAGTCATTTTCCTGTTTATTTGTTTTTTTTTTTACAAAGTTCAAGAATGTAACAATAAAGGCATTTTCCTATTTTTCTGTGTTAGACTCCTACCACAGAACAGCCTGAACAGATTATGTCTGTCTTACCATGTTATTGATAGTTGTTTTGTCAGCTGCTTTTATTAAATGTCCTTTCTGTGGATTTGAAAAAAAAAACCGCAGCCAAACAAACAAACAAACAAACACCAGAGGTTTCCTTTTACGATGGAGAGCTTTAACCTTGGAGGAGACTGTCACACAAGTACACATGCAGGAAAGTACACAAATAAGCATTGAGCTCTATGAAATGTCACTGGACAAACTCCATGTGCCCCAGCATCAAGGCCAAGAAACCATAAGCTTCCTAAACAGTCCTTCTATATTCCATTCTGTTTATTCACCACCTCTTCTGTTATCATGACTAGTGTGCACATTTGTAAATCTGCATGCTGAATTTGTTTTCGCTTTATTTAAAATTTCAATAAATATAATCATATCATATTTACTGTTTGAGATCAGATTCCTTTATTAATTTTAATGATTTCCTTGAGACAAACCCTTGCTACCCTTGAGACAAACCCCAGCTGGGCTATAGTTCAGAATGAGCCACAGACTGGCCTTGAATTTGAGGTAATTCTATGTCAACCTTCAGAGTGCTGCCTGTGAGAACTCACACCAAGATGATTTATTGAGATTTGAAGTCTGTATTATTATTGTGAAGAAATATAATTTGTTCTTATTACTTTATAGTAGTTAATCTTTGCAAATGATTTTCTTAAACTAGCATAAGAATATTAAAAAAAAAGTTGGTTAATTTCTTTATTGCACTCAGCAGGAAACTTCAATGGAAGACACTGAATCTACTCAACAAAAATAACAACTCTGAGTATCTACATCCTTAGCCCATGTGAAGTCTAATGGTATGTCTCCATTATGGGAAATCAGTTTACTTGCTAAATATTAGGACATTAGGATGGGATGGGATTTTCTAACTTTGATAACAGTGAGAATGCTGGACAGCTTATAGCTCAGAAGTGATTGCTGGACATTTTTGAAGTGTTTCAGATAATGTAATCAGGTTTTCCTCATTAATGAAGAAAAAGTAGACTTTCATAGGCCTTATTCAGACACAAAATTTCAACTGCATATCATGTTGTAGAAACACATAAAGAACAGACTATCACAAGTGCTGAGGAGCAATTGATAATTTCCTTTGTTTAGTATTTTCATACATCTCAAAGTGAACCAAAGAGCAAGATTTATTCTTTATTTTACTGTGCCCAACCTCTTAACATTCTGACATGATGCTGTCACCAACTAAGTTTGTGTTTGAGACCTGCATAATTGGGAATAAAAATTACAAAACTATTTCCTAAATTTTAAGTTAGTTTACAATTTTGTGTTTGGCCTCATTCATAGATATCCTGAGCTGTAAGTTTGTCATATCTGTTGGACAAAAAAAGTAATGATGGTGCATCTCTAGAAGGTTCCACTGACCTGGGATTGGAGAGGTCTCAGCATGACTATGGGGGAGACTCTACATAAAACTCTTAGTAGTGGGGAATATGGATCCTGAGGTGGCTATTTCGTGTAGCTAGGCAGCACTCCCAATAGAGGGATGAGGACAGCACCTTACCCACAAAACCTTTGACCTAAAAGGTGTCCTACCTACAATATATGCAGGGACAAAGATAAAGCAGAGAAGGAGGGAATAACCAACCAATAACTGACCCAAATTGAGATCCATCCCATGGGCAAGAACTAATCGCTGACACTATTAATGATACTGTTATGCAGGCAGGCAGGATCCTACAATAACTGTCCTCTGAGAGACCCTACACAAGAGCTGACTGAAAGACATGTAGACACTCAAAGTCAAACATTAGATTGAATTCAGGGAATCTTGTGGAAGAGTCAGGGGAAGAATTGAAGGACCTGAAGAGGATAAGTACTCCACAGGATGACCAACAGAATCAACTAACCTGGACCCTTGGTAGCTCCCAGAAACTAAACCACCAACCAAAAAGCAAGTATGGACTACATCTAGGCCCCTAGCACATATGTAGCAGATGTGCATTTCAGTCTTCATGCAGGTCTTCCAACAAGTAGAGCAGGGGCTGTTCCTGAATGAGAAGATGTGTCCCTGCAAGTGACCTGAGGTGCAGGTTGTGGTGATACCCATGGTGGTTCTTCCCTTCTCAGAGGAAAAGGGCAAGGGTAAATAGGGGGAGGATCCATGCAAGGGGTGACTGGGAGGAGAGGAAGGGTGATGTTGGGATGTAAAGTGAGTAAATTAATTAATTTAAAAAGAGATTAAACCTTTCTTAATATAGAAAAAGACTTTTTCTTTTGCCCATTTCCTTCTTAACGAATATTAAGCTTTGGTTGGAAACAGAATAGTTTTTGGATATGGAGAAAGAGGATAACTCTAAGTTCTTATTAGTTACCTACTTAAAAGAAATGTCAAGCCACAGCTCCCTGTACCCAAACCCATTGGGAGAGAGAGCTCATCACACAGATGTGTGGGAAATCCTGAGACTATAGGGAAGGAGAGACCATCACTTCTGCCCACCATTGCCCAAATCACTGGCACAAGAGGAAACTGTATAGGGCCTCTGTGAACAGGAAGATAAGGGCAGTCAAGCTGCAGAAGCCCTGCAGTCCAGACTGTGCCCAGATCTGAAGGGACCCGGTCAAACAGCTCCCTGCACATAAATCCCATGGGAGGGACAGCTAGATCTTCAGAGGGGCAGATGTGCCTGGGAAACCTGAGGAGACAACTCTCTGCCCACATTTCTGACTCTGGAGGAAAACACCTAGCGCCATCAGGGTCCCCTGCACACAGGGACCCAGAAGTAGGGGAAGGCCCTTCTGGTTCTGCCCTCACAGAGAGCTGAAACACAGCCTTGATGAGTGACTTCAGGCCTGAGAACATAGGTAAGACCAACTTTTCTGCTCCAAGTGATTACCTGGTGGACTCAGGACACATGCCCACAGGAATAGCTGAAAGTCAGTGGGCAGGAAGGATTACACACCTGAAAGCAGAACACTCTTGTCCTAAACTAGCTTAAAGAAAACAGGAAAACAGGTCTACAGCACTCCTGACAAATCTCCTATAGGACGGTCAAGCCACTGTCAGAAATAGCAAAATAAGGTTACACCAGAGACAACCTGATGGTGAAAGGCAACTGCAGGAACCCAAGCAACAGACACCAAAATTACATGGCATCATCGGAGCCTAATTCTCCCACCAAGCAAACACTGAATATCCAAACATGCCAGAAAAGCAAGATCTAGATTTAAAATCTCATTTGATCGTGATGATGGAGGACTTTAAGAAAGACATAAAGAACTCCCTTAGAGAAGTGCAGGAAAACACAAGTAAACAAGTAGAAGCCCTTAGAGAGGAAACACAAAAATCCCTGAAAGAATTACAGGAAAACACAATCAAACAGGTGAAGGAATTGAAAATGGAAATAGAAACAATAAAGAAAGCACAAAGGGAGACAACCCTGGATATAGAAAACCAAAGGAAGAGACAAGAAGCCATAGATACAAGCATCACCAACAGAATACAAGAGATAGAAGAAAGAATCTCAGGAGCAGAAGATTCCACAGAAATCATCGACACAACTGTCAAAGATAATGTAAAACAGAAAAAGCTACTGGCCCAAAACACAGGAAATCTAGGACACAATGAGAAGATCAAACCTAAGGATAATAGGTATAGAAGAGAGTGAAGACTCCTAACAAAATCATAGAAGAAAACTTCCCTAACCTAAAGAAAGAGATGCCCATAAACATGCAAGAAGTCTACAGAACTCCAAATAAATTGGACCAGAAAAGAAGCTCCTCCCGTAGCATGAGAGTCAAAATATCAAATGCACAAACAAAGAAAGAATATTAAAAGCAGTCAGGGAAAAAGGTCAAGTAACATATAAAGGCAGACATATCAGAGTTACACCAGACTTAACACCAGAGAGTATAAAAGCCAGAAGATCCTGGACAGATGTCATACAGACCCTAAGAACACACAAATTTCCAGCCTACGTTACTGTATCCAGCAAAACTCTCAATTAACATAGAAACCAAGATATTCCATGACAAAACCAAATTTACACAATATTTTCTATAAATCCAACACTAAAAAGGATAATAACTGGTAAAGCCCAAAACAAGGAGGCGAGCTATACCCTAGAAAAAGCAAGAAAGTAATCATTTTGCAACAAAACAAAGAGAAGAGAAGCACAAAAACATAATCTCACCTCCAAATATGAAGGTAACAGGAAGCAACAATCACTATTCCTTAATATCTCTCAATATTAATGGACACAATCCCCCACACATTAACAAACAGTATACATAATAAGGATCCAGCAATTTGATGCCTACAGGAAACACATCTCTGAGACAAAGACAGACACTACCTCAGAGGTAAAGAATGGAAAACAATTTTCCAAGCAAATGGTCTGAAGAAGCAAGCCGAAATAGCCATTCTAATATCAAATAAAATCGATTTTCAACCAAAAGTCATCAAAAAAGATAAGGAAGGACACTTCATATTCATCAAAGGGAAAATCCACTGAGATATACTCTCAATTCTAAATATCTATGCTCCAAATACAAGGGCACCTACTAAAAAAAAATTTACCATAAAAGAAACCACACTGAAGCTCAAAGCACACATTGTACTTCACACAATAATAGTAGGAGATTTCAACACCCCACTTTTATCAAAGGACAGATCATGGAAACAGAAAATAAACAGAGACATAGACAGACTAACAGAAGTTATGAAACAAATAGACTTAACAGATATTTATAGAACATTCTATCCTAAAACAAAAGAATATACCTTCTTCTCACCATCTCACGGTACTTTCTCCAAAACTGACAAATGATTGGGCACAAAACAGGCCTCAACAGATACAGAAAGATAGAAATAATCTCATTCGTCCTATCAGACCACCATGGGCTAAAGCTGGTCTTAAATAACAAGAAGGAAAGAAACCCACATATACATGGAAGTTGAACAATGCTCTACTCAATGATAACCTGGTCAAAGAAGAAATAAAGAAAATAAAGACTTCTTAGTATTTAATGAAAATGAAGGTACAACATACCCAAACTTATGGGATACAATGAAAGGTATGTTAAGACGAAAACTCATAGCTCTGAGTGTCTGTGGAAAGAAACAGGAGAGAGCATATGTCAGCAGCTTGACAGCACACCTAAAAGCTCTAAAACAAAAAGAAGCAAATACACCAAGGAGGAGTAGAAGGAAGGAAATAATCAAACTCAGAGCTGAAATGAAGCAAGTAGAAACAAAAAGGACTATACAAAGTAATTCAATAGAACCAAAAGTTGGTTCTTTGAGAAAATCAACAAGATAGAAAACCCTTAGCCAGACTAACGAGAGGACACAGAGGGTGTGTCCAAATTAACAAAATCAGAAATGAAAAGGGAGACATAACAACAGAATCAGAGGAAATTAAAAAAAAAAATCCTCAGATCCTACTACAAAAGCCTATATTAAACAAAACTTGAAAATCTACAGGAAATGGACAATTTCCTAGACAGATACCAGGTACCGAAGTTAAATCAGGAACAGATAAACCAGTTAAACAACCCCATAACTCCTAAGGAAATAGAAGTAGTCATTAAAGGTCTCCCAACCAAAAAGAGCCCAAGTCCAGATAGGTTCAGTGCAGAATTCCATCAGACCTTCATAGAAGACCTCATACCAATACTATCCAAATTATTCCACAAAATTGAAACAGACGGAGTGCTACCCAATTCCTTCTATGAAGCCACAATTACTCTTATACCTAAACCACACAAAGACCCAACAAAGAAAGAGAACTTCACAACAATTTCCCTAATGAATATCGACGCAAAAATACTCAATAAAATTCTTGCAAACCGAATCCAAGAACACATCAAAATGATCTTCCATCATGATCAAGTAGGCTTCATCACAGGTATGCAGGGATGGTTTAATATATGGAAAACATCGACATAATGTAATATATAAACAAACTTAAAGATAAAAACCACATGATCATTTCATTAGATTCTGAGAAAGCATTTGACAAAATTCAACACCCCTTCATGATAAAAGTATTGGAAAGAACAGGATTTCAAGGCCCATACCTAAGCATAGTAAAAGCCATATACAGCAAACTAGTACCTAACATTAAGCTAAATGGAGACAAACTTGAAGCAATCCCACTAAAATCAGGGGCTAGACAAGGCTGCCTACTCTCTCCCTACTTATTCAATATAGTTCTCGAATTCCTACCCAAAGCAATCAGACAACAAATGAGACCAAAGGGATACAGATTGGAAATGAAGAATTCAAAATATCACTATGTGCAGATGATATGATAGTATATTTAAGTGATCCCAAAAGTTCCACCAGAGAATTACTAAACCTGAAAAATACCTTCAGCAAAGCAGCTGTGTATAAAATTAACTCAAATAAATCAGTAGCCTTCCTCTACACAAAAGAGAAACACGCTGAGAAATAAATTAGGGAAATGACACCTTTCATAATAGTCCCAAATAATATAAAATACCTCATTGTGACTTTAACGAAGCAAGTGAAAAATCTGTATGATAAGAACTTCATTTCTGAGAAAAGAAATTGAAGAAGATCTCAGAGGATGGAAAGATCTCCCATGATCATGGATCGGTAGGATGAATATAGTAAAAATGGCCATTTTGCCAAAAGCGATCTACAGATTCAGTGCAATCCCCATCAAAATACCAATCCAATTCTTCAAAGAGTTAGACAGAACAATTTGCAAATTCATCTGGAATAACAAAAAACCCAGGATAGCTAAAACTATCCTCAATAATAAAAGGACTTCAGGGGGAATCACTATCCCTGAACTCAAGCAGTATTACAGAGCAATAGTGATAAAAACTGCATGGTATTGGTACAGAGACAGACAGATAGACCAATGGAATAGAATTGAAGACCCAGAAATGAACCCACATACCTATGGGCACTTGATTTTTGACAAAGGAGCCAAAACCATCCAATGGAAAAAAGATAACATTTTCAGCAAATGGTGCTGGTGCAACTGGAGGTCAGCATGTAGACGAATGCAGATCGATCCATTCATATCATCCTGTACAAAGCTTAAGTCCAAGTGGATCAAGGACCTCCACAGCAAACCAGATACATTCAAACTAATAGAAGAAAAAGTGGCGAAGAATCTTGAACACATGGGCACTAGAGAAAATTTCCTGAACAAAACACCAATGGCTTATGCTCTAAGATCAAGAATTGACAAATGGGGTCTGATAAAACTACAAAGCTTCTGTAAGACAAAGGACATTGTTGTTAGGACAAAATGGCAACCAACAGATTGGGAAAAGATCTTTACCAATCCTACAACAGATAGAGGCCTTATATCCAAAATATACAAAGAACTCAAAAAGTTAGACCGCAGGGAGACAAATAACCCTATTAAAAAATGGGGTTCAGAGCTAAACAAAGAATTCACAGCTGAGGAATGCCGAATGGCTGAGAAGCACCTAAAGAAATGTTCAAC
>NC_046172.1:34467097-34484597 GCF_011064425.1 Rattus rattus
TGGGTCCTGCTAAGACTGAACCCCCAGTGAACTAGACTGTTGGGGAGAGGGAAGCAAGGGGGGGAGGGTTGGGAGGGGAACACCCATAAGGAAGGGGAGGGGGGAGGGGGATGTTTGCCCGGAAACCGGGAAAGGGAATAACACCCGAAATGTATATAAGAAATACTCAAGTTAATAATAATAAAAAAATATAAAAAAAATAAGGGAAATACAAATAAAAAAAAAAGTAATAGAAGAGAGAATCTCAGGGGCAGAAGATACCATAGAAAACATCGACACAATGGTCAAAGATAATGGAAAATGGGGAAAAAGCTACTGGTCCAAAACAGCCACAGAAATCAAGGAAAAATGAGAGGATCAAGCCCTAAGTATAATAGAGTATACCTGAAGGTGAAGACTCCCAGCTCAAAAGACAATGCAAAATCTTCAACAAAATCATGAAAATCCTCCCTAACCTAAAAGAAAGATGCCCATAAACATACAGGAAGCCTACAGAACTCCAAATAGATTGGACCAGAAAATAAACTCTGCCCATCACATAATAGTCAAAACACCAAATGCACAAAATGAAGAAAGAATATTAAAAATCAAGTAACAAGAAAATGTCAAGTAACATATAAAATCAGATCAATCAGAATTACACCAGACTTCTCACCAGAGACTGTAAGCCAGAAGATCCTGGATAGATGTCGCTTACAGACCCTAAGAAGAACACAATCTCAGCCCAAGGATTGGTGTATCCAGGAAAACTCTCAATTATCATAGATGGAGAAACCAAGATGTTCCATGAAAAAAAAAAACAAATTTAACCGTATCTTTCTAAAATCAGTACCTACAAAGGATAATAGATGGAAAACTCCAATACAAGGAGGGAAAGAAAAAGCATGAAGATCATCTAATTTCAAAGGAAGATAGTCACACAAATATAATTCCATCTCTAACCACAAAAATAACAGAAAACAACAATCACTATTCTTTAATATCTCTCAACATCAATGGGCTCAATTCCCAATAAAAAAGGCCGACTAATAGACGGGATATAAAGACACCCAGAAGAAATACACCTCTGACAAACACAGTCATTGCCTCCAGGAGAATACTGGAAAACAATTTTGGACCCTGCAAATGTTCCTGGAAAAAAATGGAGTAGCCATCCTCCTAATATCGAATAAAATCACCCTCACCCAAGCTTGAGCCAGGGGAAAGGTAAAGACGACAACTTTCTGCTCCCAAGTGAAATCCATCCTTAGGACACTCTCAATCCTAAATATCTATGCCTCAATACATGGCACCCACATTCTGGATTCCCAACCTCCTGGTCTCACAAAGCATTTGTTACCACACCCCATGGATGATAAAGTCCTTCAACAGGTGGGACTGTCATCAATCTGAGATTATGGAAGACCAAATACTCTTACTAAATAAAATAGAAACTAAGAGAGTCTGAACAAATAAATTTAACAAACATTAAAGTCCCTACATTTCATCCTAAAACAACCGGATCAACAGTTCTCTTCTTCCGTGGAGCGGAGAGCTAAACATTCAGAGGCCTGGGAAGCTCAAAAATTACTATACCCTGCATTTTCTAAAAAACACCTAAGGCCATCAAGAGGGACCTAGGTGCAATCCTGGAAAAACAGCAGGAAATCATCCGCCATCATGGAGAGCTCATAAGCAACACTCCATGGACTAACATGGGCAAAAACAACAGCCCACATACAAATCAACACAGGCCCAAAACAATCTAAGACCTGTGAACAGGAAAAAGAACGAAATAAAAACTCTGTTCCCATAAATGGCTGGAAATAAAACAGGAAAACAGGTCTACAGCACTCTGACACAGGCCTATAGGATAGTCTAAACACTGTCAAATAACTGAATTAAAAGTAACACCAGAAGATAATCATTGGCAAGAGGCAAGCCTTTGGGAAAACAAAAACAAGACTACATTGGCATCATCAGGAGCCAATTCTCCCGCCAAATCAAACAAATAAAAAAGACATGAAAAACTCCTTAAAAATGCAGGAAAAGCATAAATAACAAGTAAAGCCTATAGAGAGATCACAAAAATCCTGAAAAAATTCAGGAAAACATAAAATAAACAAGTTTGAAGACAAAAATCCTAAAAATGGAAATAGAAGCAAACAGTTGAAGGAAAAAAAAATGGGACAATCAAGAAACAACCCTGGATATAGAAAACCAAAGGAAGAGACAAAAGGGAGTAGATACAAGCTTCACCAAGCAGAATACAAGATGAAGAAAATCTCCAGGGCAGAAATTCCATAAAATCCTCGACTCAACTATCCAAAGATAATAAAAACCTTAAAGCTACTGGTCCAAAACATACAGAAATCCAGGACTCAATAGGAAGATCAAACCCTAAGGATAATAGGTATAGAAGAGTGAAGACTCCCCAGCTCAAAGGACCAGTAAATATCTTCAACAAAATCATAGAAGAAAACTTCCCTAACCTAAAAAAAGAGATGCCCATAAACATACAAAAAATCCTACAGAACTCCAAATAGATTGGACCAGAAAAACTCCTCCTGTCACCTAATAGTCAAAACACCAAATACACAAATAAAAAAAATATTAAAAACAGTAAGGAAAAAGGTCAAGTAACATATAAAAGGCAGACCTATCAGAATCACACCAGACTTCTTGCAGAGACTATAAAGCCAGAAGATCCTGGACAGATGTCATACAGACCCTAAGAGAACACAAATGCCAGCCCAGGTTACTGTATCCTGCAAAACTCTCAATTAACATAGATGGAGAAACCAAGATATTCCATGACAAAACCAAATTTACACAATATCTTTCTTCAAATCCAGCCTACAAAGGATAATAAATGGTAAAGCCCAACATAAGGAGGCAAGCTATAGCTAGAAGAAGCAAGAAACTAATCGTCTTGGCAATAAAACAAAGAGAAGAAAAGCACACAAACATAACCTCACATCCAAATATGAATATAACAGGAAGCAATAATCACCATCCCTTAATATCTCTCAACACCAGTGCCTCAACTCCCCAATAAAAATACATAGATTAACAAACTGGATACTCAACGAGGACCCTGCATTCTTCTTCCTACATTAAACACACCTCATATACAAATACAGACACTACCTCAGAGTGAAAGGCTGTAAAACAACTTTCCATGCAAATGTTCTGAAGAAGCAATCTGGAGTAGCCATTCTAATATCAAATAAATCAATTTTCAACTAAAGTCATCAAAAAAGATAAGGAAGGACACTTCATATTCATCAAAGGAAAAATCCACCAAGATGAACTCTCAATCCTAAATATCTATGCCCCAAATACAAGGGCAACTAAATACGTAGAAGAAACCTTACTAAAGCACAAAACACACATTGCCCTCACAATAATAGTAGGAGATTTCAACACCCTCTCATCAATGGACAGATCATGGAAACAGAAATTAAACAGGGACATGACAGACTAAAGAAGTCATGAGCCAAATGGACTTAACAGATATTTATAGAACATTCTATCCTAAAGCAAAGGGATATACATTCTTCTCAGCACCGCATTGTACTTCCTCCAAAATTGACCATATAATTGGTCAAAAAACAAGCCTCAACAGATACAGAAAGATGAAATAATCCCATGCATCTATCAGACCACCACAGGCTAAAGCTGGTCTTCAATAACAATAAGGGAAGAATGCCCACATATACATGGAAATTGAACAATGCTCTACTCAATGATAACCTGGTCAAGGAAGAAATAAAGAAAGAAATTAAAGGCTTTTTAGAATTTAATGAAAATGAAAGTACAACATACCCAAACTTATGGGACACAATGAAAGCTGTGCTAAGAGGAAAACTCATAGCGCTGAGTGCCTGCAGAAAGAAACAGGAAAGAGCATATATCAGCATCTTTACAGCACACCTAAAAGCTCTAGAACAAAAAAAACAAATACACCCAGGAGGTAGAAGGCAGGAAATAATCAAACTCAGGCTGAAATCAACCAAGTAGAAACAAAAAGGACCATAGAAAAATCAACAGAACAAAAAAGTTGGTTCTTTGAGAAAATCAACAAGATAGATAAACCCTTAGCCAGACTAACAAGAGGACACAGAGAGTGTGTCCAAATTAACAAAATCAGAAATGAAAAGGGAGACATAACTACAGATTCAGAGGAAATTCAAAAAATCATCAGATCTTACTATAAAAGCCTATATTCAACAAAACTTGAAAATCTGCAGGAAATGGACAATTTCCTAGACAGATACCAGTACCCAAGTTAAATCAGGAACAGATAAACCAGTTAAACAACCCCATAACTCCTAAAAAATAGAAGCAGTCATTAAAGGTCTCCCAACCAAAAAGCCCAGGTCCAGACAGGTTTAGTGCAAATTCTATCAGACCTTCATAGAAGACCTCATACCAATATTATCAAACTATTCCACAAAATTGAAACAGATGGAGCACTACGCCAAAACCCTTCTATGAAGCCAATACCTAAACCACAAAAGACCCAACAAAAAGAACTTCAGACCAATTTCCCTTATGAATATCGATGCAAAAATACTCAATAAAATTCTGGCAAACCAGAATCAAGAGCACATCAAAACAATCATCCACCATGATCAAGTGAACTTCATCAGGCATGCAGGGATGGTTTAATATCTGAAAAACCATCAACATGATCCATTATATAAACAAACTGAAAGAACAAAACCACATGATCATTTCATTAGATGCTGAGAAAGCATTTGACAAAATGCAACACCCCTTCATGATAAAAGTCCTGGAAAGAATAGGAATTCAAGGCCCATACCTAAACATAGTAAAAGCCATATACAGCAAACCAGTGGCTAACATTAAACTAAATGGAGAGAAACTAAAGCAATCCCACTAAAATCAGGGACTAGACAAGGCTGCCCACTCTCTCCCTACTTATTCAATATAGTTCTTGAAGTTCTAGACAGAGCAATCAGACAACAAAAGGAGGTCAAGGGGATACAGATCGGAAAAGAAGAAGTCAAAATATCACTATTTGCAGATGATATGATAGTATATTTAAGTGATCCCAAAAATTCCACCAGAGAACTACTAAAGCTGATAAACAACTTCAGCAAAGTGGCTGGGTATAAAATTAACTCAAATAAATCAGTAGCCTTCCTCTACACAAAAGAGAAACAAGCCAAGAAAGAAATTAGGGAAATGACACCCTTCATAATAGTCCCAAATAATATAAAGTACCTCGGTGTGACTTTAACCAAGCAAGTAAAAGATCTGTACAATAAGAACTTCAAGACTCTGAAGAAAGAAATTGAAGAAGACCTCAGAAGATGGAAAGATCTCCCATGCTCATGGATTGGCAGGATTAATATAGTAAAAATGGCCATTTTACCAAAAGCGATCTACAGATTCAATGCAATCCCCATCAAAATACCAATCCAATTCTTCAAAGAGTTAGACAGAACAATTTGCAAATTCATCTGGAATAACAAAAAACCCAGGATAGCTAAAACTATCCTCAACAATAAAAGGACTTCAGGGGGACTCGCTATCCCTGAACTCAAGCAGTATTACAGAGCAATAGTGATAAAAAAAAACTGCATGGTATTGGTACAGAGACAGACAGATAGACCAATGGAATAGAATTGAAGACCCAGAAATGAACCCACACACCCTATGGTCATGATTTTTTGACAAAGGAGCCAAAAAAAACCATCCAATGGAAAAAAAGATAGCATTTTCAGCAAATGGTGCTGGTTCAACTGGAGGTCAACATGTAGAAGAATGCAGATCGATCCATGCTTATCACCCTGTACAAAGCTTAAGTCCAAGTGGATCAAGGACCTCCACATCAAACCAGATACACTCAAACTAATAGAAGAAAAACTGGGAAGCATCTGGAACACATGGGCACTGGAAAAAATTTCCTGAACAAAACACCAATGGCTTATGCTCTAAGATCAAGAATCGACAAATGGGATCTCATAAAACTGCAAAGTTTCTGTAAGGCAAAGGACACTGTGGTTAGGACAAAATGGCAACCAACAGATTGGGAAAAGATCTTTACCAATCCTACAACAGATAGAGCCTTATATCCAAAATATATAAAGACCTCAAAAGTTAGACCATGGAGGACAAATAACCCCTAAAAAAATGGGGTTCAGAGCTAAACAAAAGAATTCACAGCTGAGGAATGCCGAATGGCTGAGAAACACCTAAAAAGTTTCAACATCTTTAGTCATAAAGGAAATGCAAATCAAAACAACCCTGAGATTTCACCTCACACCACTGAGAATGGCTAAAATCAAAAACTCAGGTGACAGCAAATGCTGGCAAGGATGTGGAGAAAGGGGAACACTCCTCCATTGTTGGTGGGGTTGCAGACTGCTACAACCATTCTGGAAATCAGTCTGGAGATTCCTCAGAAAATTGGACATTGGACTGCCTGAGGATCCAGCTATACCTCTCTTGGGTATATACCCAAAAGATGCCCCTACATATAAGGAAGACACATGCTCCACTATGTTCATAGCAGCCTTATTTATAATAGCCAGAAGCTGGAAGGAACCCAGATGCCCATCAACAGGGGAATGGATACAGAAAATGTGGTACATCTACACAATGGAATATTACTCAACTATCAAAAACAATGACTTTATGAAATTCATAGGCAAATGGTTGGAACTGGAAAATATCATCCTGAGTGAGCTAACACAATCACAGAAAGACATACATGGTATGCACTCATTGATAAGTGGCTATTAGCCCAAATGCTTGAATTGCCCTAGATGCACAGAACACATGAAACTCAAGATGGATGATCAAAATGTGAATTCTTCACTCCTTCTTTAAATGGGGGAACAAGAATACCCTTGGCAGGGAATAGGGAGGCAAAGATTAAAACAGAGGCAGAAGGAACACCCATTCAGAGCCTACCCCACATGTGGCCCATACATATACAGCCACCCAACTAGACAAGATGGATGAAGCAAAGAAGTGCAGGCCGACAGGAACTGGATGTAGATCTGTCCTGAGAGACACACCCAGAACACAGCAAATACATAGGCGAATGCCAGCAGCAAACCACTGAACTGAGAACGGTTAAAGGAACCAGAGAAAAGACTGGAAGAGCTTGAAGGGCTCAAGGACCCCATATGTACAACAATGCCAACCAACCAGAGCTTCCAGGGACTAAGCCACCTAAAGACTATACATGGACTGACCCTGGACTCCAACTGCATAGGTAGCAATGAATATTATTAAGGGCACCATTAGAAAGGAAGCCCTTGTCCTGCCAAGACTGAACCCCAGTGAAACGTGACTGTTGGGGAGGCAGTAATGGGGGATGATGGGGAGGGAACACCCATATAGGAGGGAGGGAAGGGATGTTGGGGATGTTAGCCTGGAAACAGCAAAAGGACTAACAACTGAAAATGTAAAAAAAAAAAAAAAAAGTTAATAAAGATGGAAGAAAAAAATAAAAAAAATATCAAAAATTAAGTGAGGTTACTCAATCTGAAAAACATACTTGGTATGCACTCATTGATAAGTGGATATTAGTCAAAAAGCTCAAATTACCCAAGATGCAATTCACAGACCACAGGAAGCTCAAGAAGAAGGATGACCAAAATCCAGATGCTCCCACTCCTTCTTTAAAAGGGGAAAATATTCATAGGAGGGGATATGGAAGCATAGTTTAGAGCAGTGACTCAAGGAATGACCATTTAGAGGCTGACTTACATGTGGCCCATATATATACAGCCACCAAACTAGACAAGGTTGAAGAAGCTAAAAAATGCATGCGGAAGTGGATATAGATCTCTCATGAGAGACACATCGAGAGCACTTCCAATATAGAGGTCAATGCTAGCAGCAAATCACTGAACTGAGAATAGGACCCCCTTAGTGAGAATTAGAGGATGTATTGAAAGAGTTGAAGGAGCTTGCAACTCCATGAAAAAAAACAATGCCAACCAGCCAGAGATTCTAGGCACTAAACAACTACCGACAGACTATACATGGACTGACTCAAGGCTCCAAATGCATGTGTAGCAGACAATAGCCTTGTTAGGGCACCAGTGGAAGGGATAGCCCTTGGTCTTGCCAAGTTTGGACCCCCAATGCAGGGGAATATGGGGCAGGGCAATAAGTGGGGTATATAGGGGGGAATACTCGTATGGGGGAGGGGGAGGGGAGGGAATGGGGGCTTATGGGCAGAAAACCGGGATGGGTAATAACCTTTGAAATGTAAATTAAAACATATATAATAAAAAATTAAAAAAAAAAATCCCTAACCCAAAATATCTAGGAAATTTGGAACACAATTAGAAGACCAAATCTGAGAATAAAGGGCATAGAAGAGGGTAAAGATTCCCAGTTCAAAGGACAAGAAAACATCTTCCACAAAATCATAGAGGAAAACTTCTCTAACTTGAAAAAAAAAAAGATGGCCATAAAGTTATAAAGAATGTTTTCTACAGAATACCAAATAGATTGAACAGAAAATAAAATTCCTCCTCCATTTAATAATCAAAGCACTAAATATACCCTCCAAAGAAAAAATATTAATAGTGGTAAGGAACAAGGACAAATAACATATAAAGGTAGACCCATCATAATTACATCTGACTTCTCAACAGAGACTAAAACCCAGAAGATGCTGGAAAGATGTCATGCAGAACCTAAGAGACCATAGAGGACAGACAGCTCCGACTACTATACCCAGCAAAACTCTCAATCACCATAGGTGGACAAACCAAGATACTCTATGACAAAATGAAATTTAAGCAATATCTTTCTACTTATCCAGGCCTACAGAGGGTACTAGAAGGAAGATTCCAACACAAGTAGGATAACTACACCGAAGGAAACATAAGAACTTAATTATCTAACAAAAAACCTAGAAGAGAAGCACCACACATAGTACCACCTCCAATAACAACGTAATAGGATCTAACAATCACTGGTCATTACTATCTCTCAACATCAATGGACTCAATTCCCCAATAAAAAGACCCAGGCTAACAGACTGGTTATATGAACAGGATCCATCTTTCTGATGCCTAGAAGAAACTCACATCAGCAACAAAGATAGGAACTATCTCTGAGTAAAGGACTGGAAAAATGTTTTCCAAGCAAATGGTCACAAGAAACAAGCTGGAGTAGCCAATCTAATATTGAATAAAATATACTTTCAACCAAATGTAATAGAGTTGGAGAAGGATACATATGAACAAAATTTAAAGTTTACCAAGGGAACTACCTGTATGTATGAGATATAGTAAAGAAGAAATAAGTGTTGTGCTTTGGCAAGAAAGTAAAATATCTCCCTTATAAAATGCTATATGCATTTAATGACTGCAGAAAGGAGAATCGGGCTGTTCTAAGAATGAGCTTGTGATAAGTGATTGAGTTCCAAATGGTAGGCTTTAAACAGACACACACACACACACACACACACACACACACACACACAGTCACAGTCACATTCACATTCACATATACAGACAATTGTGTGTGTGTGTATGTGTACAATGCTAATGAATTCAGCAGAATATATAATAAAAAAGCCATGGCCTCCTTGAGGAGTAGGATTAAAAGGATACAGGAGGACTGGAAAGAGGAGAGATAGAGGAAATCAATGTAAATCAGAGATCATGCATTATATTTTCAAAAATTAGTAACAAATATAAAAATTGTAAAAAGAATGTCCAATGATTCTGAAATTTTTATAAAAGAAACTGTAAAAGTTTAGAAGCCTTAAAACTGCAATTTCCTTCGCTTTGTATTCCAATCAAGCACAATATCTATGCTTCAATTTTTGCTCATATTATCCTGGCTCTCCTCAGATTAGCTGTTTCTATGCTCCTGAATTTATACAGTAATAAATGTTTGTGGCACCATCAGCCCTCTGTATTTTTGTGAATGTATACATGGTCTGGATTTTGAAAAATGCCTTCTCCTTTCTCTGAGTTCTCTTTTCATTCACCATTTTTTTCTTCTTTAAATATGCATTTTCCTACTAGTTTTAGTAAGTCATTTGATCCTACATTTCTAAGTACCTTGGCAAGTAGTTTAAATTAAGTAGTCTATTGGCCTGCCTGGGTCTTGGCTGGGGAAGATGCATTGTGACATCTCCAGGCTCCAATCATTTAGCCTAATTCATAAGAAAGAAGAACCAGAAAATTAGCCTTTAACTATTAACTTGTTATTCCAGGATCCTTTGGCAAGAGTATCTCTCCACTCAGAATGGTGCAATGCAGCACATGGCTCTGGGAGAATGGGAAGGACCTGCTGAGCAAGGGACTTTGCTTTGTATGAGATAATTAGCTGTCAGTTCAGTATCTGTACTCAGCAAGGTTAAACAACTTTCCTTTAATCCATTTATTTCATATGCTTCTCTTAATAAACAAATGTGATGTTAATAGCTATTAACATTGAGAAGACATAAGGTCTACTTGAGATAATTTTTAAGAAAGATCAGAGTAAAGGGAAAAAGTGTGAAGGTTATCTCTTAGTAAAAAAGTAGGCATGCTTTGCATGACAATAAAGATTTGATAGGTCTCAGTGTATTTCTGCTTTGTAGGTTATTAATCCTCATTTAGCCTGAGAACACAAACACATTTGGAATTCTTAAAGATAATTCAAAATTGTGAAGCCAATGAAACTCGATCTTTACAAAAGATTTTGGGGCTGAGTATTGTCAAAGATATAGCAGTAAGAAGTTTCAAGAGCAATATTGAAAATTTGCTTGGTTCCACACTGTTTCTCAATTCCTTATTAAATAATAATTTAATAATTTTAGCTATATGTGTATAAGAAACCACTGTCTTCATTCACAGATTCATAGAAAAAATAATTGCCTTAAGTATAATAACCATTTGACAAGCACAGAATTATATCGCGCCCAACCTCGACCAGCAAGGAAGACACGACCAGTGAAGATCTTCTTCAAGCAGTTTTACTCAGGAACCTTGATACAATATTCTGACCCCGGGGAACCCCCGCACCACACTTAAATAGCTAGCGCTGGCCAATCCTAGCAAGCCACGTGGGTCATGTAGATAGGCTGTCACTATGTGGAAGCTAGCAGGCCAGGCAGGCATAGCCAAATAAGCACTTGTTTACTACAAGGAGCGCTCACTGTTGGGAGGGCAGAAAGCAGAAACCAGTGCCATCTTTGAGGCACAGCACGTCGCACCTCCCAACAGTTCCCCCTTTTTGTTTAATTAATCAAGCAGGCAAAGGCACCGCTGAGCGTGGCAACCCCCCCTGTCTTAGGATCATCCCTTCATTAAACCCATCTCAGGACACCTCGTCAATCACAAGGTTCCATGCCTTAGGTAGAAGGGAAGTTGTGCGTCACTGGGCAGGGTCACTCACACATACTCAGGGGTGAGGTGCAACTAGGTCTTCTGAATGACCGTAAGCCAGGCTTGAGGGGACTGTCCTGCTTCAATGGCTACAAATGCCTGTACCACCGCCTCTGAACAATCCTCATTCTACAGAGATACCAGAGGCTCACTAGGGAGACCAGCAGCAAGAGTCCAGTTAGGGCTCCCATACCCGCCCACTGCCTCAGATGATTCATAGCAGCAGCAATCCAAGATGACAATCCCGTAGCCAGTCTAGCATCCACATGTGTGGAGTTCACGGTCACGATGGCTACACGTAGCTGATCCATTAAGAAATCAAATTCTCCCATCCAATTACCTAAAAGATAACTTGACAACTGTTTAGACAAATTAGAGGAGTGGTCTTAAAGGTCATGATGTATTGGCATGAGTCTCGGGAACACCAATAGTATTCCCGACCAGGGCTCTGTTTGGACCAGCACTTGGGTCACACCAAGAAATGTCAGCAACAGCAGGATCTTCATTCTTTTTTTTCCCAGAGCTGGGGACCGAACCCAGGGCCTTGCGCTTGCTAGGCAAGCGCTCTACCACTGAGCTATAATCCCCAACCCCAGGATTTTCATTCTTGTTGCACCTCCTGGTCAATCTTTCAGGGACCCACACCAGATCTTGAGGAAACACACAAACAGACCCTCTCGCCCATGCCAACATGGGATCTGGCCCATGCCATAAGCCAGTGATCACATCTTTCCATTTCACATAACCTTTCAATGTGCCCACCCGACACTGATGTTGTTCAGCGGCAGAAAGGCCATCATCATCCAAAATTAAAAAATTAAGAGTAAAAAGGGCCAAGGATATCTGTTCCTTAGGAGTTTTGCCATGGCCTATTCTCCCTTTTTGTTTAATTATGCATTCCTTCAAGGTACGATGTGCTCACTCAACAATACCTTGACCTTGGGGATTATAAGGCAGGCCATGGCTCAACTGCACATCCATCTGTTTACAAAAGGATTTGAAAGATTGGGCAGTGTATGCTGGGCCATTATGAGTTTTTAAGTGTTGAGGCTTTCCCCAAGCAGCCCAGGCTTCTAGGCAGTGTCCAATAACATTGCGTGCCTTTTCTTCACTCACAGGGGTAGCATGAATGACACCTGAACAAGTATCCACAGAAACATGGATGTATTTTAGAGTCCCAAATCCAGATATGTGAGTTACATCCATTTGCCAAATCTTTAGGGGTAGCAGGCCCCTAGGATTAACCCCTACACTAGGGGGATGGTGAAAAGTGATACACTGTTGACATCCTAAAACTATCTGTTGAGCATCTGCTCGAGACAGATGAAATTTCTGCTGTAAGGTTTTAGTAGGCACATGAAATTGTTGATGAAACTGTCGGGCTTGATCCAATGATGAGCTTAAGAAGATAAACTCCATTCGGGTACATCTATCCACAAGATCGTTTCCCTCACTTAGAGAACTATGCAAACCTGTATGATCTCTAATATGTTGGACAAAACTCTTGTGACCTCTTTTCTAGATCAATTCCTGAAGTTCCCTCAGCAGCTGGCATACCATGCTGCTAATTTTAATAGGGTCAGCCATTTCTAATATCTTAACTGCATTAACAACATATGATGAATCAGAGAGCAAACTAAAGGCAAAAGAACAATTTTTAAACAATTTTGAGTTCAATTACTTGTGGAGAGCCAGGTTGATATTGACACAAAATTGGCTCTTGATGGTTAATCACATAGGCTCCACAGCCATTTTTGGATCCATCTGTAAAAATGTTTGGCACCACCTGTATAGGAACACTGGAGGTAACCTTAGGAAAAATTACAGGATGTTCCTTAAAAAGGATAGCAAAGGATGTTTGGATAATGATTCCTGCTGCCAAATTAGGAACCTGTTCATTGGCATATTCAATAGCCCAAAAATCTCAGTCAAATAAGATCTTTATCAGGCTGAAGGTTAGTCCAATCACTAGGAGTCAAATCAAAACCTAAGGTCTCAACTTTGAGCTATGGTAAATGAGACCGTAATGCTATATGTCCTGACTGATTCCGCCAGGGACTTGATCACATTAAAGTCTAAAGGCTCATGATACCTTTGTTGACTAGCATCCACATAAACAGGAAAGGCCAGATGTAGTTCTGTGCAGACTGCCTTCCACACTTCCAGGCAGAATGTACTGCCAGAAACTCTACTTCCTCCCTCTACAACATTGCAGGGAGGAGGAGCCGAGGGGAACCGCCCAGGAGGTTCCTCCGCCATTTTAGGCTTTTTCCTTCTCTTCTTCTGTCTATTCCTTAGAGATTGTTTCCGCATTTGATCTTGTAACTCTTCTTCTGCATCTGTTTTGTCTGTTTCCTCCTCTGTATCTGTCTTTTATGAGTCTGTCTCCTTTGTGCTTCCCTGCTTTTCGGACCTCTCCTCTTGAAGCATGCCCATTCTCTAGAGCTGCCTGACATTTTTGATCCTCAAGGCAACTAGGCACTAAGCGCCACACTGGACAGACCCCAGGTCTTAGAGTCCCCTGTTCCCAGGCAAAATCAAGGTCTTTCCCTAATTTTTCCCAACTTGCCACAGTAAGATTACCAGAGACTGAGAACCAGGGTGCAATGTCATCGGATTCGCTCAAAAATCTCTCTAAGGTGCTCCTTTTTATTTTTAGTTTCTTTCGCTCAAACAGCTTTTGAAGAGCCAGAAAAATTGGATGAGACCGTGAGGTCCCCTTGACAAAAACTTTCTATGCTGCTATGGCTAAAAATCAAAAATCTCTCTAAGGTGCTCCTTTTTATTTTTAGTTTCTTTCGCTCAAACAGCTTTTGAAGAGCCAGAAAAATTGGATGAGACCGTGAGGTCCCCTTGACAAAAACTTTCTATGCTGCTATGGCTAAATTCACCGTGCGTCTTTCTACTTTTGGTTCGCTGCTGCCGCGAACTTTACTTTCGGTTCACTGCTACCTTGAACTTTCTTGCTCACTACCCTGAGACTTTATAGCTGCTAATTTCCCGCGGTCCTGATGGTCCCACCTTATCTTGGGAAATTTCCAGCGCTGCCCTGACTGCGAGAAGTTCTGATCTCAGGAGGTCTCCGTAAGGGCCACCATTTGTGGTGCCCAACCTCGACCAGCAAGGAAGACATGACCAGAGAAGATCTTCTTCAAGCAGTTTTACTCAGGAACCTTGATACAATATTCTGACCCCGGGGAACCCCCGCACCACACTTAAATAGCTAGTGCTGGCCAATCCTAGCAAGCCACGTGGGTCATGTAGATAGGCAGTCACTATGCGGAAGCTAGCAGGCCAGGCAGGCATAGCCAAATAAGCACTTGTTTACTACAAGGAGCGCTTACTGTTGGGAGGGTGGAAGGCGGAAACCAGCGCCATCTTTGAGGCGTGGCACGTCGCAGCTCCCTACAGAATTAGAAATCAGAAAACTTATTTTTAGGTTCTGTTCTGAAATATCATTTTGTCCATAGTTTAATTCCTTTCTCAGGCCTCTCTAAGAAGAAAATAGAGCAATTTTTTTTTGGGGGGGGGGCTGGAAAGATGGCTTAGTGGTTATATATGTTTTAAAGATTCTATAATTACTGTACAATAAAGTTAGACAATAAAAGAATGAATCCACAAACACTGCTTCTAGTCTATCTTAAGTCAGGTAGCCTAGAAGAAAGTCATCTAAAGCTTTTTTCTTTTTAAAATATTGTTATTAATTACTTATTTACATTTTAAATGCTGTCCCCCTTCTTGACTTTCCCCTCTGCAAAATCCTTCCCCGCTCCCCCCACCCCTTTACTTCTAAAAAGGTACTCCTGAAAGACCCTTCCACACACTCCTGCCTCTCACCCTCTAGGCTCCCCCTTCGCTGGGGCAATAAGCCCAAGCGCCTCCCATCCCACTGATACCAGATAAAGCAGCCCTAAGCCATGGACCCACTCATGTTTACTCTCATCCAAAGATTCTGATGTGAGAATTTCCTCAAGGAGTAAGCATTCTTAAGAGAAAACAACAAAGGACAGAATAAAACAGTCTCAAGAGATAAATATATGATTGTAGAACTGTAATCATCTACCTTTTCACACCTTGAAGGAACCTGAGCATTTATGCTTCCATATCACTAAGACTTAGCCAAGGACCTCTTCAGGAAATAGAAGAAGTGCAAGTAGGGCAGACAGTGCAGCATGGAGGAAATCACTGAAGATGAGGATGTCATCTCTCAGTGGTATTGGCCATCATAACTAAGAGGTTATGGTACTGCTATGCTAAAAGGTCTCTGGATATTATATCCTTAGTGTGTTTTATATGTTTTTTTTTTATTTTCTTGCTCTAATTTTTATCATACATATTATCTAATTTTCATTAATTTTTTCATATAATAGGGATATAACAGATACATGCTGGAGAAATCAGTTATATTTTACAAAATGACAACATTCTTATGTAGTAGTAAACTGAGTGTTGATATTTCATTTAGAAAAGGTATTAAAAGATTATTTTATGAGCAAGTAGAGAAACAAGCTCCATCATAAAGTCTTCGTTGAACAATGTTTAAATGAATCATTTATTTTTCTTTTATTGATTTTTAAATTTTTTATTAATGATTTTATTTGTTTACACTTCAAATGATATCCCGCTTCCCGGTTACCCTTCCACAGCCCCCTTTATCCCATAATCCCACTCCACACTCCCCTTTGCCTCTATGAGGGTGCTGCTCCACCCACTCATCCACTCCTGCCTCACCCCCATAGCAAACCCCTACACTAGGACACCAATCGAAGAGCTAGGGGAAGGACTAAAGGGATAATTTAGTTTTCATTCAATCTTTTAAAATTTTTATTTATTTTATGTGTATTGGTGTCCTGCTTGCCTGTACATCTATCTGTATAATCTGTTGGTCCCTCATGTCAAGAAAGCCAGAAGAGGACATTGAATTTCCCAGGACTAGAGTGGAATTTCCCGGGACTAGAGTGACAAACAGTTGTGAGTTGCCATGTGAGTACTAGGATTCAAACCCAGGTTCTCTGGATGAGAAGATAGTATACTTAACCACCTAACCATCATTTAAGCACTCATGAATTATTTTTTTTTTGTAAAAATAAATATTTAACATTTAAAAACAGCTTGCCTACACTGGCAATTTTAAAGTTAATGTGCCTCTAATCATTTTATTTTAGTTTTATTTATTCAGTGTGTGTGTGTGTGTGTGTGTGTGTGTGTATGTATGCACATGTGACACTTCTGCATACGGGGTGAGAGGTCTGAAGGTAAATTTCTGAGGGAGTCCTTTAGTGCTTTCCAGCATGTGGTTTCTGAGCATTAAATTGAGTTGTATGGCTTACAGGGCAACACTTTTACCTACTGAACATTTTTCCAGTCCAGAACTTGTTTTATCTATGCCAGGTGACATTACTTCTGGAATTCTTATTACATTTAGACTGAAAGATTGCATAATATAGATAATTTGTTACAGTTTTAACACAAAGGAATCATAATAATTAATGATATGCTTTATTGATAAACTTAAAGTCTGACTTTAATTGTAGATGAAATAGCACCTATTTAATACTTTAGCATTCAGAAAACATCTCTAAAACAACATAACCAACACTTTAAGCTATTAGTAGTAGAGTAGACCCATAATAAAACAATATTAATGAATACCGTTGTTCTGTTTGTTTGGTTTTTTTTTTAAGAAAGTAGAAATTAGAAGATGACTGTGAATAAGAAGAAAGATTTTAACATGAGAAAACCAGAAAGAGTCAAGACAGATGTGGTTAATTTTAGCACACTATCCTAATCTTAATCTGCTTAGGTCAGGGACCCCTTTGAAAAAGTGATTAAAGTTACTATCGTCCTAAAGGAAGAAGTGTATTTGCACATAAGATTTACTGCCAGTTTGGTGCAGAGTATCCACAAATCTATGAAAAATAAACAATAATCAAAATACAATAGAAAGAAGCTTTGATCTGAATATATATTTCTTTCATTTTTCACTTAGATAAAAGTGCTTCATTAGGAGAAACAAAATCATAATTTATGAGTTACTGGGCTGGGATTAGCTTTCTGAAGAAGAAATAAGAAATACCTTCTAGGTTTTGTTAATAGTAGTTTTCTTTTCCTTTTTCAGTTAGTCAGATCACTTTCTG
>NC_046172.1:34485836-34531404 GCF_011064425.1 Rattus rattus
TCAGTGTGCTTCGTTCAGTTACATATTGCTGGTCCTCTAAGTTTGTCCAAAATGCCACCAAACTCTCGGTAAAGAATGCATATCTAATGATCTGTTGACAGTCAATAGTCTCGGAGATGGCTCAGCTGTTAAAATCTAGGATCACAACCAAAAATATAAGAGACTAACTTTTAAAATGTATTAATTTACTTGATTTCTTGGCAATTATTGTTATCTTCTTCATATATTCTTTAGATAATATTTCTTAGTGTCTGGAACATTTATTGTCTTCTACTTGTGTGTTTAGAAGCCTCACCATCCTCAGCCATCTGCAAAAGGATGACTCAAATTAGGTGGGAAGAATTTGAGCATAACCCAGAGTATTACTAACCACATTACCACGCATACAAATCACAATCTTAGTCTTAAAAATCAAAAAGAAAAATGCAGTGTTCTGATTGTATGAAGTAGTAGTTCCCTTACTGATATGGTATTTAATATATCAACATGAATTGCTGTGTATCTTTGAAGATATAGTTTACAGTATGATCACAATGACTTTGGGTTTAAAGTATACTATATTCTAGGCAATAGAATATGAGTAGTTCTGATATGGGTAGTTTTGAGAATCAGACACAGATTTTTCACTAATGTGTTATCATTCTGTCTGACACCAAAATGACTTGCTCCAAATAGAGCTTCTTCCTCGAACTATATCCCACACTGAAACCACATCTGGGATTGCAACAGTAGACCAGAAGTTGCCATGTGATTTGAACAAGAAATAAATATTGTTGAGGTTCTTAGAGGATTTTTGAGATTGTTAAATTTATAGCAAACTCTAATTCAAGGGACTGTATTAGTTGTTTGTCACATTTTTGAGACAAAAGACCTGATATAGCTTCTTAAGGAAGGAAAGGTTTATTTTGGACTATAATTCAAAGGAATACAGTCCATTGTGGTAAGGAAGGCACAGTAGAAGGACCTTGAGGCAGCTGATCACATAACATCGTCAATAAGGAAGTCGAGAGAGATGAAGGCTGGTGCCCAGCTTCCTTTCTCCCTTTTATTTAGTCTAGACCACAACCTGTGTGCTGGTTATAGTTAAGTGGATCCTTTTATTCTGATCAACCCAATCCAGATAATCCCTTATAGACAACTACAGAGACATATTTCTGAGGTGATTCTAAATCTTAGTAAGTTAACCAGCAAAACTGTACCAGGAACCTTGGGGTATTATAGTATAGGAAGTAGAAATATTTTTAAAGTAAAGTTGAGGGTTGTTATGTAAATAATATGTTTAAGGAAAATGCTTAAGTACACATCGAAGGGTGAGTGAGTGAGTAGGATCTTTTGTTTCTAGAGAGAAACATAGCATTGGGATTTTAGATAGCTCATTTCATGGGGACCAACTTTAATGGAGGGCAGAATAACTTACTAGTTAAGGCAGGGATTTCTGGGAATAGGTCATGATTTTCCTGGAATAAAATTTCTCTTTTCTGTCCAATGTGAGTTTCCTGGCCTCTGTCATAGAGTTGGCTACATAATGCCAGCTGGCTATTTTGCAAGGCTAATGATATGGAGATGTCATTATAATGAAGCAAAGGTCAGTTTTCAGTTTATCTCAGTGGGCTATATTGTATGGGATAGTCTTACGTCTGCACTATTTGATGAATCAAATGATGTCCTGCTGTGATACAGCTCCGTAATTTTATCTGCCTTTGGCCAATGTGCACTTCTTTGCTCATGCTCTTTTTGCAGACTTCATTTTTCCCTACAGAGATCTCTATTTTTTAATCTTAAGGAGTTAAAAAGATCAAATTTTCATTTTCCATAGTCTAAGAAAGGAGAAAGAAGCATATTTTGCTACATGATTTTAGAACTATAAAGAATCTGTGGGGCTGGAGAGATGGCTCAGTGGTTAAGAGCACCGACTGATGATCCAGAGGTCCTGAGTTCAATTCCCAGCACCCACATGGTGGCTCACAACCATCTGTAATGGGATCTGATGCCTTCTTCTGACATGCAGGCAGTAACACTGCAGACAGAGTACTCATATACATAATAAATCTTTAAAAAAAAGAATCTGTAGGGAATTAACAAAGAGAAATGAATTTTACATTATAACCTAGGACATTAAAAATATGTGTTCATGTATGGGTATAGACCTACTATATATCAAAAATATACTCATTGTACATTAATCTATCTGAGGCTTTTCTTTCTGCTTTTATTTTCTTTCTTTTTTGGCTTTGCCATTTTTATTAATCATTTTATTTACATTTCAATGATGTTCTTCTTCCCAGTTACCCCTCCACAACCACCCCCATCCCATTCCTCCTCTCCTCTCTCCCTTTAACCTCTATGAGGATGCGCCTCTACCCACTCACTCACTCCTGCCTCACTGCTGTAGCATCCCCCTATGCTAGGGCATCAAGCTTCCACAGGGCCAAGGGCCTCCCCTCCCATTGATGACAGATAAGGCCATCCTCTGCTACATATGTAGCTGGAGCTATGGATCCCTCCATATATACTCTTTGGCTGGTGGTTTAGTCCCTGGGATCTATGGGTCATCTGGTTAGTTGACATTGTTCTTCCTATGGGGTTGCAATCTCATCAGCTCCTTCAGCTCTTCCATTGGGGTCCCCTAGGTTCAGTCGGATGGCTGGCTTTGAGTGTGAGTATCTGCCTCTGTATTGGTCATGTGCTAGTAGAACCTCTCAGGTGACAACCATACCAGGCTCCTGGCACCAAGCACATCTTGGCATAAGCAATTGTGTAAAAGTTTTGTGTCTGCGGATGGGATGGATTCCAAGGTTGGGCAGCTTCTAGATAACATTTCCTTCAGTCCCTGTTCCATTTTTTTGCCCCATCTTTCCTTTGGTCAGGAATATTTCTAGCTTAGCAATTTTGAGATGGGAGGGTGGCCCCATCATTCTACTGGCAACTGTGCCTATAGACTGGAGGTGGTCTCTACAGGTTCTCTCTCCCCTTTCTTGCATAGTTTGACTAAAGTCATCCCTTTTGGGTCGGGAACCTCTTGCTTCCCTGATGTCCAAGACTTTCTAGTGGCTAACCCCCATCCTCCAGTTTCCCATCCCTCACTGCTATGTACTCTGTTTTTAATTTTCTAAAGCCAATGATTTCTGAGAGTATTTATTCATATATTTATTGTATATGTGCATATGCATGCACTTTATGTGCCAATGTACATGCTACACGGTATATCTGTGGAAGTCTGAGAGCAACTTGTGGGAATTGGTTTTCTTCTTCTACCATGTGGGTTCTTGGATTGAGATGAGAATTTCTCCACGCGTGGTGGTAGGTATTGCCAGTGAGCTATTCAATATGGCTGATTATAAATATTAAATGGGAAATTTCAGAAATAAACAACATACTCTGAATACCAATCTACATTTTGCATCCCAGCGTACCATACTGTATGTGCCTAAACAGCTATCAGTGGCTTAAGCATTCGCTCTTACCATTGCAAGTACAGTGTTTGACATTCGGAAACTCTTATGTGAGAACTGGAAGAGCTTGAAGAGGGGCTCAAAGACCTATATGTACAATACCAAGCCACTGAGAGCTTCAGGGACCCTAGCCACTACTAAAAGACTGCCATGGATGACCTGAACCACAATGAAAGCCTCATAAATAACAATGAATATCCTAAATGCGACACCAGTGGAGAAGCCCCTAGGTCCCACTGTAATACTGAACCCCAGTGAACTAGACTGACCTTCTTGGGAGGAGGGGGCGGCAATGGGGGAGGGTCGGAGGAACACCCATGAGGAAGGGGGGAGGGGGAGGGATGTTTGCCCGGAAGCAGGGAAAAGGGGAATAACATAAAGTATATAAAAAATATTCAATTAATAAAAAAAAAAACTCTTATGAAATAGTTTAATGCCATATCACATGGCTACATTATTCACCTCATTTCATCATGTAGGCATCACAACATTTCATATCTGCATAAGAAATATAAGTACAAATAAGTACAGATAAGGGTAAGTTCAGATATTTAGAACAAAATCACATTTACAGAGTTATATTGCAACATAATTTTACAAGTGTTTGTTATATTGCCAGTTGTGCCTAATGTAGAAATTTACTTTATTGTAAGTATCGTGTATAGGAAAATGTTGGGATATAGAGTTCTGTACCACTGGTTGCACAAATTCAATAAGGAGATTTTAGCTGTCTACCACGAATAAGGGAAACATTCTTCTATATAAACAATTTTATATGAAATTCTTCATTTCAAAATAATGGTGAGTCTGAGAAAGATTACTTACTCATGAATCCATTATCAATATGCAGAACTTGGCAGAATTTAGATGCATTTGTGTGAAGTGAATCTGGTAACCACTACAATAAGGAAACTGTATGAATTTGTAATGTTCACACACTCAAAACATTTTAATTTGTTTGTAAAGACAGAATGGAGTCCATTTAGATATGAGATACAAAGATTTAGAACTCATCATTAATTTGCATATGACAACTGAGTCACAAAGATTATAATTAGCACTGACAAAATCAAGATAGAAAATATATGTGTAAAAATACCCTAAAGGAATTTCAATGGTTTATAAGAACAAACCAAAGATGAAATGTTATAAGATACTTGTTTGGGGGAACTATTCATAATTTAATAGCATGGGCAAATTATCCTTTAACTTCACATGTATAAGTTTTATATTATATACTTTGGAAATATGAATACTGGCAGTACATAATTCAATCATAGCTATTTAAAACCAATACAAAAAATGTTCCAGGGAATAAAAAAGAACCATGTAGGTAGGTTTTGCTCCTTCACTTTATCCATAGACTCTTTCAACCTGAAAAAATGAAGAAGAGAATCTGTGTCCACTCTTAGACTTCATGAGTCATTCTCCTTTTTTATAGCTAGTAGGAGATTAGCGAGCTTGAAGATCACAGTGTGGATAGAAATCTCATTGTACCTGTGGACTTCTAACTTATTAAATTATTTAAAATTTCATTTTGTGTGTTTCCATGTTTTGTCTGTATGTATGTCTATGTACCTCATTTGTGAAATACTGTGGGGGTCAGAAGAGAGCTTCTAATGCCATGTGAGTGGACTTTCAGACACCTGTAAGCTGCCATGTGGGTTATAGGAATGCAACCAGATCCTCTGGAAGAACAACTTACTCTTAACTGCTGAGGCATCTGTTCAGTGCCAAATATAGCTATTGCTATAAATTATTAATACTTTTTCATCTTTAATTATTTTTTAAGATTTAGTTTTGTTTTATATGCATGTGTGTTTTACCTACATGTATGTATTTGCACTGTATGCATACTTGATATCATAGGACAGAAGGTACCAGATCCTCTGGAACTGGAGTTATGAATGATTGGAACAAGCCATGTGGGTACTGGAAATTGAACTTAGGTCCTCTGTAAGAGCAGTAAGAGCCATCTTTTTACTACTCTTTGTTGTATGATATTGGTCAAAAGAAATAGGATCTGAGTTGCATCTCTGCTACTGTGTGGAGTCATGATTTTCTGAACTTCCAGAAAAATTTAAGATTATTATATAACAGGATGCTTTATGGTAAAGAACAAAGAGATAGCTTTGTCCCCTCCCTTAAGAATTAATAAAAAAGAGCATATCAATCATCTGATCAAGAAAATACTTCTTAGAAAAAACTATCTACTTTAAAGCCTAGAATTGATTGCCAATAATGTCATATGATGTAGGATGACTCCCATGACTGCCTAACTCTAATATGACCTTCATAAGATAGACTTTTTTTGTTGTTGTTTCTCACACTTTTTTATAAGATTCTTAGATTTAGAGAAGCAAAGGCGTTCTATCATTTCAGATCACTTTTGCTCTTCTCCCTCACACTGGGGCTTATAAAACTAATGTATACACATATTTTATTTTGCAGTCTGTCACCAAATCCCTGGCTTCTTGGATTATTATGTACTTAGATAGTTAGAAGACTAATGCACATTCAGTGGTGTCATTGCATATCAGCATAACTGAAAAATAGCAGCATAATGTATATTCTGGAAATCTGAATGGATGAATTTTTAATGTTCTAGTTATTCTTTTTGATTGGATATCTTTCAGAACCATCTGGCCTTGAACTTGCTATCTGAATATTTCATCTCCTATTTCCTTTTTTTTTTTCTTTTTTTTTCTTTTTCTTTTTTCTTTTTTTTTTTTTCTTTTTTTCTTTTTTTTGGGCTGAGGGACGAACCCAGACCTTGGGGCCTTCCCTGCACAAGCACCCTACCACTGAGCTCAATCCCCCTCATCTCCCTCTTTCCACCTTCTGAGTTCTGGGACCACAGGCATGTGCCATCACACTTGGTTTATGTGGTACTGGGAATTGACCCTAAGGCTTTGTGTATAGCAGGATAGTTTTTATTTGACCTACAACCATGGTCTTTTGAATTTTTTTTGTCATTACACGCATTTTCTAAAATCATGGCATATATATATATATATATATATATATATATATATAATTTATTAGAATGACTTACTGTTGCAGTCCAACTAACAACATTGGCCCTGCTGTGAATAGAGTCCAAGAATCTAGTAGTTGCTCAGTTGCACAAAGTCTTTTCAGCTGGCCTTCTGGATAAACTGGAATCCTGAAGAAGTAGGATCCAATAGATGTGCTGGAAAGTAAGTACATAAGTGCAATCAGGCAAAAAATGAACCCCTCCTTCTTCAATTGTTCTTACGTAGGCCTCCATCAGAAGGTATGGCCCAGATTAAAGGTGTGCCTCAAGATCTGAATTAAAAGTCTCTGTTGATCCAAATTAAGAGCATGTGCCATCCCACCTCAAGATCTGGATCAAAAGCTTGTGTCTTTCAGACTTAAGATCTGGTTCACAGGTGTTCCCTTCTTTTCTAGATTGTGGTTTGTTCCAGATATAGTTGACAACTAAGAATAACCATCAGGTTGGAGAGATGGCTGTTGGTACACAATGTGGAAAACATGGATTGTTCCCCATACCTGTGTAAAAAGGATGGTAGTTTGTGTCTGTATTCCAGGAACTAAAAGATGGTATAGTAATTTACTTCTCTGTTGTTTTGTGGTAAAATACCAACACCAAAAAGCAAATTAGAAGGGGTTTTGGCATATATTTTGAGATATAGGGCAAAATATTTGAAACAAGAAGCTAAGAGCTCCCATCTTGAATTGCAAGTACAATTGTAAGCCCAGAGAGGGCGAAGTGGAAATAGGACAAGTGTATAAAACTATTAAATATTTCTCTATGTGAAATGTTTCCTCTAGCAAAGCTGCCTTTCCTAAAGCTCTTCAAACAATGCCACCAACTAATGACAAAGTGTTCAAACAGTAGAACACTGGAAACAGGCAATTACCTGGATCTTGCATACTAAACAGCCCTAACTGAATCAGGTTCTGTGGAGAAGGCCTGTTTCTTTTCTTTCCTCTCTTCTCTTTTTCTCTAAAACTGCCCTTTCGATCAACTATGTATGGGCTCAGCTCCTTGGCTAAAAATGCCCCTCGTTATGACCTTAATTGTTTTAGTTGTTTTAATTTTAGATACAGTTTTTATATATTCTCGCACTAACATAGTGTAAAAAAACTAACAGGTTTGAAATTAACGAGTTACAACGAAAATCAAGACTACTTTAGATCCTGCCACTGAAAGAGCTGCTAAGGTAGGCTCTGTGGGACATTAATGCCCAAAGAAATGATTGTTCCCACTTCATGAGCACTCTTAACTGCTGTGTCAAATCTTAAACCTCCTAGGATATTTTTTCTTTCTAAACTATATTTATTAGAATTACTTCTGGAGATGAGATTCTTTTTGGAGGCATATTTGACCCAGTTCTGCTCATCTTAAGATTTTTAATTTGTCCTTATTGTTGAGAAATATCAAAATGGAACTGAGGCTGGGAAGACAAAGACAAGAAGACCTCTATAAATTCCAGACAAGCCTAGTGTCTACATTATGAGTTCCAGGCCAAGCAGCAGGATTATAAAAGGTAAACTCTGTCAACAACAACAGCAACAACAATGACGACAAAAGGTAAATTTTAATACTGGATACATGGCTGAGTGTTTTAAGAGCATTGACTGCTCTTCCAGAGGACCTGGTTTCAATTTCCAGCACCCACATGGCAGTTCAAAATTCTGTGCCTCCTGTTACAGGGTACCTAACACCCTCATATAGACATAAATGCAGGCAAAAACACCAATGCACATAAAAGAAAACTTAATCATTAAAAATTATTCCTTTTAAAAGTGGAATTGAGCAGCATCCTGCTTCCCCATGGAGGCTTGTGGGACCTTAAGATTAAACACTTTGGAACCCTGCCCCACCAGTCCCTTCCTGGTTGGGTACCCCCTGGGTACATCAGGCAGAGGTGAGTTATGAGCATTCTCCTGACTTCCACTGTTTAGTTCTGTGTTTGCCCTTCAGTCCTGAGGAGCCTTGTGGGACGCCAAAGAGAGTCCTGTTTCCCCATGGAGCCCTGCTCTGGCCCCAAGACTACCAGTTTGGAACATTGCCCCACAAACTCTTTGTCAGCATGGTTCTCCAGAGGCACAGCCAGCACAGTGCTGACCTCCATTGTATGGCCACAGCTCCCCCTGCCTTCTTCCTGTTGCCATCATGAACATCCAGCCAACACCAGGGAAAACCAGGTGCCTGAAGGACAGCATAAGAACAAAATCACCAAGGCCCAGAGCAGTACAGCACCACCAGAGGCTAGCTATCCTGCTACAGCAAACTCATAGAGGCAGGGGGAACGGGAGTGGATAGGAGGTTTCTGGAGGGAAAATTGGGAAGGGGTATAACATTTGAAATATAAATAAATAAAATAACCATGTAAATAACAAATGAAAAATATATGGACGAAATCAATACATGGGTCAAAGAAAATGCAATATCTAAAAAGTTCATGACACAAAATACCCAGGAACACTATTATTTGGGACACTATTAAAAGACCAAAGATAAGAATCAGAGAAATAGAAAGGGGAAAGATTCCCTAGCCAAAGGCTAAAAACATCTTTAACAAAAATTATGATGAAAATTTCCCTAACAAAGAGAGATGCATATAAACACCAAAACATAGAATATCAAACATGCTGGTGAAAGAAAAACCACCCATCATTCTAATCAAAGCGTTAGATATTTTAAGATGAAAAGAATATTAAAATCTGCAAATCTCACACTTGCACGTGTGGAGCCTTACATTACCCAGTGACCCCATGACCCTGCCTGTCTTTTATGTCTGCTCTAATCGCGGACACAGGTGAGATCTCCACCCTGATACCCCCCTGCCTTCTGGGACCCACAGAGCCATGCAGATGTGGGCTATGCCCTGTCCTGTCAGAGGTCCACCTCCCTTCTGGTCCACATCTCCTTCTATGCTCTGGGAGATGCGTGCCGCCCTCACTCCCACCCTAGCAATTCTGCCTCAGTACTAGAAGACTTGCTCTAACATGGGACACAGGTGAGACCTCAGCACCAATAACCCCACCTTTTGAGACCCCACAGAACTCAGCAGATATGGGCTCTGCCTCACCCTGTCAGAGCTCCATTTCCCTTATGGTCCACAGATTCATGCCAGACACAATTAATGATTGTGCCTTGCAGGCAGGTGCATAACTGTCATCTGAGAGGCTTCATCCAGCAACTGATGAAAACAGATGTAGAGACTCACAGTCAGACAGAGCTTGTGGAATCCTGTGGAAGATGTGGAGAAGGGATTGCAGTATTCATAGAGGTCCAGGACTCTCCAAGAAATTCCACAAAATCAACTATCCTGGGCCCACAGGGTCCCATAGAGACTGAACCTCAAACCAGAGAGCATGCATGGGATGGAGCTAGGCACATATTTAACAGTTGTGCATTTCATCTTCATGTGAGACCGCTAAGAGCAGGAGCAGGGGCTGTCTCTCACTCTGTTGCCTGTCTCTGGATCCTTCTTCCCCTGACTGGGCTGCCTTGTCTAGCTTCAATAGAATAAGATGTGCCTAGTCCTCTTGCAACTTGATATGCCAAGGCTGCTTAAAATCCATTGGAGACTTCATCTTCTCTGAGGAAAGGAAGGACTGGAGGATGGGGTATAAGGAAGCTTAGAGGGAGGGACGGAGGAGAGGAGGGAGGGAAAGCAGTGATTAGGATGTAAAAGAAATTAATTATTTTAAAAATCATTATTTATGTCATTTTTGAGATTATACTATAATTACATAATTTCTCCACCTTTCCACTTCCAATCCCTCCCATTTCCTCCTTGCTTGCTCTCAAATTCATGGCTGATTTTACTTTATTTAAAAATTTTTTAAAAATATATTTTTAATTTATTTTTTGGGATATTTTATGTATTACATTTTCAAATGTTATCCCCTTTTCCCCCTCCCCCCCCCTCCCTTCTTCTGTAGGTATACTCCCTCTTCTACCTCACTCCCTCAACACCTGCTATTCTCATACAATGTGGAAATGGCCTTCACAGGACAAGGCCTCTCCTCCCATTGATGCCAACAATGCCATTTTCTGCTACATATGTACGCTGGAGCCATGGGTCTGTCATGAACTCTTTTTGTTGGTGGTTTAGTCCTGGGATCTCTGGGATGTCTGGTTGGTTGATATTATTTCCTCTTGTGGGTTTAAACCCCTTCAACTCATTGAGTTCTTTCTTTAACTCCATCATTGGGGTCCCCGTGCTCTGTCCAATGGTTGCCTGCAAGCATCCATCTCTGTGTTTGTCTGAGGCTCTGGCAGAGCCTTTCAGGAGATATCCATAAAATATATTTTTAATGGAAATGAAATGATATCACTTCCCTATTTCTATTCCTCCTTTCATCTCCTCCCATCCACTTTCATTGAAACTCCCCTGTGCTCCTTCACAAGTTAATAGCTTCTTTTTTGATATTATTATTGCTACATACATATTTTACAGACTTCCATGTATTCTGGCTCTTATAATCTTTCTTGCCTCTTTTGCAAGATTTTCCGTTAATGCAAGAGTTGTGATTTAAATGTATTTCTTAGAGTTGAGCTCCCCATGGTCTGCCGATCTTTGCATTGTGCACAGCTACAATTTTCTGTAACAGTCTCCATTTGCTTTAAATGGGAGTGATAACTAAACTTATCTATATATGTAAATATAAAATTTAAAATATAGTTAGGAATTAAGCTGGTTTAGCAAAGTAGCAGTAGTAGATTATTTTCTGAGATTCATGATAAACTAACCTCAGAAAACTGGCTGCATTTATACTACCAGATACACTTTTTCTCCTATTGAGAGAATTCAATTACATTGCTGGTGATTGCTACTGATGTAAGTACCACACTTTGCACCTTTATGCATATCTTGCCATGATGGTTATTGCTGTGGTTCACAGGTGGCACAGCTATTTGCTTCCATCCCTTGCCTGCCTACATAGTATTTTCTGTAACCATGGAAGCTAGACTGCTGGTAAAAGCTTTTCTGACCAGATCCAGCTCAAATCATCTGAGTCCTGTGTCCTAAGTGTATGATACATTCAACAACAGGGTCCTACCTTAAGGCAGACAAGAGCTATTTGATAATCTATATTTTGGGTTATAACTTGGACTACATGACAACCATTCAAAAGATTTCTTGCTCTGGTTATTTCCTGGCTCTTGTGGGAAGCATAGGCTGGTTTTTAAAATTGTGACGTTGTATTTTAGTCATTCTTATTATATAGCCAAGGCTTGCCATGCTATACCAATCTACTACCATGTCTCCAAAGTGTTATTATGTGAAAGTATTTTTTATTCTACTGTAGTAATTGTCATCGTCAAGGTTTACTGCTCAGTTTGCTAACCAATGCTTAGCTGAGGAAGCTTCTAGCCTCTGTACAATCTAATCTAGGTCTAGAATACTTTCAGACTCTGAGACTTACTGCTGAATAAGCTCATCCTTTCTAGTTCTTTCTGAACTTTGACTGGCTGGTTCAATTTACTTGCTCTACCTCAAACTCACCACCATAACTGATTCAATCTGTCTTCTCTTGGCCTCTGACTGAATTGCTCTGCTTGTCCTCATACTAACTTAGGTATTGTGTTCTGATCTTCTTGCTCCTCATTCTCTGGCTTAATCTGTCTTTATCTGTATCCAGCTTGTTATCTCTCTGCCTCTCTCTATAACTGGCTTGGTAAAACTGCATCCGTCCTCCATTTTCTCTCTTTGCGCTGTTCTCTTAAGCAACCTCTCTTTTCTCTCTCTTTTCATGAAAGTTGGGCATGTCCCATTCTGTTAAATATTTCTGATATTTTAGATATAACTTATAAACATGGGTGCTTCTGCCTACAAAATAATTTTACATTCATTGTTTGGGATTAAATTTATGTACTAAGGACATGTCTATATTTCAGTCAGAGGGATTAAAGATGTGTGCTAAGGCTGAGGCACACTACAACTCAGAACAGGTTTTGCCAGTAAGTAACATAATTTCAGGGTCCCTAATATGATCACATATCCTGCAACCTAAGTATTAAAAATATGTGCTATCATGCTTAATTGAAAATGATTATTTTTGGTTTTGGAAAATAGTTTGATGGGTTAATTAGTAGTGATTTCTTGTATATTTTAGTTCCCAATGTTCATTCTTGATTTACTTGTCTTATCAGGTTTTTTAAACACTAATAAAATAACAATGGGTATATTGTAGGTTTTAAGAGAGTAATTGCATCTCTTAGAATTTCATGCAAAAATCTTTTACTTTATTTACTTATTCATGACACTGTGTTAGTTGTGTATTAGGTAACTTGATAAAAAACTTAAAAATTAAATATTTTTGTATCCCTTTGCAAATGTTGTTTTTATCATAGAATATTTTTCCATTTCTCCTGGGAAGTTTTTGTATTGATGCCTAAAGACTATTTGTGGGGTCTGATGATTCAACTTGCTAAAAAACATTAATTACATTGACAGTGTCTTTTCTGGGAAGGACCTGTGAGTCATCCTAATATGTGAACTCAAAATTTAAAATTTGTTTGCTTATATCTGTCAAGATTTAGGAATATATTAGGATTCATTAAAACTCTACTCTCATACATAAACTTCATTTCTTGGATTATACATTAAATTTAGTATCAGTAACAAATGTCACCCTCTTACATGGTAAGGAATAACATAAACTTTTTATTTATTTATTTTTATATTAATTTTCTGTGTTGTTAAAATTTTTATTTCCAATTTAACATCTCTTTTTTAAAAAGTTCATTAATTCTTTAAGGCCATGGATAGGAGCTGTTTTCTACTCATGTTACTTCACAATTTTTGAAATCATAAGAACCCAGTCTTCCCGTGGGGAAGAGAGCTGAACACCCAGGAGTGAAGACATCCTGAGGCCGCAGGACAGACTGCCACCTCTGCACACCTCGGCCCACATCCCTGGTCCAAGGGGAAACTGCACAGTGCCTCTGGACACAGGGATATAGGAACAGGCAGTTGCCCAGTACCCGTGGTTCTGGTCTGGGCCCAGGACCAAACTGAACTGGCCAAACAGCAACCTGCACCCAAAACCCATGGGGGAGACAACTGGAACCTCAGAAGTGTGGATACTCCTGAGATGTCAGAGGAGAATACCCTTTGCCCACAGTCCAGACCCAAGAGGGAATAGCGGAATACCAACAGTGCCCGCCGGGTGCAAGGACCAACATGAGCAATCAGGGTCAGGATCCTTTGACTCCTGCCTGCGCCTAGAGCTGGAAGACAGTCTCTAGGAGCGCTGACACACCTGAAATCAGAGCACCTGTTCTCAGGAAAGGCTGAAAAGAAAAGCAGGAAAACAGTTCTGCGGAGTGCTGACACAGAGGCCACAGGCAGAGGTCAAGTCACTCTCCAGAAACAGCCGAGACAAGCAAACACCAGAGACAACCAAATGGCTAGAAGGCAAGTGCAGGAACCTAATCAACAGAAACCAAGACTACTTGGCATCATCAGAGCCCAGTTCTCCCACCAAAGAAAAACACTGGATGTCCAAACACGCGAGAAAATGAGATGCAGATTTTAAAATCACAAAACTTTGATAATGATGGAGGACTTTAAGGAAGACAAAAAAAAACAAAACAAAAACAAAAACAAAAACAAAAACAAAAAAAAAACTCCCTTAAAGAAATGCAGGAAAACACAAGTAAACAAGTACAAGCCCTTAGAGAGGAAACACAAAACTCTCTGAAAGAATTACAGGAAAACACAACCAAACAGGTGAATGAATTAAAAATGGAAATAGAAACAATAAAAAAGCACAAAGGGAGACAACCCTGGATATAGAAAATCAAAGAAAAAGACAAGGAGCCGAATATATAAGCATCACCAACAGAATACAAGAAATGGAAGAGAGAATCTCAGGGGCATAGAAAACATCGACGCAACTGTCAAAGATAATGTAAAGCGGAAAAAGCTCCTAGCCCAAAGAATACAGGAAATCCAGGGCACAATGAGAAGATTAAACTTAAGGATAATAGATAGGAAAGTGAAGACTCCCAACTTAAAGGGCCAGTAAATATATTCAACAAAATTATAAAAGAAAAACATGCGCATAAATATACAAGAAGCCTCCAGAACTTTAAATAGATTGGATCAGAAGAGAAATTCCTCCCATCACTTAATAGTTAAAACACCAAGTGCACAAAACAAAGAATATCAAAAGCAGTAAGGGGAAAAGGTCAAGTGACACAGAATGGCAGACCTATAAGAATCACACCAGAATTCTCACCAGAGACTATGAAAGCCAAAAGATCCTGGAAAGGTGTCATACAGACCCTAAGAGAACACAAATGCCAGCCCAAGTTACTGTATTTTGCAAAACTTTCTATTAACATAGATAGAAAAAACAAAATATTCCATGACAAAACCAAATTTATGTAATATCTTTCTACAAATCCAGCACTACAAAGGATAATAGATGGGAAACTCCAACACAAGGAGAGAAAGTACACCATACAGAAAGCAAGAATATAACTTCCTTGCAATGAAACCAAAAGAGAGACAATCATAATTCCACCTCTAACAATGAAAGTAACAGGAAGCGAAATCACTATTCCTTATTATCTCTCAACATCAACAGACTCAATTCTCCAATAAAAAGTCATAGACTAACAGACTGGATATGTAAAGAGGACCCAGCATTTTGCTGCATGCAGGAAATACACCTCAGAGACAAAGACAGACACTACCTCAGAGTAAATGGCTGGAAAACAACTTTCCAAGCAATTGGGTTGAAGAAAAAAGCTGGAGTTGCCATTCTGATATCAAATAAAATTGACTTTCAACCAAAAGTCATTAAAAAAGATAAGGAAGGACACTTTATATTCATCAAAGGAAAAATCCACCAAGATGAACTCTCAATCCTAAATATCTATGCTCTAAGTGCAAGAGCACCTCCATTCATAAAAGAAACCTTACTAAAGCTCAAAGCACACATTGCACCTCACACAATAATAGTAGGAGATTTCAACACCCCACTCTCATCAATGGACAGATCATGGAAACAGAAATTAAACAGAGATGTAGAGAAACTAAGAGAAGTTATGAACCAAATGAATTTAACAGATATTTATAGAACATTCCATCCTAAAACAAAAGGATATACCTTCTTCTCAGCACCTCATGGAACCTTTTCCAAAACTGAACATATAATCGGTCACAAAACAGGCCTCAACAGATACAGGAAGATAGAAATAATCCCATGCATCATATCAGATCACCACACACTAAGACTGGTCTTCAATAACAACAGTAATGACAGAAATTCCACATATACATGGAAATTGAACAATGCTCTACTCAACGACAACTTGGTCAAGGAAATTAAAGATTTCTAAGAATTTAATGAAAATGAAGATACAACATACCCACACTTATGGGACACAATGAAAGCGGTACTAAGAGGAAAATTCGTAGCTCTGAGTGCCTGCAAAAAGAAACAGGAGAGAGCATATGTCAGCAGCTGGACAGCACACCTAAAAGCTCTAGAACAAAAAGAAATAAATAAACCCAAGAGGAGTAGAAGGCAGGAAACAATCAAACTCAGGGCTGATATCAATGACGTAGAAACGAAAAGGACTATACAAAGAATCAACAAAACTAGGAGCTGGTTTTTTGAGAAAATCAACAAGATAGATAAACCCTTAGCCAGACTAACCAGAGGTCACAGAGAGTGTATCCAAGTTAACAAAATCAGAAATGTAAGGGGAGATATAACAACAGAATCTGAGGAAATAGGCACATGTTATAATATAATTGTACTTTGTGTTTATAATTTTTTATACAGATAAGAAAAGTTAAATGTAAAGAAGTCAGTTTTCTTAAGGACAATGAATTATGAAATAGATCTTTCATACAGACTTATACCGGATCTATGTGAAGACTCATGCTTATTGTATCATTGCTTTGCTTCCTCCTTTTTTTCTTACTTTTTCTAGGTTCATCACAGTTCAGGCCAGATCCCACTCCTCAAGATATTTGGGCAACACAGGTTTTACAGAGTAGGTTAAAATGTGAAAAAGAACTCAGAGTTAGTTGGTAGGTAGGTAAGGGTAGAAAGTGGTTCTGGATAGAGTTGGGGGATAGGGGGAAAATAAGGTAAAATGTATCATACAAATTCTCAAATAATTAATAAAATTATATTTTAATTTAATTATTAAGATAGTGTATGCATTCACTATACTGTAGAAAGTAAAGAAAAAAGAGTTGGTCAAGGGATATGGACTCTTCAATATCCAAAATAATGAGTCAAGAAAGCTAAAGTATAACAACATTATTGTAGTTAGAAATATATAATGCATGTTGAAAACTTGTGTTTTGAATCTTAAGTATTCTTATCCCCCCAAAGATAATTATTAATATAGAGGTAAAAGTTCCTAATATAAAGGAACAAAGATGCTAATACGTTTTTTATTGTAGGAGTTATTTTATTATAGATAGGCAACAAGATATCTTAAATGAATACGTTTTATTTGATACGTTTTATTAAAAGAAAAAGAATGAAGGTGTAATTCTTCCTTCAAATAAACAATAATTTTAACATTCTTTTATAAAAATTATTGAGAATTTCTACATGCATGAAATCTGTTTTTTGATCAAATTATCCCTGTTCCGCTTCCTTCCAATTTCTTTTCCTCACAACTATTCCTTTCTCTGAAAGTACTGAAAAAGATCATTTTTTTTTTTTTTACAGTTGTATTTCTATAAAACATACTGGTTCTACTTTGTTGGCTGTCGGTATGGGCAAGGGTATAAAGAAACATTTATTGGAATATTCTTCCTAATTATTTTTCAAAGTGTTCTACTTATATGCAAAACCAGACAAGGGACCAGCAAAAGAAATTATGAGGCCTTTATCATTGTAGAAACACATATGCAAAATTCTCAATAAAGTGCCCCGCAAACCAAATTCAAGAGTACTTCAGAAGGACTATGTACCATATCAAGTTGCTTCATTATAGAGCTATAAAGATGGTTCAACATAAATAAATCAGTGTCACACAGATTAATAGCCAAAAAGCACATGATCATCCTATTAGATGCAGATGCATGAAAGGCCTTTGACAAAATCCAACATCATTTCATGATAATAGTCCTGAAGAGATTATGGATATAAGGAGCAAATCTCAATATAGTAAAGACAACTTACAGCAAGCCCACAGCCAACATCAACCTCAACCTCAAACTCAAAGCATTTCCACTCAAACCAAGAAAAATGCAAGAATGTCCACTTTTTTCATACCTATTCAATACAGTACTTGCCTTATCCATTGTAATAAGACACCTGAAGAATATTAGGTGTATTTAAACAGGAAAGAGGAAAGTCAAAGTATCTTTTAAAAAACTTACTGGTTCCTTGTGAATTTCACATCATGGTCCCCTATTCTACTAATTTGCCGCCCCCCCCACCCCATTTTACTCAACCTCCACCCTTGCAACCTCCTCCCTAGGGGGAAATAAATCAAAAAGTTCTAGTTATGTCACAGTGTGTCCCACAGTATACCCCTTTGTCTATTCTTCTTTGCTTACAAATGTTTTGTTGCTTGCAAATTGGCTTCTGGTACACGCTCACAACTAGGATCTCACTGGAATTCTTAGATATCTTGTTGTTGATCTGTGTCATGAACATCCTGGAGTTTTGGATCTGTAGGTCTAGTCACTTCATGTACTCCAGCAGTTCATCCATGAACTAGATGCTAGTGTTAGCCAATTCAAATCCCCAGATCTAGGCCTAAGAAGCATTTGAACTGTTCATCCCACCAACTCTTCTGCTCTAATGCCCCTGGGGTTTACTCATCCACAACCCCCACAACCAGGGCCAGATCTACCCTACTACCCAGGCAAAGTTCAGGACCCCTCTCTCCCAAGTGTTGCAGACTATGAGGGGCATGGCTGGTTCTCCCATTCTCATGATCCTAGGGCCAGCTTTCCTACCTGTCATATGTGGCCAGGGAGGAGGGTGGGGAGGAGGACATCTCTCTCTCATCACAACATACATTAGGCAGCTCAGGCTCTTCTGTGCTCACACACCTGGGGCAGCTTATCCGAAAGCCCCATGGCCAGAGATAGTTCTATTCTGCTGCCCAGGCAAGATGTGATGCTTGCTCTCCCAGATCCCCCAAGTGCTGCAGCAGGTGAGAGACAGGGCCATATATCCTGCTCTTATAACCCCAGGGCCAGCATTTCTGCCTGTCTAGGTGGCAAGGAGCAAGGGTGGGGGAGGCCGTCTCTCCCTTGCCCATATTGCTGCATTACAGACAAATTTCTGGGCCAGCTCTCCCACACCTACACCTTCAGGAGCAGCTCAGAGTCACTCTTGCCTTCAGGGTCAGCTCTACTGTGCTTCCTTGGTGAGAGTCCCACAGGTGGTAAGGGGCAAGATGGGGTGCATCACATCCTTATTTATGTCACTGCATGAGTAGCCAAGAACCTGAGACCAGGTCAAGCAAGAGCCTAGGAGAAAACATGCTACAGTGTCTCTCAACCTTTATCAGAAAAGCTTGTTAGAGTAGATTTACACATTGATGCACAACTAGAAAATGTACATAGTATGAGAGACTTTGGAGCATTCAGTCCTAACTGGAATGTCTTTATCAAATACTTTCTTTCAAGACTCAACAATCTCTGCAGAAGAGGAGACTTCTAAGACTATAAGAGCCAAAGGGATGAATAACCCCAAGGAAATAGTTTCTTCTAGACACAAGATATTTGATGCATATATAAATTTACAGAGACTGGGATAGCATGCATAGATCTATACAGGTTCAAGACAGCCAAGGTTCTAGAGTGGGATGGAAACATAGAGTCTGTGGTGGTGTGCATAAAAATGTTCCTCATAGGCCCATAGGGAGCAGCTCTATTGTTAGAGTAGGTGTGTCACTGAGGGTGGGCTTTGATATATCTGATGTTCAAGCCATGCCCAGTGGAATAATCTTTTCCTGTTGCCTGCTGATCTAGATGTAAAACTCTTAGCTACCTCCTCTCCAGCACCATACACATAAGTGGTGGTCATGATATCCCTTCACAGCAATAGAAACCCTAAGACAGAGTCTTACCCTAATCAAAAAACTCTTCAATAGATATCAGTTGGCAAAGGGAAAGTCAGCTTTCTCCAATGGAGTGACATTGGGTATATCAACCACACTCTAGGGCATGACTCCATGAACAAGTGCAGTTGGCCAGCACAGAAGTAACTCCATAATTTGATTTATTTTGTGGGTTTTTTGTTTCTTTGTTTCATTTGTTTTGATCTTAGTTTTGTGGGGGTTTTCTTTTAAAGGGGGAGGTAAAAGGGGAAGGGAGAAGAAAGAAAGGAGAATGAGGGAAGAGAGAGAGAGAGAGAGAGAGAGAGAGAGAGAGGTGAGAGGAGAGAGAGAGAGAGAGAAGGGGAGAGGAGAGAGAAGAGCAAGGGAGGAGAGAGAGAGAAGAGCAAGGGAGGAGAGAGGGAGAAGGGAGAGAATGAGAGTTAGGGGGCAAGAGTGAACATGAAGTTGGATTTATAAGGAGGTGGAAAAGACCTTGGGGTGGGAAAACCTAATCAAATTATTATGTATGAATATTTTATAAATAAAAAGACATTTATTGAAGCATGGACAGCCTCTTGGAGTACAACACTGAAAAACACTGACTCACTCTCCTCAGCAGTAAATTGCTCCTCAGCTAGGGGCAGAATTTCATGAGCCCTTCACCCATGCTGCAATTTTGGATAGTTTGATGTTGTATAGACCTTTTACATTCAGTAAAATTGTGGTTTCTTGGAGTTCTTGTTAGCATTTTCAATGTTCTAAGCATATTTGTGTATTATATCTATGTAGTATATTGGTTAGTTTAAATCAAGATTATACTATGTAGGATTTAAGATTTCAATATTAAGCAACATTTTAAATAATTTTGATAAGATTTACCAAATGTATTAATTAGACCTATGGATTATATCCTGTTCTTTATTATTTACAGGTCCTCATGTAGCTCAGGGTAGCTTCAAACTCACTATGTAACTGAGAAAGACTTTGAACTTTTGATGCCCTGTCTCTACTTTCTGACAGTACAAGGATACACTACTGTGAACATGTGGTGGGAGACAGGGAAAGAATTGGAGGGGAGGGAGTGGAGGTGGATTTGATCCATACACATATTCATGTACAAAATTCTCACCCAAAAAGGAAAGAAAATGTGATTTGAAAATAACCCAAATTTAAAATAAAAAGCAATTCATATCATTTTAAAGATAATTGTTTATTTTATTTATATGATTACACTGTCACTGTCTTCAGACACACCAGAAGAGAGCATTAGATCCCATTGAAGATAATTTTGAGCCACCACGTGGTTGCTGGGAATTGAACTCAGGACCTCTGAAAGAGCAGCTAGTGCTCCCAACCAAAGTCATCTCTCCAGCCCCAATTAATATCATTTAACAGATATTCCATTAGTGTATCCCTCTTTTTTCCTCAAAAATAATCAAGTCAGAGAAAGATATTTTAGTAAGAGAAATCCTGGATATAACTTTTTTGCCTGGGATAGGAAGCACATTGTAGAAGGGTAGGATTATTACTTTTAAAAATAGAATGTGCTTCATTTGTGGTTTTTCCTAGAGTAGATTTTGAAATTAGTTTCATCCCTTGATCATGGCTGATGTACTCTTGGAATAGTTAGGGCATGTTTAGAGCATATGTAAATAATAATATGAACACATAAACATATCAATATATGTTATCTAGATATGGCATGAGCCTTTTATTTGTGTTCAATTCAGGGCAGAATTATCAATTTGAAATATGTGATGTTCATAAGGCTCAGATTTCTGAGCAACAAGTATTTTTGTGTTTTGAAGTATACCTCTGAAACTCAATGCTCCCTAAAGGTGCTTTAACCTTAAGGGATGTAATAGCCCAGATCAAGATAATAAACCTTTGTTCTAAATCTAAACCATTTACTAAAATTGCACACACACACACACACACACACACACACACACACACACACACACACACACACACGCACAGGTATACACACATGCGTGCCCACAAACATTACATGTATAGTATATGTAGTTAGGGCATGTTCAAAGGCATGTATTTCAGCTTTCAACAATCTTGCTCCACTTAATTTCTAGAACTGATCTTTGCTAATCACCTGCTGCCTGGTGCCTATAGATCTGTCCTTTGTTCTGCCTAAACCTGGGCTTCACAGGCCTTTCCTGACCCAGGAAGATACTATGTGGCTAATTCTAATCACCATATTGAACCCCTTGATTTTTGGAATATTTCTGAATAGAGCCATTTTTGGACTATGACATTTGGACTACACTGTCTATGCCTAGTTTGCCTTGCTCTTGTTATCTAGAATGCTTTGTAGCCCTTGTGAGACAATGTACATACTTTATTCAACCCATAGTATTTCAAAGTTCCTTTTTTCTCTATTAATATCCTAAACTATTCTGTTACTAAGATAGTGCACTGCATGTTACCACACCTTTACAGCTCAAAGTTATTGATAGTTGATAGAAAAACACAAGATACATGCATATTTTGAAAGTAAAATAAATTAAAAAAACACATTTTATTTTGTAGAGAAAAGGAATGGAAACAGAAAAAAGCATGAAGCTTTAGATATAAATTGAAAATTTCATAATAACTAAAATTTTATTTTATTTGTTAAGATGTTAATAAGGCAAATTACAAATCTTAGAAATAACCATCTTAATACTATTAAACTCAGACACTCAAATTTCTAAGGCATCCCTATCTAGTGACATACATTTTCAATGGTGTAGTTGGTCAGAAGTATACACATTTGAGCTTACTAAAAATGTTTTCATAATGGAGAGCATTAGAAATTAATATTTATATATGTCTTAGGGTTTCTGTTGTTGTGAAGAGACACCATGATAAAGACAACATTTTTTTTATTAACTTGAGTATTTCTTTTTTTTTTTTTTTACTTTTTTTTTTATTAACTTGAATATTTTTTATATACATTTCGAGTGTTATTCCTTTCCGGTTTCCAGGCAAACATCCCTCCCTCCCCCTTCCTTATTAAGGGTGTTCCCTCCCCACCTTCCCCCTATTGCCGCCTCCCAAGAACAGTCTAGTTCACTGGGGGTTCAGTCTAGCAGGACCCAGGGCTTCCCCTTCCACTGGTGATCTTACTAGGATATTCATTGTTGCCATGAGGTCAGAGTCCAGGGTCGTCCATGTATAGTCTTTTAGGTAGTGGCTTAGTCCCTGGAAGCTCTGGATGGTTGGCATTGCTGTACATATGGGGTCTTGAGCCCGTTCAAGCTCTTCCCAGTTCTTTTCTCTGATTCCTTCCAACAGGGTCCTGCTCAGTTCAGTGGTTTGCTGCTGGCATTCGCCATGTATTGCTGTATTCTGGGCTGTGTCTCCCAGGAGAGATCTACATCCTGCCCTGTCGGCCTGCACTTCTTTTTGCTTCATCCATCTTGTCTAATTGGGTGGCTGTATATGTATGGGCCACATGTGGGGCAGGATCTGAATGGGTGTTCCTTCAGTCTCTGTTTTAATTAAAGACAACATTTTAATTGGGACTGGTTTACATGTTTTGAGATTCAATCCATTATCATCGAGAAAGCCTAGCAGCATCCAGGCAGGCAAGGTGTTGGAGGAGCTGAAAGTTCTACATATTGTTTTGAAGGCAAACAGGAGAAAAGTGGATTCTGGACACTTAGGAAGAAGGTCTGTTAAATCTCACTCCCTCAGTGACACACTTCCCACACCTCATAATAGTGCCACTCCCTGGGACAAACATATTCAAAACACCACAGCATATAAAATCTTTATTAATATATATATATATATTTATGCCCAATATCAAAGTTAAGAAATTTGTTCACCGTCTCCTGACAAAATTATAATTTCAGATAACATTCTTGTGATAAAATCATGGCCTAAGGCTGAGGGATGTTAGCAGGTGGTGAAACAGTCATGACACATTTCTTTCCTGTCTTAGCCAACATATTTGAGTGTGATATCATATAGTAATAAAGTGTTACTGCTTTGCTAGTGGCAGATCTTGCTCACAAACAAGTAGTTTATCCAGAGTGAGGGAGATGGTAAAGGATTGGGAAAGTGAAACAGGGAAGAGAAGGCAACTAAAAAGCCACCAGTGTGACAAAAGACAGATGTTCCATTAATCTCCTGTGAAATTCTAGAAAATAGAATCTTCTTCCGAAGGAACAAGAAATATAGGATGTTTATTACCGATCTCTGATCAGTAGTTGGTTTGGGGGTCCTGGGGACAAGGTTGACATTCAGTCTGGCTTGCTGTAAGCTTTGGGGTCTTTACAAAGCCCTCAGATAATAGGCATCTAGTTTCTGCATGTTAGAACAATGCACATCGAGTTGGTGAAAACTGAAGTAAAAAAAGGTGGCACCTGGGTTGTATAGATATTGAGGGAAAATAGTATTTTTAATGGTAAATGAACGTGCTCTTGATATTTCAAAATGGGAACTGAAGTATGGTAAATCAAGGCAGATGGAAACAATGCTAAGACTTTATTATAGCTGCAGTAATGCCTGAAAGGGAGGCAGAGTGTTTGGTTGGAACAGAACTGTTTCATATAGAGAAAGGAGAAAGTATCTTCCTAAGAAACACTAGATGGTGTTCTTCTCTAACTAGGAGACAGTCTACACTAGGCTTTGATGCTGATTTATTATTACGGTTTAGCACGCAATTTTAAAGCAGTTGGGCTTCAATCAATCAAAAAGTATTTACTGAACTCCCATTAAATGCCAGACTTGGGCCCAAAATAGAAGGTAAAATCGTATTAAAAAGAGAAAGACAGCAAAGCACAAAACTGCAGCTGCAGCTTTCCAATCTAAATCAGTATGGATTTGTCCTTTCTTTGCAGAACTAAGGGAGAATCTGGGTAGCCGTAGAATTTTTTGTAATGAAATAACTTTTTCATGATGGGATAATATTTGTTATCTGTTTTTCATGATGATGTATAATGAATATTATATATCGATTTCCTGATTTTACCTGTCATTTGGCTATGTGATAAGATTAAGACACATAATGTTTTTTCTAACATGATATTTGAATGTACTTCTTAAATTTACATTTATGCATTTTCTGTGTTAAATCCTTCTAGTTTTAATTACTCCAAACCTCTAGACTCACACTGAGTAACTTTACGTAGTCTTTAGTGAAGAACTTCTTAACTTTTACTATGCATAGTAGACTCCAAGGTATCTGGTTAAATCAGCCTGTCTGTCAGAAGATTCATTGATAAAGAAATATGGTATTTATATACAATCAAGTATATTTTAACCAAAAGTAATGAAATCTGGTTATGTGTAGTAAAATTGTGTTGTGAAGTAATTCAGGTCCAGAAAGTAAAATTTCACATGATATCTCTCACTTGTGGATCATAGATTTTACACAGGTACATAAAATCAAATATATATGAAATGAAAGTAGAATTGATTTATTTGGGGGGAAAGGAGACTAGTAGGAGAGAATGCAGAAGACAAGGGAAGAAAGAACTAGATCAAAATAAGTGATACACTTAAAACTACCATTATTAAACCTATCACTACAAACAATGAACATATGCCAATAAAACAAGCAAATAAAATCAAAGCCAGAATCAACCAATCAAACAGACAAAAACAAGAAGAAAGAGTAAATTACAAGTTAGTGCGTCTGAAGTGGGGCAAGGAATTTTGCATTTTCCAAGACCTCCTCCAAGCAACTGCTATTTCTGCTCCACAGGCCACACCGAGTAGATTTTTACATGTTGATAGGGTTACTGAATGTGATTGTTCTTGGTTAGAGATATTCTTGAATTTTTTATTGGATATTTTTTTATTTACATTTCAAATGTTATTCCCTTTCTCAGTTTCGTGGACATAAGCCCCCTATCCCATCCCAGCCCCCTTCTTCTATAAGGGTGTTCCCTTTCCCAACCACTCCCCCTTCTCACCCCCTGACATTCCCCTACACTGTGGGGAGGGGGTCCAATCTTGGCAGGACCAAGGACTTCTACCATTGGTGCCCAACAAGGCCATCCTTTGCTACATATGCATCTGGAGCCATGAGTCTATCAATCTGTACTCTTTAGGTAGTGTTTTAGTCCCTGGGAGCTCTGGTTGGTTGGCACTGCTGCTCTTATGGGGTTGCAAGCCCCTTCAGCTCTTTCAGTTCTTTCTCTAATTCCTCAAACTGGGATCCAGGGATCCAGTGCTTACTTCAATGGCTTGCTGATAACATTCAACTTTGTAGTTGACATGCTCTGGCTGTGCCTCTCAGGAGACAGCTATATAAGGCTCCTGTCAGCATGCATGTTTTAGCTTCATCAATCTTATCTAGTTTTTGGATATATATATGTATATGTATATGTATATCTATATCTATATATCCATATGGGCTGTGTACCCATGTGTGGCAGACTCTGAATGGCTGTTTCTTCAGTCTCTGCTCCAAACTTTGCCTCCATATCCCCTCCTATGAATATTTCTGCTCCTCCTTTTAAGAAGCTCATCCTTCTTGAGCTTCATGTGGTCTGTGGATTGAATCTTGGGTAATTCCAGGTTTTGGGCTAATATCCCCTTATCAGTGAGTGTATATCAGGTGTGTTTTCCTTGGATTGGGCTACCTCACTCAGGATGATATTTTCTAGTTCCATCCATTTGCCTATGATTTTCAGGAAGTCATTGTTTTTGATAGCTGAGTAGTACTCCATTGTGTAGATGTACCACATTTTCTGTATCCATTCCTCTGTTGAAAGGCATCTGGGTTCTTTCCAGCTTCTGGTTATTATAAATAAGGCTGCTATGAACATAGTGGAACATGTGTCTTTGTTATATGTTGGGGCATCTTTTGGGTATATGCCCAAGAGAGGTATAGCTGGGTCCTCAGGTAGTTCAATGTCCAATTTTCTGAGGAACCTCCAGACTGATTTCCAGAGTAGTTGTACCAGTCTGCAATCCCACCAACAATGGAGGAGTGTTCCTCTTTCTCCACATCTCTGCCAGCATTTGTTGTCACCTGAGTTTTTGATCTTAGCCATTCTTCCTGGCATGAGGTGGTATCTCAGGGTTGTTTTGGTTTGCATATCCCTGATGACTAAGGACTTTTTTAAGTTTTTATTTCCTCTAAGAAAACTGTTTTGCCTTTGTGATTCTCCCTCCATGTTCAATCACCCTTATCTAGTCTCTTCCATTCTTATACAATTAACTGTATAGTTCACATTTACCTGATAGATGTTTATGACAAATGGAAGAAAGTGAATTGTTTAAAATATGGGATGTTTTTATAATTTTAGAGTCATTTTCTTCTTATCATCACCCCATTCTTTGCCCTAGGATATTGGTCTACAGTAACTTTATCAAAGAGACTGTGTTTTTGTCTGTCTCAAGGTTATTTCTACTCATGGGTGCCTTAGGAGAAGGTGTGGAAGGTAGGGGCAAAGACAGACACAGACACAGGTGTGGGGGGACAGAAGAGACAGAGAGAGAGACAGAGAAATATGAGATTACATATCTAAGGTTTCCTTGGACAAGCTGAAGACATTTTCTTGTCAATTCCCTTTTCCAGAGTATCAACAGCTCTCCTGTACTGTTCCATTTGGGTTTCTGGAAACTACTCTCTCCCTCTCTTGAGGTCTAACTGCTTCTGTATTATTATCTTGATGTACTTATGGTTCCTCTACATGTTGGTCAGTGTTTTTAAAAGTTCCTTTGGAGAGTAAATGTTCTTTCTATTAATTTAATTTTAGTGTACCCTGACTAGAACACTTGGTTACCATTGATTTTGGAAATGCAAACAGGTAAAATCTGCTTAGACAGTAGAAGGACAAACATAGTGAAAAAGCTTAATACACTGTTCTTTTTTATTGTGACAGCACAGCAGTTTTAAGGACAATAATACATTGATTATAGTCATCTAGCACAGCAAAGATCTTCTGAAGAATATATTAAGTAGGTTGATTTAGCCATTAAAAATATGTACAAATTTCATAACACCATACTATATACAACAAATTTATACAGTTTTTTGTCAAATAAATAAATGAGTCAGAGAACATGAAAATTTTTAAAAAGGAAATTGAATCAAATAGAAAAGGCTCAATGTTCACAAGTATTTAATTGCTTTACAATTCTTAGTACCTGGCAGCATTGCATAACTTTATCAGATCTGTTGGCAATTACTACCATTTGACTTAGGTCTTCATTACTTCTGTGGCCTTTGTAATGTTCAGAAAATTCTTCGGTTTCTGTTTGCCTTAAGTCAGAGTTCGAGTTAGCTATGGTTCAGCAGGGGCTACTGGCTTATTCAGGAGTATTTCCATACTGCTGTTCTGTATTGTCTTTGTAATTGAGGATAAAACATAGCAGAAATCATAAATTTAGCTTATTTTAAAAAAGAACAATAGTAATTATATCTTTTGACTCAGTCTTTTATATGAATAGATTAATATTGTCATTCTTTCATCAGGCTCCATTTAATATTTTGTGAATAAATTTTGAGGCATAAATGTATACAGAATAAGGTTTTGGTATAAGAAGCTTTCCTTTTAAAACTTATTTTCTTTTAAAATTCTCTTTTGATGTGTGTGTGTGTGTGTGTGTGTGTCTGTAGATAAGTGCATGTATTCTCAGAGATTCATTGTCACCATATTTCCCTGGAGTTACAGAAGGCTGTGAAATTCCAGACTTTGGAGGGAGGAACCAAATTTGGGGTCTCTGCAAGAACAATGTGCTCTTAAACACTGAGTCATCTCTCCATCTCCTGATAGATCTTTCGAATGGTCTGGTTAGAGGATATTTGTGTGTGTGTGTGTGTGTGTGTGTGTGTGTGTGTGTGTGTGTGTGTGTGTGTGTGATGTACCCATCATCTTATTTGACTTGAATTTATTTAAATGTCAAAGGATTACATATGTAATATTTGGCCAAAATATTCCAGGATAATAAATGTAGTCTTTAATGTGGCAGGGATTTTCTTTTTGGATTTATTGATTCCTTCTTCATTAGACTTTTAACACTTGAAGCTGCAAATTTATTCCCACCCTAAATAAATGGTAATGGACTTTACCAGAATTTTATTACTATGACGGGGAACTTATTGTGGGGAGTGTTTTTAATGGGGAAATTTCATGGTTTGCTTTCAGAGTTATTACTCAGAAAAGCAGATATGTAACAAAGTTTTATTTTTATTCTATAGTTATTATTATAGTAGATGACAATGTGGTGGACTTTATTGCTCAACTGATAATGACTGACAGATCTTTTTTTCATTTGAGACAATTAAAAACCCTACTTGAATTTCTAAAAACAACCACTGCTGGAATAATTAATTTTCTTCTCTACTTGAGTCATTTATCTATTCATCATCTGTTGTTGTGTTATGTGTCTAGATTGAAAAATAGATGTTTCTTCGTGGAGCTGTTTTTAGGAGAATAGCATATCTATACAAGTAAATCATAATCTACTTTAGCAATTGTAACAGTATTAGACATATGATATGGGCAAAGAGAGCCTTGCTTGATTTTTGGACTGAAATTGGTTGCAAGATGTGGAGGAAAGTTGTTGACATCTGAGTGGGGTTTGTAGGCTGAATTGAAGATGAGAGCTGGCAAGTATCAAAACTAAAAGATCTTATGATTCCTGTTTCAGAAGTTGTTTTTTCTTCTGTGGACAGTAGGAAGCCTCAAGAAATTTTTAATAAGGAAGAAGATATCAAGGAAAGATATTTTGCAAAGATGTTAGGATGTGTACTGGAAGGGGTTGTATGAGGTGGCAAGTATGGGGAGGAATAGGAACTAATATTCTGAACCAACGTTGGCCAGTAACAATGAGGAGACAGAGGTAGATTCAAGACATAATTGTGATGTTCATTTAGTAGAACTTGCTATGTCAGAACTTGTTCTTTTAACATGAAATATACAAAAGAAATTGAATATAGAGAAAATGAGTTTACATTAGATCTTTTGAGGATTTTCCCCCTAACAGGTAACTAGACTTTTTAGACAACCTTGAAATGAAAAATGAAATAAATCAACATAGTGAAATGTTTTTGGAAACCATGGTGTAGTATTGGCTGTTTGTCTTGTGTATTGTGTATTCAGATGCTGATTTCTGTGTCACATAGATTTAGTTGTAGTCTAGACACAGGTATTGTCATCAGTATTGAATAATCTCCTGTTTGAATATGATGTAAAGAATGCTCCTCAATTATCCTGAATTGTTGATAAAAGGCTAAACATTCAATGACTGGACAGAGGAGGTACAAAGACTGGCCTTCCAATCCCAGTTTGAGGAGAAAAGCCAGGTAGAAGCAGTTTGCCAGAAGGCAGGTGAGAGTGAAAGAGAAGAAAGGCCACAAGGTGGAAGAAGAAGACGGTATTTTCCATAAGGTTGGGTATAAGGAGAAGTCACCAAGAGAATTCTTTCTGAGGACACACAGCTACACTACAGCGAGCTAAGAAAAGATTAAATGCAAGCAACTCAGTGTGTGTGTCTGGAAAATAGCTAAGATAGCATAGAGGGTTAGGAATATCTACTTAGTTATTGTGCTTAAAGCTTGCAGAATAAACCAACAGGTATCGATTTAAATTATTTTGGAGATAGCCAGGTTAGAAAAAACTGCCATTTTTAAATTTCATCCTATAGAGTAGTTAACAGAAATACAGGAGAATTTGCAGAGCTCCCCAGTCTGTCTTTATGCCTTTATATGTTTCTTTTATGTAGCACTTATTACAGATGATTTCAACAAAGATGGAGCTGGGGGGGCATCCATTCCTAAGCTTATTTAAGAATCATTAGAAGCTGGTGTTTGAAGTCTGTTATTAATATAGTAAATGGATAACATATATAAAGCACTAGAATCTGAGGATGATGCAAAAATCCATCAGTCAATGGGATAGTTTGGTTTACTATAAAACCAGAAGTGAACAGAAAGGAAAGCTTTCTTGCCTTGCTCATGACACTAGTTTCTTGGATATGGGACCAAAACATAAGTAGCAAAAATATATAAGTAGAAACATAAAACTGAGAAGTTTCTGTAGAACAAAGGACACAATTAGAGGGGAAAATATGTCCTACAGACTAGGAGAAAATACTTGCATACCATTTTATGGTATAAAATTAAATAACTGAAAATAGATGAATAACTAATAATAGAAGAAAATTCTATAGATGTTACTTAAAATGGGCAAAGTGGGATGGGAGAACGGTTAGTTGGTAAAGTGCTTGCCTTGCAAACATGGGGACTGGAGTAAAACAGCCACATTTGGTGGCATATATTTGTAAATTCAGCACAGGGGAGCAAGAGATGACTCAATAGTTTTTCATTCTAGACTAATTGCTGAGTTCCAAGCAATGAGAGACTTTGTCTCAAAAATGTAGAAAGCTTATGAAAAATGATATCTAAGATCATCATCTGTCCTCACTTGTATGAACACACATGTACACATTTATGTATGCTTACACACACACACACACACACACATGCACACACACACACACCCCAAATAACTTGAGTATACATTTTTCCAAAAACAGATATGTAGATGGCCAAGAGGTCTACAAAAATCAGCTTAATATCACTAATTAACAGGGAAACAAAAATTAAACGCATGAAATATTTTAATACTAGTTATGTTTAAAAGACAAAAATGTTGCAAGAGTAAGAAATAATTGAGCCGGTTGTGGTGGCGCACGCCGGTAGGATTTGCTGAAGGAGGCAGAGGCAGGAGGATCACGAGTTCGAGGCCAGCCTGGGCTACACATTTTCAAGCCCTCACAGGGAACGCTTGTGACCTCATTCAGGTCACAGCCTGCAGAAGGCGACTGTCATAGCAGAGGCCCTGGAAAGTGGGGGTGGGAGGTAAGGGTGAGGGGAGTGGAAATACGATCACAGGTCTTCGATGATCCCTGCAATGTTCCTGGCCATCTCCAAATTCACACATTTGGGAAACAAAGTGGGTTCTGTAACTAATAAACTGCTGTAATATGTGAAAAAAAAAGAAATAATTGAAACATATGTGTTATATTGATGGTCCTGTAAAATGTTGCAGGGAGCATGCATGACAAGCAACAATTTTTGGAGATTTCCACAAACAAACAAACAAACAAACAAACAAACAATCAAACAAAAAGATAGAGGGAACTAACATGTAGCCAGGTATATCTCCAGAAGAACTTAATTCAGAATGTTGATGAGACTTATATACATCTGTGTTCATTATAGCATTGTTCACAATAGCCAATATTTAGAAGCAGTGCTTAACAGTGGAAGAATGTAGAAAGAAAATGTTGTATATAATTGTATGATAATAATGGGAGTATTCTTCAGTATGAGAACGAAGGGAATTCTGCTATATGCAACAGCAAGGATGATCCTTTAGCATATAATGCTAAGTAAAAAATAGTAGTTAGAGGGCAGACAATAAACATTCTACATAATAGAAATTGCTTTATTAGCTAGGTTCTTAGAATCAGAAATAGAGTGGTATTTGCTATGATTATGAGGAAGAAATAAAAAAGTTATTTGAAGTGTATTAAATTTCAGTTGTGCAAGATAAGTAAATTCTAGAGATCTTTTATATGCCTAGATATAACAATTCTCAGTTGTATGTTTAAAATGTTTGTCAATATTCAGCAATAAAAAACAACGACTTTATGAAATTCACAGGCAAATGAATGGAACTGGAAATTATCATCCTGAGTGAGGTAACCCAATCATGGAAAAACACACATGGTATGCACTCATTGATAAGTGGATATTAGCCCAAATGATGGAATTACCCTGAATGCACAGAACACATGAAACTCAAGAAGGATGACCAAAATGCGGATGCTTCACTCCTTCTTTAAAAGGGGAACAAGAATACCCTTGGGAGGGGATAGGGAGGCAAAGTTTAGAACAGAGGCTGAAGGAACACCCATTCAGAGCCTTCCCCACATGTAGCCCATACATATAGAGCTACCAAACTAGATAAGATGGATGAAGCAAAGAAGTGCAGCCTGACAGGAACCGGATGTAGATCTCCCCTGAGAGACACAACCAGAATACAGCAAATACATAGGCGAATGCCAGCAGCAAACCACTGAACTGAGAACAGGACCTCCGTTGAAGGAATTAGAGAAAGGACTGGAAGAGCTTGAAGGGGCTTGAGACCTCATATGAACAACAATGCCAACCAACCAGAGCTTCCACGGACTAAGTCACTACCCAAAGACTATACCTGGACTGACTCTGGGCTCCAACTGCATATAAAATATTCAGAGGAGGTGATATGGAGGCAAAGTTTGGAGCAGAGACTGAAGGAATGGCCTTTCAGAGCCTGCCCCACCTTGAGATACAGCCATATATATCCAGACACCAAAACTAAATAATATTGATGAAGCTAAAAAGTGCATGCTGAATATATAGGTGAATGCCAGCAGCAAACCACTGAACTGAGAACGGGACCCCCGTTGAAGGAATCAGAGAAAGGACTGGAAGAGCTTGAAGGGGCTCGAGACCCCATATGAACAACAATGCCAAGCAACCAGAGCTTCCAGGGACTAAGCCACTACCCAAAGACTATATATACATGGACTGACCCTGGGCCCCAACCTCATAGGTAGCAATGAATAGCCTAGTAAGAGCACCAGTGGAAGGGGAAGCCCTTGGTCCTGCCAAGACTGAACCCCCAGTGAACGTGATTGTTGGGGGGAGGGGGTAATGGGGGGAGGATGGGGAGGGGAACACCATATAGAAGGGGAAGGGGAGGGGTTAGGGGGATGTTGGCCTGGAAACCGGGAAGGGGAATAACAATCAAAATTCAAATAAGAAATACTCAAGTTAATAAAGATAAAAAAATGTGCATGCTGATAGGAGCCTGATATAGTTGTCTCTGAAAGGCTCAGCCAGAGCATGATAAACACAGAGGCGTAATGCTAGCAGCAAACCATTCAACTGAGAATGAGGTCCCCATTGAGGAGTTAGAGAAAGGACTGAAAGAGCTGAAGGACCTTGCAACCCCATGTGAACAACAATGCCAACCAACCAGAGCTCCCAGGGACTAAACCACTACCTAAAGATTACACATGGACAGACTCATGGCTCCAACTTCATATGTATGGATGAATTTGTTGGGACACCAATGGGAGAAAAGGACTTGGTCCTATCAAGGCTAGACCCCAGTCTATAGAAATATCAGAGTTGGAAGGTGAGCAGGGATGACTTGGGATGGGGAACACGCTTATAGAAGAAGGGGAGGGCATGGGATAAGTGACTTATGTCTGGGAAACTGGGAAAGGGTATACCCTTTGAAATGTAAATAAAAATATCCAATAAGAAAATTTAAAAAAAAATTTGCCTGGAAGCCAGTCTTCTCCTACCAGTCTTCAGATGAAGAGGTAGAACTCATAGTTCCTCCTGCACCATGCTTGCTTAGATGCTGTCATGCTCTAACCTTGATAATAGTGGACTGAATCTCTGAACCTGTAAGTCTGCACCAATTAAATGTTGTCCTTATAATAGTTTCCTTGATCATGGTGTCTCTTCACAGAAATGGAAATCCTAACTAAGACAGGGGATGGGGGTTGTGGGAATCAAAGATTGATTTTTTTGTTTTGTATTTTTTGAGACAAAATTATGTACTAAAATTATTCAGACTGATATTAGAGTTCAGATTTCAAATACATATGATGGTAGTCAAGCACCTTCTGTCTATAGTGTTACTAGTGTATGGTGGATTCAATTTGTAAAAACTGCTGTATGTTATTGATTACCTATGGGATGGCTTCCAACCCATTATTCAGGCAAGCTCCTGTTTTCCAAGTTTTACCAGTCTTTATCAGACTTACTCTATTCGTTACCCTGAAGGATGCTAAGCTGTGCTATCCATGAATCTACATGGAGAATAAAATTACTTGGGACAACTTTAAACAATTTCATAGAAATATTACAGTGAATTATAAGCAGACATATATTTGTGAATATGCTTGTGTTCATATCAGGCTCAATGTTCTGAAAGCAATGCTGAGAAATTCAGTGTCCTTCTTTTAGCTGCATAGCAAGGGCCTCACAGCCTTCTAAAGGAGTCTTTGCTGAATTATATGCCTAAGGTAGTTGAGAAAGCTGATGATCTACATGTTAAAAAAGTCCATCATAATTTTAGAAGCCAATGAAATTGGATAAGGATAATGATAACAATCATATAACACAATGGGAGTATCTAAATTTAATGCTAAATGTTAGGATGAGACAGATATAGCATATGTGTGCATCTTGTAATTAGGCATTGGCTACATTGTGACAAGCTATGTCAATATAACTGAGGACATTAAACTTTTATTCTGACGGCAAAAGGAAGCCACCTGCTATGCTAACATATTTAGTTTAAATAGGGCATAGAATATCCTAGGGTTTCCATGCATTTCTTTTACATGAATGGTTTCAGTAAGGTCTATTCGGATATAATTTATGTACATAAAATTTACTTGACAAATGCTTAAAGTAACAGCCAGCACAGTTAAGCTATGGAATACCAGGCAAGTGATTGTCAATTTCTATGAACCTTCCTTCCCACTCCAGGTTCTGTCAACTACTGATGTTTTTCTCTCTTCCTATAATTTTACAACTTTGGGGCAGTCACTGTGGAAAACAATTTTGCAATTTCTTCTCAGATAAAATATGAACTTACCAAATGACTTAGCAGTAATGTATGAAGCATCTACCTTCTCCACATCCTGTCCAACACTTCACAGATTTAGCTTTGTAACTATTTGTTACACTTTGATATTATCTCATTGCATGCTTAATTTTAGTTCTTAATGAAGAATAATGTTAGAAATATTTTTGAGTGCAGATATGTATTATATAATTATATTCTCCTACTATTCAATAATGGGCTTATTACCTTAATGTCTTCTGCAGAATAGAAGTTTAAAATTTTGATGAGAAACAATTTATCAAAGTTTTCTTTTATAAGTCTTGTTTCTGGTACTTTCCTTCAAATTAGATGTAACAAAAATTTTATGTCATATTACATTCTAGATTTGTAGTTTTACCTTTGGGTTTATATCCATTATGAGTTCATTTTTTAGATATCAGCCAAGAATTTCTCTTTTTTCCTCTCTCTCTCTTCTTTTTTCACTTATGAACATCCAAATGTTCTATGTTGTAGAACCAATTACTGAGTACACTGTTTTTCCTTCATTGACTTTCATTTGCACCTCTGTTGAAGCCGTTTGAGAGTATCTGTATGGGTCTATATTTGGACTATTCCATTCTATTGATCAATGTGTCTATCCTGTTGTCAGCATAACACCAACTTAATTGCTTTATAGTAAGTCAGTTAAGCGAGAAGTAGAATAAATTATATCTCTTTGAGGAAACAACTTTGACAGTATAGTTACTTTGCTTTTCCATACCTATTTTAGAATTTGTTAATTGATTTCTACAAAAGTCTTATGGGAACTTTTAGTGAATTAATAAATAAATTTGGAGGGAATTTTCATTTTAATAATGTCAAAATTTATAAATGTCCAGAGCCGCATTTCTCCATTTATAAACAGCCAGTGCATTACATTTTCCTAGAGAAAGTTGTTAAGAACTCAGATCTTTCTGATGGGCCATACAATTATACATACTTAATTTTCTAGCCATGGCAGCCTCTGGAAGATTCTGTCAATAGGTTATTGTATTAGCATTGTGCATAATTTATTATACATATACTTGCTTATTATGCTATACTAGACTGAAGTATCTTATGGTTTACTTGATACTACTATAGATGGTATTAATGATGGTGTAGCCATAAGTGTCTTTGTCAGAAAAATTGTTGGTGACAGTTCTCTTTAGCCAATACTTTGGATATTTGTACCACTGTTTTTAGGATATTTCATAATACTAGGGTCCCAAGATTGTGATACTTACTGAAAAATTGTTTCTAGTTGTGGCATGGCTCAGCCTTAGCACATATCTTTAATCCCTCTGGCTGGAATACAGACATGCCCTTACTAAAACACCTCTAATGTCAAACAACAAAGGTAAAGTTAGTTTGTGGAAGGAAGCACCCATGTTTGAAAGTCAATGTAATGTCTTATTGAGTGGCAAACAAAGTGATGAATCAGAGAAACATTTAAGAGAATAGGATATGCTCAACTCTCACCTGAAGAGAGAGGAGAGTCAACTTTGAAGGGCAAAGATCTCAGAGGGAGGAAGGAAGGTAATTTTTTCATGAGATTTTTACAGAGACAGGATGAACCTTTTTTTGTTATTTTATTTATTATTATTATTATTATTAACTTGAGTATTTCTTATGTACATTTCGAGTGTTATTCCCTTTCCCGGTTTCGGGCAAACATCCCTTCCCTCCCCCCCTTCCTTGGGTGTTCCCCTCCCCACCCCTCCCCCATTGCCGCCCTCCCCGACAGTCTAGTTCACTGGGGGTTCAGTCTTAGCAGGACCCAGGGCTTCCCTTCCACTGGTGCTCTTACTAGGATATTCATTGCTACCTATGAGGTCAGAGTCCAGGGTCATCCATGTATAGTCTTTAGGTAGTGGCTTAGTCCCTGGAAGCTCTGGTTGCTTGGCATTGTTGTACATATGGGGTCTCAAGCCCTTCAAGCTCTTCCAGTTCTTTCTCTGATTCCTTCAACGGGGGTCCTGCCTTCTCAGTTCAGTGGTTTGCTGCTGGCATTCGCCTCTGTATTTGCTGTATTCTGGCTGTGTCTCTCAGGATCGATCTACATCCGCTCCTGTCGGTCTGCACTTCGTTGCTTCATCCATCTTGTCTAATTGGGTGGCTGTATATGTATGGGCCACATGTGGGGCAGGCTCTGAATGGGTGTTCCTTCAGTCTCTGTTTTAATCTTTGCCTCTCTCTTCCCTGCCGAGGGTATTCTTGTTCCCCTTTTAAAGAAGGAGTGAAGTATTCACATTTTGATCATCCGCTCTTGAGTTTCATTTGTTCTAGGCATCTAGGGTAATTCAATCATTTGGGCTAATAGCCACTTATCAGTGAGTGCATACCATGTATGTCTTTCTGTGATTGGGTTAGCTCACTCAGGATGATATTTTCCAGTTCCAACCATTTGCCTACGAATTTCATAAAGTCGTTGTTTTTGATAGCTGAGTAATATTCCATTGTGTAGATGTACCACATTTTCTGTAGGATAAACCTTTTTATAGACACAGGTGAAGACAGAATGAACCAGAGAATGAGAAGGAACCAGAAGATGAGAACATACTACAAAAGGTAGTATGAATTCAAGCAGAGCAATTCAATTAGAGGCCAAGAAAGAAGCCATATTGAATCAGTCAGCTTGGAGAGGAATTTGAGCCAGAACAGCTAAGTTGAATCAACCATCCAGAATGCAGAAAGCAGTAGGTGCCAGACCCCTTCCTTGGGGGTCTGGCCACTCTCGCCTCCCATTCGCGCAGCCCGGTAGGCTCTGCTCATTCTCCCTGCAGCCGGCGCCTTGCCCACTCATCCCCATGCACCGCTCTCTCTCTCTCCCACCCCATCTCCCACTGTCTCAGAAAGAACTAGAAAAGGTGAGCTTATTTATAAGTAAGTCTCAGAGGCTGAAAACATTCTAGGCCTGGATTAGACTATACAGAGGCTAGAAGCTTCCTTGACTAAGCCTAGGTTAGCAGACGGAGGCAGTAAACCTTGAAGATGACAATTACTACAGGAGAATAAAAGTTACTGTAACAGAAGTGCTTAAGGTTATTGGTATATATAATGGAAATAGGTGATAAATTCTGAACTATTGCTCACTAAAGAAGCTGGGATTTAGGGAAACCTCTTGGCAGTACGTGTGGATTTTGAAACTCTGTGCGATGATGATTGTGTCTGTGTCTGCTAAGTGTCTCTTGTGCAGTGGACACGAGGAGACCTGAAACATATGCAAGCAAGATAACACCATGGCTATGAGACTTATTATCTAGGGCCCAGCAACTCCCAATCTTGTGCTTGTCACAATTGTCAAGAAATATAGGGATGGTGTGGGTGTTTTGTGGAGACTGGGAAGGGGGAAATCATTTGAAATATCATTTGTACAAAGGAAATGTACATTTGAAACATGTAAACAAAATGATTAATAAATAAAATAAAAAGAAAAAATAGATACTTGCAAAGTGGTTAGGAAATAAAGGCATGTGAATATTTAAGAGTAGCTCCAGTGTTGGAATTGGGCCAAACTCTTCAGGATGTCTAAGTGCCTGGAGAAGAGACATTGTACATAAAGAATTTGCTTTAGACCCTGGGTATTACATAACTCATGAGCCCAGCTCTGTTTCTGCCCTTGGTATATTCTGGCAGTGTTTTGAACAGGGCCCAAATGAAAGGAATGAAGGTGGGACAAGTTTCATTGTTACAGCCGTTCTTTATGATAGGTCTCTTAGGTGATATTCTGTGTAACAACAGCCTATTTATTCAGGGGCATGACAATGGTTATAAAACAGGGAAGGAAATATGGAGACAAAGTGTGGAGCAGAGAGTGAAGGAAAGGCCATCTAGAGACTGCCCCACCTGGGTGATCCATCCCACATGCAGTCACCAAACCTAAACAACATGGCAGATGCCAAGTAGTGCTTGCTGACAGGAGCCTGATATAGCTGTTCCTGAGAGGCTTTGCCAGAGACTGACAAATACAGAGGCGCATGCTCTCAGCCAACCATTGAACTGAGAACGGGGTCCCCAGTGGAAGAGTTAGATAGAGGACTGAAGGAGTTTAAGGGGTTTGCAACCCCATAAGAAGAACAACAATATCAACTAACCAGACACTCCAGAGTTCTCAGGGACAAAACCACCAACCCAAGAGAACACAGGGCTGGATCTATGGCTCCAGCCGCTTATGTATCAGAGCCCTTGGTCCTGTGAAGGCTCAATGCCCCAGTGTAGGGGAATGTCAGGGCATGGAGATGGGAGGGAGTGGGTGGATGAGTGATGGAGCACCCTCATAGAAGCAGCAGAAGAGGGGATGGGGTAGTTTGTTTCTGGAGAGGAAACTGGGAAAGGGCATAACATTTAAATTGTAAATAAAAATATCCAATAAAAGACAAAAAAAGACAAAAAGAAAACAGGGCAATAAAAGTTTGGAGAGTAGGTAGGTGTTTTCAAAGAGAATGTACATTATAGGCAGGGGCTAAGGTTCTGGGAATGCTTTATTTGCATAAAGAGGGATTCCAGGGGCTTAAACCTGTAATTTAGCAAAGAGGCTGCTAAATGAAGTCCTCAAGAAAGACAACAGTGAGGATCATGGAGCTACATGTGGCTGGTATGAATTATTTTCATGTATGCCAATCTTGCCATGCCCCCTCTGTGTGTCTGTGTGTGTATGTGTGTGTGTGTGTGTGTGTGTTTTCATATGTGCATGTGTCTTCCTATCTCTGTCCCTCCCTACCTCTCCATTTTTTGAGACAGTTTCATGTAGCCCAGGTTGGCCACAAATTCACCTCCTAATTCTCTTGCTTCTATCTTGTAAGCACTAGGATTGCAGGCATGGCATCACCTTGCCAGTTGTTTTTTAAATCCATTTTGGATAGGGTCCAATTGTATAGCTCAGATGGGTCTTGAACTTACAATTTTCTGGGATTACAGAGGTATGACACTAGGCTCAATAATATCAGTGTTCATTTTTATGTGGATAATCTCCTTTTTTTACTTTACTATGTGCCATAGATTCTTTAATGGCTCATTAGTGAATATTTGTCTGGTCTGGGATATATGAAGGCTAGTCATTTCTACTCTTCCTGTATATGGTATTTAAGAATAGTAGTTTCTAATTGTTCATTGACAGAATATAGACATGTAATTAACTTTCATGTGTTGACTATGTGTGCTACAACCTTATTAGCATCACATTAAGGCTACAAACTTATAGATTTATTGGGATTCTTCACACAATATAATTATTTTTTCTTTGGGTTGAAAAACCTATATGATTCAGCAGTCCAAATTCAGAATTAATCACTAAGGTTTTAATGGGTGTGTTTCACAGGGAATCATTGACTTCTCCAAACCAGACTTGCAACAGATTTGCCTTTTTATTTCTAGAGTGTGTTATAGTCAAGAATTCAGATGCATCTGATGGACCATGTGTTTATAGCTATGACAGCTGTTAGAAGGATAGAAGCTTCCATCAATTAGTGTGTTTGTATGTGTGTATGAATTTGAAGACATCTTTCCTTACTATGACTCAGAATTCTAAAGTTTTGTACTCGTATCCTTCCAGTTTCCATCCTTCTGACCCAAGATCATAAAATTGTAGGTGTTTTTTGTCTGAGTCTACCTCAACAGCCACTCTAAACATCTGTCTGTTCTACTTAGTCCTCCAGAAATTGAAACTAGAAGGCTGAGTGAGCGAGCATTTTCTCTTGTTTGAGCCTTTTGCTTATACTTTGCAATAAGGGGTTATATAAGCTTTATTGTTAATTCTATTTTGGATTTTGCTTTAACTGGTTATTCCTGACACCTTGTTGCTCAGTGCTTCCTAGGTCAACTAACTTCTTGAGATTCACTCTTGTATATTATTTTGGTTATAGGGTCTTGTTTGTTTGTTTGTTTGTTTTAATAGAATCACTTTATGAGACTGGGGACATTTATTTATATTCCTAGTTTTCTGAATTATTTTCTTCTATACCATGACTAGGTAGTGAATTTTGTCAAATATTTTTCCTGTATCTTTTTGGTGACCTCTATACATTTATTCATTCCCCCATATTATCATAGTTTCATGTTCTGCATTCCATATCCAGGTTACTATTCTTAATATGGAATTCCTGATTCCAAAGGATCTTAGTCAGTTAAGAACCACATGACACAAGGGGGTTGATCCTTTTTTTCATCCTAAGTGACATTCTCTCAAGTGTGAACTTTCTTCTATAGCAATTATTGAGGAGAATTATATGAAAGCTGCTTAGAACTGCAAGTATTTGTAAGTGGCCTTATTTTCTTAAAATAATATCTATTTGTGTAAATAAACAATGGATACAAAGATATATAGTCCTGCCTTCATTTCTTCTTCATAGTGCTGTTTTTTGAGAGAAATGAGGAAATGTAATAGATACTTTCATGATTGTTAACTTATTTTACTTAAAAATTTTAATTTTATCATTTTGAAATTATATAATTATATTATATCCCTTTATCCTTTCTTCCCTCTAACTCCTTCCAAGCATTCCTTTGGTTTCTTTAAAATTCATGGCCTCTATTTCTTTAATTGTCTTTACATACATACTTGAATACATAAATACAACCTGTCCAGTATGTATAATGATACTGCATTTTCGTAAATACATAGAATGTATTTTCATCATATTCAACTCAAATCTTCCTCCCCACTTTCTTTGGACCTTCTCAGACTTCCCCTCCTAAATCCATGTCCTTATTTTGTTTGTAAAACCAAGTGAGTCCGATTAGTGCTGTTTGCATGTGTGTAGGTATGGTAACACCTACCAAAGCTTGGGCAACTTTTGGTCACATCCCTGAAAATCGGTGATTTCTCCTTCCCCCCAGCAGTTATAACTGCCAATAGTAACTCAGCTATGAGCAAAGTCACATAATCACCTGTCACTTCTACCTTGGGTTGATTTTGTATAACTCTTATTCAGATAACTATGGTTGTTATAGTCTCATGAGTATAATGGCAATGTCATAAACAGAAAATAGCATTTAACAGAATTCATTCTCATTTCTGTCTCTTACATTATTTCTGCACTCTCTGCTACAATATTTCTTCAGCCTTGTGTGGGGTGATAGAAATATCTAATTTAGGGATGAGCATGCCACTGTCTTAGTCCTTCGACCAATGACAAGTCTCTGAATTGACTGCCAACCACTGAAAAATGAAACTTCTCGTACCAAGGGTGAGAAAAATTTATGACTATTAATGTAGTTAGAAGGTAGTTTGACAACATGTCAATGTATCAAATCAACTCTAGTAGGATCCCCCGAGGGCCTATAAAACATTGGAATTCTAGCCTTTTGAAAATTTTATCCAGCGATAAGCTTGAATTTCTTCCTGTGGAGAAGGCCTCATATCCAATCAGAGAATAGTTGGTTATCCCCATAACTGTCATATGACTATTGCATCAAGCACACCTTACCTTGAATGTCAGTAGTGTATATATATAAAACACAGGGTCAACAACTGAGTAGGACTGTTGATAACACTTTTAAACTAGCAACCTACAGGGCATATTCTGTAATGTAACTACTAGGGATGAAATTTCCAGGTCACTTCCAGATTAATTTCATATATGCTGCAACTAGAATATACTGTGTCTTCCTCAATAGGGTTTACCCACCTAGCCATGATTGATAATAAAAAGGATGACAATAACCTGTGTTGTTTTGAGGTGTCTAGGCATCCTTGACCCATAACTTGTAGGCAGGTAATCTAACAATAGCACTAAAATTTTCACTAAAGAAATCATGTTTTCTACAATGGAATATTATCCAGCTATTAAAAACGATAACTTCATGAATTTTGTAGGCAAATGGGTAGAACTAAAAAAATATAATGCTGAGTGAGGTAATCGAGACCCAAAAGGGCATACATACTCACTGATAAATGGATATTAGCCCCAAATCTCAGAATACCCATGATACAACCCACAGACCACATAAAACTTAATAAAAAAGTATGGAAGATTCAATCCCACATAGAAGGGGGAACAAAATAATCATGGAAGGTAGAGTGAGAGAGGGACCTGATTTGGAGAGGGGAGGGGAAGGGTAAAAGTGTGGGAGCAGGACCAGGTATGGAAAGAAACAGAAGTCTAGAGGGCCTGGAGAATGAATAGAAATAAGCAGCATTAGGGGATAGGGGACAGGGGAAAACACTAGAAAGTCCCAGATGCCATGGATGTGAGATGCTCCCTGGACCCAGTGGGGATGGCATTAGCCAAAATACCCAACAGCAGGGGAGAAAGAACCTGAAGATTGAGATAGAATTTCAAATTATTTTTTATATTATGGCCTTCTCTTTTATATTCTACCTCTTGTTTTTACCCTGCATACTACCATCATCCAAATATGCCTAAACCTTGCCACAGATCATTTCACAGTTTACTACATTTATTACAACTTCAGCTGTTAGAAAATGTATGCGTTCCAATACTAATCCAGAAATTGCAATAGAAACATGAAGGGTCCCAGCTTTTATCAAGTATCCTTTTCTATATCAGTCAAATATGGCTAGATCACATGCTAACATGTTGTTTCACAGTTCTGAAGGTTCTAGTCCAAGATCAGGTACTTCCAATACATCTTGCCTTTGGTGAGGGTTCTCAATGATAATGACAGGGAACACATGGTGAAATAAACTTAGCACATCATGATCCAGGAAGCAGAAGCCAGAGATAATGATTTTGCTGTCATATCTGGACCCTGCTTCCAAAGGTATGAGGACTTCCAACTAGTTCACATCTCCTAAGGTACACAGTTCTCCCCAATAGTTTCACCTTAGGGATCAAAATTTTGAGAGGTGGATCTTCGAAGACTTTCAGCAACTAAACTATAACATTTGGGTATAATAAGTTAGTTTAATGCATATTTATATTATATAACAATTAAATCAAGATAGTTAGCATTTCATATTACCTCAACTGTATATTATATATTGGTGATAAACCTGTTCAAAAATAGCCTCATATATCCATGTGTGTGTGTGTGTGTGTGTGTGTGTGTGTGTGTGTGTGTGTGTGTGTGTGTTTCATGTGTGTAATTTTGGCAAAGAAATTTCAGACAACTTCTTTTTGAAAAGTTAGAATTCTAGGCAGTGTTATTTTTGTCTTCAAATTTTAAACATCTTTAGATCCAAAAAAGGGAAATAACTGTTGAAACCATCTTTCACACACATACCTTTTGCTTCTCTGACAAGCATTTTCGAGCTACTCTCTGGTAAGCCTTTTAAATAGTTATGCTCTATATTTAAGCAAGGAAATATTCAAAACCATATTTTCTTATATTTCCAAAGCACCATTAAGACACAAACATTTCAATGAGTTCCATGTACTATTTTCTCTTCTTTTGTGGATCTCTTTTCAATGCGTACAGAATACCTTTTTGAAATATTTTTTGTTATACTGTTAAAATTATAATTTGGATATTATGGAACACTTAGTACCCATGTGTGAGGTTTTCCTGATAGTAATGGCATAACAGTTTTGGCTGAGGTAGAGTTATTGATTGATAAGAACCAATCCGATCACTTATTTGGGAGGAAGATTTATTGTTATTATACTTCTTCCTATATGATTTGGGAGAAATGCACAGGACAAATTAGAGTCATCTAAGAAGAGAAACTTCTAATTGAGAAAATGCTTTGATCAGATTGCCTTGTAGGCTGTCATTAATCATGATTAATATAGGATGTCCCTGCATACTCTGGTTGGTGCCATCCCCAGGCAAGGGGTTCTGAGTTATGTAAGAAAGTAGGCCGAGCAAAACAAAAGTTTTTCTGTAGTCTCTGCTTCAGTTACTGGCTCTAGGTTCCTGCCTTGATGTCCTATCCCAACTTCTTTTCATTACAACTATATGCTGTAATATGAAATAAACCATTTCCTCTCCAAGCTTGCTTTGGTCATAGATTTGAGCCAGCAATAGAAAGAAAATTAAGACAATATACATATATAACTTATTTCTTGTAGGGTTTTTATATTTATCAAAGATGTTTCTGATGTTTCAAGTTGATAATTTGTCTTGATTTGCATGTGACAATTATTATTCATGCACCAGTTGGAAGACTGGTTATGTGTACATTTCAAACAATAAGAAATATATAAATATGCATAAACAGACTCTGATGGAATTCAAACATCACTAGATCCTACTATAAAAGATTATATTCAACAAAACTGGAAAACCTGAATGAAACAGACAATTTTCTAGACAGAGACCAGATACAAAGTTAAATCAGGGTCAGATATACCATCTAACCAGTTCCATAACTCCTAAAGAAATAGAAGCAGTTATTAAAAGCCTCCCAACCAAATAAAGCCCAGGACCAGACGGATTTAATGCTGAATTCTATCAGAGCTTCATAGAAGACCTAATACCAATAGTGTCCAAACTATTCCACAAAATAGAAACAGATGGAGCCACCAAATTCCTTCTTTTTTTTA